>NC_045427.1:478065539-478388351 GCF_902635505.1 Sarcophilus harrisii | reverse complement strand
ATCTTTGTTTATGTGCTTGCAGTAATATTAGACATTGTTTTGGATGTACTAGCATGGAAACTCCTGCACACTGACAACTTTGGATTAATCTTGATCTTGACCTTGATCAGGATTAATGTGAGGAAAAGTGAGTTTTGAACCCAGATTTTCCAGGGTTTTTAATTAAGTAGATAACTTGGATTTATCCTTCTGTAAGCATATAAATACTGGAAAAACCATTTGAATCATAGATCAAGCTTCTCATTTTTTAGATGTGGAAACAGGTTTCAAGCACACGGTACTGTTCTTTATTCCAAAACTGCCCTCTAGCTGGAAATAGTACTCTGGAATTGGAAATAATCCCATTTGAGTTTTGTAGGCAATGCAATTAGAAAATTGTTTAGATCAGCAAAAGCAAGTTTGTTATGACTGACTTTTCTTGATCCCATTTGAGGTTTTCTTGGCAAAGATTCTGGAGTGCTTTGCCATTTACTTTAGTGGATTAAGATAAGAGTCCCACAGCTAATGTCTGAAATCGGCTTCCAGATCTTCTGACCATCTGGCTGCTTTTAGAAGCGAATATAATAACTTAATTTTATGTAGATAATTAAATTTGTGTCCATTAGAGACAGTGACTAAGGATTGAAATTGTGGTTCTTAGTTGCTGATTAATTGAGGAGAAGCAAGTGTAGAAGAGGGAAATGGAAGCTAGAACCCACTTGGTAAATGAATGGTAAATGAAATCCAAGCCTTAGAACTAGATCCAGAAAAAAGGTTTGAGATGGGCCACAAACACTACAAAGCCCAGCAGCAAGAGATACAAAGATACAAAGAGAAATCTAAGCAAATAGAAAAACAATTAACTCATGAGTAGGCCTTCAGATAAAAAGGACCTGAATTAAGTTACTTTCCAGTGCCATACAGAAAATTTTGAAATTATTCCTAAAATATTATAGAGCTTGAAAAAATAGCAATATTTATTTGGTTAAAACGAGATCAGATCAAGGAAATTGGAAATTGTCTAAAACCATTATGGAGTCATCAACCATTTAATACTAAGAAATAGTGATTGAATCAGTGGAATTAATTTAAAATAAATTAATAATTAGTAATATGGATCACAGTAATATAGATAAGTATAGTATAGATAAATTTTGTAGGACAAATACTAGGATTTTAATGATCAAAATAGTTAAAATTCTTGGCATATTTGAGAAGGAAAAACCAACATGAGAAATGGAAGGTCTAAATTAATTTCCTGAAGTCACAGTAATGGCTCAAGTTCATTTTGCATTACATTGTAAAGTGAGGATTCTGTAAACACTGGATTCTGTCAAGATAGCACCTTGATCCTTTGTATATCTGGTTGAACTGAGCCTCAAAGGCTCATGATTACCATGAGATTAAACTATTCCTTTTAGACTGCAGGTAAAGACAGCAAATTTTGCTGTGACTGTCTGGACTTAAGCTTGGTATTTCTGAGATCAATTCAGGTGAAACGCTAAAAGTAACTATCTCTAAGTATAAATTCTGTTGGTAATTGGAAAGGAGCCACTAGGGAGGAGTTCAATATGGGAGAGGGTGTGTATGCTCCTGAGTGCTGCTGTGGAGAAAAGGATAAACCAAGTGGGAAAAATATGAAAAAAGTTATTGTACTCTGCTTTCCTCAAGGTTTTCTTTTTTGGAAAAACTGATCCTGTGATGGTAGGAATGGTATGAAGAACTGTTAACAGCTAACCTTCCCACATTCTAGGGAAGGAAGGATAAGGATATTCCTCTAATCCAGCTTTCTAGAATTTAGTTTGTCCTAGAAGTTTTGGTGCACATTGAAGTTTTGATTGGCTTACACCAATCAATTCTGAGAGAACACTGAATTTGTAATCTGAATTTAGCAATGTTGGCATACTGAATGACCAATTTCGGTGTGTAAATTGGTTACCTAACAATATGCTATCATTTTTAGCTGCAACAAGTTGTTTCTTTTGTTTTTAGACAGAGCAGAAATTGTTCCCTTAGAATTTTTGAAAACGATAAGATGAGAATGGGAATAAGTCACAATAGAGGTATATAAAGGGAGAAAAGATTTCCCATAAGGTGGCTTAGTTTGGCTTAGTTTCCATAGTAGCAGTGTGAAAATCAAACTAGTTGACCGTTTTATGTCTAACAACTGCAAACACCATTTCTACTTTTGGGTCCATTTCTATCATTGGCTTCTTGAGTGAAGTTCAGCCACAAATGTAATAGTAATGCCAGATTTTTGAGTTTTATAGCATCTTGTAATTGACTACACATTTAAAGTGGAACTTTGGCAATAAATAAGCTTGTGCCAGGAACTTGACCCATCAGTTGTACGTTGTATTTGTTTTGTTTTCACTTTATCATGAAATCATTCACAGGGAGAATGAGGAAGAAGCCTCACTAATATAATGTCCACTATGAAAAGTCTTGCATTGCCAGAACCAGGGGAACATAAAGGGAATAAATCCTTTAATAACTTAGGAATTGGATATGTATTGTGTCAATAACATGGTATGAATTTGGGTTGATAACTATTAGACAGGATACACAAGTTTTGACTTTATTCAATTTGGGAAAACCCAATTAGTTCCAATAGCTTTTTGCTTTCTGTATTGCACTGTAGTACATTCAAATTCTTATCACTCAGCTTGCCTGGGGCAGCAACAGACCTTTTTCCCCAGAACATATCACTTAAATCTGGAAGTCCAATATGGAAGAGACCTATTCTGATTAAATTTAGGTCTGCCAGTTAAAATTAATATTAACTTTTAATTGCTTTCATTGGATATTGGAACAAGCTTTATAGAACAGTTGCCCAAATCCGCTTGAACATTCTGTTTTTTTTTTGTTTTTTTTTTGAAACCCTAACATGTTAATTCCTTTAGGGATATTTCTACCTTGGATATTCTTTCACACTGTTCTGATTTGTTATCTGATTTGTTAAACTATTATATTAGAAACTTTTTGTAATTAGAATTAGAAACTTAGAATTTTTGGTTTCCTAATTGTTGAAGAGATTGTAGATTTATATACTGTACATTGATACTTTAAAACTTCGTCTCACAGGATTCTGCTATTGATCTCCAACCTTTGCTAGGAAGATGAACCACAACCACCATATGCATGATATGAACCATATGAATGGTACTAGCACTATGCCTCCCCACCATCCATCCACTACACCCTGTCATGGAGGTCATGGAGATCATGGAGGTCATGGAGGTCATGGAGGAGGAGGAGGAAGCATGATGGTGAGTAAATTGAATGATTTGTATGATAAGTGTGATCCCCTTATCCTTAAATTGATGATCAATGGGCAAAATTGGGACAGAACAATTTAGCTCTGTTTTTCTCCACAACCCTATTTGTCTATGCTGCCTTCTAGGTTTTTTGGGGTTATTCATTCCTTATTGATGTGGTTCTTCACTGCCATATTATAGCCAAGTATGCCATTAAAAAGGCTTGCATGACTGTGCCAAGTAGGGAGAAAACTTGATCCTTGTTCATGATTGTGTTCCTTTAAACCAGGATTTTAAATTCCACTGTGACATCAACTTTTTTAGGTTTGATTCTGGATCTAACTTTGTTTATTCCAACAGCCCATGACCTTCTATTTTGGCTATAAGAATGTGGAATTGCTGTTTTCTGGATTGGTGATCAATACACCTGGGGGTAAGTAAGCCAGCTTCATTCATCCCTTCATTGTTGCATAGGAATAGCTTCTATGAAGGAGTCAGGAAATTTGTCATCATGGAATCCTTATATGCCTTATAATATTTAAGGCATATATTATAACCTCACAGGGAAAAAACCCTACCCTTCAATGAAGAATGTTCACAAAAATCATTATTCATATTGTACTGAATTAGCTACCTTTTGCTCATTCCACATGCTCAGTACCTGTATGAGGCTGATTTGCATGCTAGATGGGAATTTCCCTAATGCCTTTGGATACAAGGAAATGGAATTTGTTGGAAAGGATTTCATCAAGCCTTTTTATTATCACTAACTTTATAATTGCCTATCCTCTTCAAATTGGCTAACCTTACAGACTTGATTCTTAGCACTGGGCTTCTTTTTTTTTTTAACCTTCTCACTTGTGTAGGTTGTAGTAAGAAATGACAAGCATTTCTTGTTCTTTTTTAGAAATGGCTGGGGCATTTGTGGCTGTCTTTTTGTTAGCGATGTTTTATGAAGGCCTCAAGATAGCCCGGGAGAGTTTGCTCCGTAAGTCCCAGGTCAGCATTCGCTACAACTCCATGCCAGTCCCAGGGCCAAATGGAACCATCCTTATGGAAACGCACAAAACTGTTGGGTAAGGAACACCTTATTTTGATTCAGTAACTTTTGTTTGATTCAGTAAAAAGTGAACGAATCTGAGAGCCAAGTCAATTCACTCTGAATTGAACAGAAACAACTTTCAATGGTTGCCCTTAGGAGTATGGGACTATATATCATAGCCAGGCCAGTCTGCTAGTTTAGAGGAAGAAAGGGAAAAGTCATTTCACAAGCATGAACATTATACCAGAATCATGAAGGAGGGCAACTTTTGCCAAAATGTTTGCTAAAATGGTAATACAGAAAGTATAATGGAGGAGTGGCATAAGGTTTTCCTCAATTCAGGATTAAAATCCAAATGTTACATCCACAACAAAACTGCCTACAAATCGTAGGCAGTTACTACTTTACAAAATTACCCAGTTAGTTCTTGGGGGACATTACTATTTGAGGAAATCAAGAAAGATAGCTCAACAATTTTTAAGTCTTATTTTTGCTGCACATCACTTCTAAAACCAGTATTTGTCATGATAAATTTCACCTTATTATGCTGTTACCCTAATTAGTTGACTAGTCAACTATACTGTCTTAATAACAGACTGATTTATAGATGAAAGCAACATAGGAGAAAAAGGGAAGAATGACATACACTGTAAGTACTTAGAAAGTGAACCTTGATTTTTGTACTTTTTTTCCTAGGCAACAGATGTTGAGTTTCCCTCATCTTCTGCAGACAGTGCTGCATGTCATACAGGTGGTCATCAGCTACTTCCTTATGCTTATCTTTATGACCTACAATGGATACCTCTGCATTGCAGTGGCAGCAGGTGCTGGAACAGGCTACTTTCTCTTCAGCTGGAAGAAGGCAGTGGTAGTGGACATCACAGAGCACTGCCATTAATGTCACTCTAGAATGTGATGTGGCCTTATTTACCACAATGGGAAGTAACTGGAGACTGAGGGAGTTGATTCCAAAGTCCTCCCGTTGTCCCTCCGTGGCCCCTTGCCTACCATCACTTTCATAGACAACAAATCAAGGAGGTTTGTCTACTAACCTCCAAGCTGGATGATGCCCTCCCCAAACTGTTGATTTCTGCTACTAGACTGAAATCCTCAGTTCTCCACTAATCAAGGTAGTCTTTTTTCTAATGAATTTGATTATCTATTTCCCCTTTTAAATTTTAATTTTTTTTAAAATTTTTTTGAGTCATGCAGAAGGGGTAACTCATACCCACCACATAACACTATGTTTGTTGGACTGAGTGAGGAAATAGGGTGTGCCTTTGCTGAGGTGTGAAGTGTTGCATGGCAATCTGAGAATCTGAAGAAGGATTTGAGCTAAATAAAAGTGTGATAGCATAAAACATGTGTTCCCTTGAATAATAGCATTCTGGGTCAGAAAGCTTCTGTTTACCTTTTTATTCTGATCTCACCAATCACAATTGACAATCAACTTAATAGGAAATATTTTCAAATAAAACCATTGGCATATTTTCATCTTGCTCCCTTAGTTGTTTATAGTTTTGTGAAATGAAAATTCTCATGCTTGTCTGTAGTAGTTATTGGGGAGGGACCCCAGCACAAGAGTCCTCGATTAAAAGGGAGGCATCTCTGAATGATTTGCATTTCCCAGATTCCTCTGCTGGTTCCACCTTACCTCCATTTCCTACTAGAGAAGTCTCCCCTCCTCCAGCCTGTTCTGTCAGTGTCAGTCTTGGCCCATGGGGCAATGTATTAAAATAATACAAGGTCTGTCTTTAGCTTTAAAATAAGGACTGATTTTGACCTTTAGTTTAGCCTCTAAATTCGTTCAGTCTTTTTTCATTTGAGGACTTAATTGCCTAAAAGAATGACCTTTGTGAATTGTGATTTCTTCCCCAGTATTCTCAAGGGGTCATTCTTCCTGTTGAGCTAACTTTGCAAAAGTCCTAACTATCTCTATAAATCTTAATGAGCTGGCCTAATCCTGCCCTTTATAGTGCTTGATACTCTATGCCCTAGGGCAAAAGAGACAAAGTACAACTGCTGGTGGGTTTTTTTTAGTCTACACTCTTCCTAGAAATGGTTACACCCTTTTATGATTGTAGGAACTCACTGGGCTTCATGACCCAGAGCCGTGCTACCAGTGCAAAGAGCTTATTTCCCAGCTGTGCCACATACCTGTTTGAGTCACTAACCCTCCTTGCACCTTAAAAATAAGGGGCTCAGAGTAGATGACCCAAGTTCCCTTTTAGCTATAAATCTATGATCCTACCCAGGTTTTTTCTGGAATACATTCTTTGAGGTTACTTAGTTCCCAAAATCGAAACTTGGCACATTTGGTTATTTAAGAATAAATATTCCCTTTATTTATATCTTCTCAGTTTTCTCTACTATCATAAATTATTCTACCTTTGATTGGGCATTATTTTTTTCCGTCAAATCAGCTCCCTGAGAAGCCACTTAGAAGTGCCTATGGCTGGAGAGTGAGTATATATCCCAGAACTCTGTGCCTGACAGCCAGCACCATCAATGCTATTCATTGATATTCATCTCCTTACTTTTAAAGCCATGTGGGATTTTTGAAGGCTTTGAGTTAAATGGGCTTAAAAGGCAAAACTTTGTAATTATCTCATTTTCTTTCTGAGATTCAAATCAACTGAGCATGTGACAATTATCAAGGAGGACCTTCACAGTCCAATGCTGTGGATTTTATGTCTATAATCTGACAATGTCAAGGAATAGTAAAACTAATAATGAAATGGTGCTGAAATCCTTTCAGTCCTGTTGCTTTCTAGGAAATCTTGACCTAGACTGGGAGATAAGGGACCACACCCAGTAAAACAAATTGTATTTAAAGTTGCCAGAGGGAAAAACATTCCCTAGCTTCACTTTCTTAGATTTTATGCTATTCAGGATATTTTGTGTACGTTTGTCTCTTGTCTGTGCCTGTATTTTGAAGGATTTTAACAAATGATTGTATTACTGGAATGTCTGCTTTTCCTTCCAAACTGTTAATTGGGGTTCTGGTGATATACAGCCTCATCCATCTTGTTTCATTCCTTCCTCATTAGTTTTCTAAACCATTTGTTTTTCCTTGTACATTCGCCTTGTAAGGCCCCCACATTGTAACCCTCTGCTATAGAGCTCAAAATGTACTGTGGGTTCTACAAGTACAGAAACCAATTCACCAAATTTGCCTGTTGAGGTCATACTTGCAAACAATGGACATGGTTCCCAAGAGTTGAGTGGTCTTCTGCATATGTGTGTATAAAATAGCTCTGTCTCTGATCTGGGGTTGAAAAACTGAATTACAACTATACACTAATGCATAAATCCCTAGTTTTCCCAGAGTCCCAGGGATTTCCCCTTAGAAGCTGGTATAGTGCCTTGCACATGGTACTAGGATTCCAAATGTTACATGTACATTCAGTGAGTGGCAACCCATGGCCATTGTGGAAAGGTAGGACACTCTGTCTGAATTTCCTCATGGCTATAGGAACACTATTTCCTTTCCACATGGCAATGCCACTCTGGGGTTCCCTCCTTATGCTGGTGAGCCACACCAGCCTGCCTCTACCAAATGACTCCCCATTGAATGTGTGGTCACTTGAAAATACAGCCACTTTCCTACCTGTAATTTTCATCCTGTCCTCCCTTATACTTCAGTCAGATGTTTCAACAGAAGCAAGTTTCATTTTACAAAATGCCTTAAAAGTGTGGTTTTTTTTCTTTGTCCATTTTAGATTGTAAGCTCCTTGAGGGCAGTTTTGCTGTTACACAGCTGTAGAGTGCCTAACAGTGCCATTTGCAAAAGAACAAAATAAATATTTTGATTCTGTATGTGTTTTGGGCCACAGTGTTTTCAAAAAATTGAGTCAGTCCCTTTGGAATCCATGTTTTGCTATTGCAGAGTATATGGTCTATACGTCTTTTTTTCATCTTACTCTAAACTGAGGACTAAGTCCATGAATGATCATAGTGCAGTAAAATCAAAATGGCTCTTGGATAAAAACAATCACTACTCCCATCAATATGTTGAAACTGCTTGGGCAATTTTCAGTCAGGCTGGCCATACTTTTTGTTGTGCCATAGAGTCCCCTGACCTGTGTTCTATTCTGTAGATTCTTGTCTAAGGAAATGAATGAGCTGAGGTCAATAACTATTTACTGGAGCTCCAATCAGAGCCAGGGACAAAATCAAAATTTTTTAAAATAGTTTCTTAAAGCATCACTCTTCGGCTGAAAGACTGATAATAGGTTTTCAAGAATTTGATTATGTTATGACAAGGGTGCAATTCTTTTCTGGTTCAGTAATATTCAAGTCAAAGGTGTTAAAAATCTCCATGTGAGAAACTTACTTTGTCATTAAGTACAGCTCGGCTCTTCCACAAGTACAAAGAGGAAGAAAAACCTGGAAAAGAACTGGTTCCTTTTCCCAGCCCAGAAACATACATGGATGCCAGATTGGGAGGGAGAGGGCAGTCCAATCTAACCTGCAAGGTTTGCACAAGACTAGTGCCTGGGTATCGGAACTGATCCACTAGACAGGTGGTAGGACAGTAAGTAGGAACAGATTAGCTATTTCAGCACAAATGGGTAAATAGGCTATAAAACAGGTAAAGAAATGAGCTTAAATGTTGCTCTGGCTCTGAAGTAATCTCTCATTCAATCAAGTTAGCAGGTCAGGAAGCTCAGACCAAGGACAAGCCTCTTGACCTGTCAGTTTGTACCTGTGCTGTATTCCAAGTGACCGAGTAGCTGAGGTCTACTAGAGCTCCAATCAGAGGCAGGGACATAAAATCAAAACTTTTTAAAATGGGCATTTTTTCCTTAAATATGTGCAGTCTTTGCATTTACATACCTTGTACAAGACAAATCAAAAGTGAAAAAATAAACGTAAAAATACGATCCACATTCAGGCTCCATAATCTGTATGTGGATGGCATTTTCCATCCACAAGTCTGTTGGAATTGCCCTGACTCACCATACTGTGATGGAGACAAGTTCACAGCTATTCATCTCAAATTCTTGCAATTATATACAATCCTGCTCACTACATAACAGCATCAGTTTATATAGGTTTTTCTGAAATCCTGCTCATTTCTTAAGTGTGAAAACAGAAAGGATGGAAATGCAAACTAGGGTGTATGAGGAAAGAACCTGTGATTGGATTCTAGACTAGGAAGGGGCAAGAGAAGCAGTTTTATCAGATACCCAATATTAAGCATATTTACTCATTACCTTCTTAAGATTGGGATTAGAGGCAAAGAGGAAAAAAAGTACAATAGAATAAAATGGAGGGACATAATTGTAAATGAGAATAATGTAAAGATGTAAATGGACTGAAATGTAAAGACTGGATTCACAAGAGCTCAAAATTACAATTATGTACAAACGAAAACAGGATAAATAATTGAAATAACAAGAGGGTACTAGATTTTTTTAAAATGTTCTTATAATATTTTATATTTCCAAATACATGCAAAGATAGTTTTCAACACTGACCTTTGCAAAACCTTGTATTCCTTATTTTTTCTCCCTCTTCCTCCTATCCGTATTAAGTCTCCATAGTTCTCTCTGGATGTGGACATTTTTTCCGATCCCAAGTCTGTTGCAACTGCCTTGAATCACTGCATCGTTGAGAAGAATCAAGTGCCTCATAATTGATCATCACATAATATTATTGGTACTTCTATACAATGTTCTTTTGGTTCTGCTTATTTTACTCAGCATCAATATAAGTATTTCCAGCCTTTTTTGAAATCCTGATGATTGTTTCTTTTTTTTTTTTTTTTTTTTCTGTGAGATAATTTTATTTTATTTTATTTTTTTTTATTTAATAGCCTTTAATTTACAGGATATATACATGGGTAACTTTACAGCATTAACAATTGCCAAACCTCTTGTTCCAATTTTTCACCTCTTACCCCCCCCACCCCCTCCCCTAAATTGGCAGGATGACCAGTAGATGTTAAATATATTAAAATATAACTTAGATACACAATAAGTATACATGACCAAAACATTATTTTGCTGTACAAAAAGAATCAGACTCTGAATTATTGTACAATTAGCTTGTGAAGGAAATCAAAGATGCAGGTGTGCATAAATATAGGGACTGGGAATTCAATGTAATGGTTTTTAGTCATCTCCCAGAGTTCTTTTTCTGGGTATAGCTAGTTCAGTTCATTACTGCTCCATTAGAAATGATTTGGTTGATCTCGTTGCTGAGGATGGCCTGATCTATCAGGACTGGTCATCATCCAGTATTGTTGTTGAAGTATATAATGATCTCCTGGTCCTGCTCATTTCACTTAGCATCAGTTCGTGTAAGTCTCTCCAGGCCTTTCTGAAATCCTGATGATTGTTTCTTATAGAACAGTAATAGAACAAATATATTCCATTACCATAAACCAATACTATAACTTATGCAGCCATTCCCAAACTTACGGACATCAATTCAGTTTCCAGTTCCTTGCCATAACAAAAACGATTGCTATGAAAATTTTTATCCGGGTCCTTTTCCCTCTTTTATGATCACTTTGGGGTATAATAGAGACATTTCTGGTTCCAAAAGTTATGTACAGCTTTATAGTTTCAAATTGTTCTA
The DNA here is from genome assembly GCF_902635505.1 of Sarcophilus harrisii. Lineage (NCBI taxonomy): Eukaryota > Metazoa > Chordata > Mammalia > Dasyuromorphia > Dasyuridae > Sarcophilus > Sarcophilus harrisii. The sequence goes on along the minus strand of NC_045427.1, from coordinate 478,377,485 downwards.
CACAACGGTTGCATCATTTTACTACAATGCATTTGTGTCCCAGTTTTTCCATGTCCCTTGCAACATTTATCATCTTTTCTTTTCAGCCATTCTGAGAGTTGTCTTAATTTGCATTTCTATAATTAGTAGTAATTTAGAGCATTTTTTACGACTAGAAATAGTTTTAATTTCTTAATCTGAAACAAAATTGTTCATATCCTTTAACCATGTCAATTGGAGAATGGTTTGTATTCTTAACAAATTTGCTTCAATTCTTTATGTATTTTAAAAATGAGGCCTTTATCAGAAACACTGGCTATTAAAATTTTTTCCCAGCATTTTGCTTCTAGAAGGCACTTGAATTAATAGACTGGGAAAGGCTCCTTGTAGAAAGTGAAATTTGAGCTGTAATTTAAGAAAATCTGAGAATCTGATAGGAGGAAATGAGGAAGGAAAACAGTCCAGGCATAGGAGATAAATGACCAGAATGTCTTGATAGAGATAGCAAAGAAGCAGTGTCACTGGATCAAAGGGGAATGGGAAGTAATATGGGGTAAGAAGACTATTAGACAATTCAAAATGTCAGCCTGAATATCAGAGATTAGGGATGTATAAATATTTGAAAATCACCAGCATAGAGATGAGAATTGAATCCATAAAAGGTTTTGGACAGTATCAAAAGTGATAGGTCAATATCAAAGTATCAAAGGTGATAGGTCATCACATTAAATTAAAAAGGTTTTGCACAAACAAAAGCAATGTAGACAAAATCAGAAGAAAAGCTGGAAACTGGGGGGAGGGGAAAATTACAGAAAGTTTCTCTATTAAAGGTCTTATTTTTCAAATATTTAGGGAACTGAGTCAAACTTATGCAAATGGGAACAAAAACTATCAATTATATGAAAAAAAAACATGCTAAATCACTAATAATTAGGAAAGCACAAATTAAAACCCCTGAGATACCCATTAGATTAACTAAGATGGTAGAGAAGGGAAATAATAAGTACTGGAGAAAATGTGGGAAAATAGGACATAAATGCACTATTGAAGCTGATCCAACCATTCCAGAGGAAAATTTGAAACTATGCCCAAGGCATTGTAAAATTGCACACCCTTTGATCTAGTAATATCCCTATTATGTTTATATTCCAAGGAGATGAAAGAAAAAGGATCCATACATACAAAAATATTTATAGCAATTCTTTTTGTTGTGGGAAAGAACTAAAAATTGAGGGAGTGCCCATCAATTGGGGAGTGACTGAACAAGTTATGGCATATAATTGGAATGGAATATTATTGTGCTGCAAGAAATAATAAAAGGAATAGTTTCAGAAAAACTTGGGAAGACTTCTGATGTAAAATGGAATAGAAATAGGAGAATGTTGTACATAATAAGCAATATTGTAATAACCAACTGTGAAAGACTATCTACTTTGATCAAAACAGTGATCTATGACAATTCTAAAGGACTTAGGATGAAAAATATTATCCACTTCCAGATGAAGAACCTATGGTTTTTGAGTGCATTTGGAAGCTTTTTTTTTTTTGTCTTTATTTTCTTGGTTCTCTCCCACACACATACAACATGGCTAATGTGGAAATGTTTTGCATGACTTGACATGTATAATGATTATATATCATGCCTTTCAGAGGGTGAAGGAGGGAAGGATTGAAAGGAAAAAAATTGGGATTGAAATTATGTAAACCAGTTTGTTTTTTTTTTTTTTTTTGAGAGATAATTGGTAATTTTGGGAAAAAAATTTGGTTGAATGAGAATAGTTAAGACTGTAGGGAGTTAAGAAGAGAATGAAAAGAAAAGTAGTTGTTGTGGATGGTCTTTTCACGGCCATTAAAATGTAGGAGAGGTATGAGACAATAGCAGAAAAAAAATAGCAAATGATCAGAACAAGAAAGGGCTTTTGTTTTGAGAATGGGGAAAATTTGGATATGTTTGTAGGTAGTAGCAAGGCAGCCAATAAAGAGAGATTAAAGATTAATGGAAGGATTGAGAAGACAGGGGTAATCTGCTGGACCAAAAAGGATGGAATGGGATGATTTACCCATGCAGAGGTTTGCCTTGGTATAGAGAAAAACTACCTTATCATGTGTAAAGAGATGAAGAATGACAGTGGCAGAAGGCATTTGAATACTGCGAATGATTTGCCATTTTTGCCAGTGGAAATTGCCATTTCCATTTCCAGCTCATTTTACAAATGAAGAAGCAAGCCAGTAGGATTAAGTGGCTTGCCCAAAGTCACACAGTGTCTGAAGTTGGATGTGAATAGATGGAATCCTCCTAACTCCAGGCCTTGTACTTAATCCCCTATATCACCTAGCTGCCCAGAGGCATGTGGGTGATGGAAGATAAAGAAGAGCTTTCAGCAAATAGTCTTATTTTTTTCTGTAAAATATAAGGCAATGGAGAGACTTAGATGAACTGATGCTAAATGAAATGAGCAGAACCAGGAGATCATTATACACGGCAACAAGAAGACTATAGGTTCATCAGTTGTGATGAATGTGGCTCTCTTCAACAATGAGATGATTCAAATCAGTTCCAATTGTTCTGTGATGACTATGGGAACTGAATGTGGACCATAACATAGCATTTTCATTCTCTGTTGTTTGCTTGCATTTTATTTTGCTTCTTATTTTATTTTTCTGGTTTGATTTGATATTTCTTGTGTGGCAAGATAATTGTGTAAATATGTATGCATATATTGGATTTAATATATTTCTACCATGTTTGAAATATATTGAGCTACTTGCCATCTAGGTGAGGGCGTGGGGGAAGGGGGAAAATTGGAATACAGGGTTTTGCAAGGGCTAATGATGAAGAATTAATCATACATATGTTTTGTTACTTTTTTTTTTTTTTTTGCTGAGACAATTGGGGTTAAATGACTTGCCCAGAGTCACACAGCTAGGAAGTGTTAAGTGTCTTAGGGTGAATTTGAACTCAGGTCCATTTGAACTTCAGGGCTGGTACGGTATCCACTCCGCCCCCTAGTAGCCCTCTCATGCATATGTTTTGAAAAATAAAAATATTTAATTAAAAAAACAACATAAGACAAGATTCTCAGCTTTGAAAGTAGTGAGGAGAAAATCATGGGAGTTGTGGAAAGGGTCACTGTGGAAAGTGGAATTGTGAATTAGGGTGATGCAGAAGATTGTCTAGCAGCAGTGAGGGCCTGGTTCAAGTTATGTAACATAAATATATACAGGCCCTGGTCAAGAAGGTGGAGTGATTTTTCTTCCACTTTGTTCAGCAGTTGATATATATAGGAATAAAGGCAGTGGCTGATGGGAGTTTTCCAAGCTGGAAGCTTAGCAGGGTATGAATAATAAGGAGAAAAGGGACTCAAAAGAAGAAGACAATACAGTTGAACTAGTTCACTCAGGGCAAAGATGAGGAAAGTAGAGCAGACTGCCCTCCTGAGCTGATACCTAAACATAGCTAGAAAATGAGAGACTCTTGTTAGTTTTCAGGTAGAACTCTTAGTTGCTCTGGCATGACTTTGTTTTAGAATAGACCTCTCAGTATATATAATTAATTTTGCACTGAAAACCACTCTGGGCAGCTTTTTAAATTAGTGTAAGAGTGGGAGATTAGTGATAATTAAATGAGGGTTTATCAGAGGGAAGCTGACAGCAATATGTAATTCCAGTTTTCATGGGATTACCAATGGGGCAGTATTGGGGTTTTCAGTCCCTGTTCGAGCGCCAAAATGTTGGTGGGTTTTCTCTGGAAAGCAGCCTTAGTCTCAGTTGCAATCAATAATTAATCCAAAATCTCAGCCAGCTGCTAAAAATGCAAACGTTTATTTCTCCTTACAAATTAGCCCGGTTAGTTGAGGCCTAACTCTGCCTGGCTCCAAGGGATCTTGCAGTTTTGCCTTTGGCTTCTGCCTCTGCTTTCTTCAGTCTCCAGCCAGCTCCGACTAGTGGCTTCTCAATCTCCAGTCTGTCCCACCCGAAGAAGTCACCTCAAGCTTCAAAAGCTCTCTATATTTATGTGATCTCCCAAAGGTTAACTCTGCCTTCTGGAGGGAGAGGGATTCTGGGTTATCTCCCAGAGTGCTCTCTGGTCCTAAGGGAGGTGTGAATTCACCTCTCATACTAGCCCTGAACTCTCTGTGAACTCCATTGAGTACTTAGATACTTGAGCTCTCTAAAGGGGTGAACACAAGCATTGTTCAATCAGTTCCACTTAGTATCTTGTTTCAAGTTCTGGCCCAAAATAACTCTTAAGATTAAATTAACTCCAATGTCTTTTAACACTTTGTAAAGAAATGTCTTAACACTTTAGTAAAGATTCCAACAGGGCAGTAAAATTTTGTCCTTAATAACCTTCAGAGAACTTGATTGTGTAATGATCAGGGAAGATAAAATAGCATTTGGGAGTAATTACTCATTCTGGAATTGGGAAATAATTGTTTTTGTGCAAAATGATTAGCACTTTGATTAATTTTGAGGATCAGTTTTGGGTGAAGAGTTGAAATATTTAATTGTAATTTCTGTAGGTACTTTGAGGAAGAGACTGCTAAGTTGAGAAAGTCGTTTTTAATTAGTCTGTCATAGACAGGATAGCAGTTTTGGTTGTTCTTGAATCATTTCAGTCATATCTAACTCTTTGTAACCCCATTCAGAGTTTTCTTGGCAAAGATACTGGGGTGGTTTGCCATTTCCTTTTTCAAAATATTTTACAAATGAGGAATTGAGGCAAACAGAGTTAAGTGACTTGCCCAGGATCACACAGCTAGTATGTATTGAAGACAGTATTTGAACTCATGAAGATGAGTCTTCCTGATTCCAAGGCCAGTGTGCCACCTAGCTACACTTATTAAGAGTCATATATTATCAATTCTAAAAATATTTAATGACAACCTATACTTCAGTGGCTCTATAATACCTCCAAGATCAAAAATAAGCTCCTTTGTTTGGTTTTGAAAAATTTGTGCTTTTATTTAAATTAATCCTTATGTTCAATGCCATCCCAATTAAATTACCAAAAAATTATTTTGCTGAATTAAAAAAAATAACAATTCATTTGGAAGAACAAAAAGTCAAAAAAATGAAAAGAACTATTGGAAAAATGTCCAGGAAGGAGGTTTAGCAATATTGGTTTATTCTTAAAGAAATGCAAATTTAAAAAAACAACCTTGAGACATCATTTTACATCTATTGGATTAGTTAAAACAAAAAAAGGGGAAAATGACAAATTGTTAGAGGGGATGTGGGAAAATTGGCATTGTAATTGGTAGAAAAGTGGGTTAATTCAATCTTTTTCGAGAGCACTTTCAAATTATGCCCTGTACCCTTTGTTCCCCCCAATTTATTTTATTTTAAAAGACAGAATAAGAAAAATAAAAAAAGGAATACAAAACAAAATGAAATAAAAGGGAACACTGTCATGTGCTCGGCAGAACATCAGGGAGGATTCAAAATATATAACAGATTACCAGTTCATGAAAGTATATTAATAAAAGAAATTATATTTCTAAGTGTCCATCTTTTCTTTACTTCCTTGTAAATTTTTCTTCTCTGCTGCACAGCTTTTTTACTTTATTCTTTCTCCCCTCTTTCATCCCCTTCTCAATCTCAAGCAGGCTATAGTTAAGAAAGGATATATTTATGTGTATATATGTGAATATATACATACACCTACATCTTTCCTATCTTTGCTAACTCTGCTTTAATTCTGCTCTTTAATTTGCCCTGCTATTACTTAACCTCCACCCACAAATCCCTCCCTTGTCTTCTTCCCTTACACTTTGCTTCTTTGTCCCATCTCTCCCTTCTTCTTTTTAGATTTTGGAGGATGCTATACCCTTCATGGTGCCTATACCCTTTGACTCTGGAATACCACTGTTGGGGCCATTTCCCAAGATGATCAGGGCAAAAAGAAAGAACCCATATGTTCTCAAGTATTTATAGCATTTTTCATTGTGGTAGGCAAATAACTAGATTTTGCAGGGATGTCTATCAATTATGGAATGGCTAATCAAGTTGTGATATATGATTATGTTGATATGATTCACTACTATGCTATGAGAAATAATGAGCTCAATGATTTTAGAAAAACATGGAAAGAGTTGTATGAAAACAATGAAGAACAAAACAAAAGTATATCCAAGAGAACATTATATATAGTAAGAACAACTTTGAGTGACCAAGTAATTCTAGTTATAAATACCCAAATTAACTACAAAATACCATTGAATGCTATCTGCATCCACAGAAACAACTGATAAATACAAATATGTATAGTATGGTTTCACACGTGTCTCATGGTGGCCATGAGGGGGAAGGAGAGATTAAAAAAAGATATAAGTTTATTTTATATTTAAAAGGAAAATAATAGAACACAATAGATTTGCAGGGAAATCTTTTTTCTATTCTGCTTTGGAAATGCCAAGTCTTGGCTCAAACAGGTAGTGCCTGCCCTTTAAGGGATGACTTCCAATCAACCTTACATATCTTTATATGTACTAAATTTTGTATATAATTTATTTATTAAGATGTGAGTTCTTGGAGATAATGTTTTTGCCTTTCTTTGTATACCCAACTCTTAGCACAGTAGTCTGGCACATATTAAGCCCCTAACAAATGCTTGTTGATTGAATGACTGGTTAATATAGGGCTGATGGCCAGGGAGAGAACTGAATTAAAAGATTGGAGCTCATTGTAGATCAAGAGAACGATTTGGTTTTGGGAAGCCCAGACAAAGGTAGAAGGCCAATTGTCTATAATCAGACACAGAAATTTGAGTGCATGAAGACAGGTGATTCATTTATGGATACTGGCAAAATCAAGGGTATGATCATCTTTCTGTGACTGAAATAAGGTAAAGGAGTAGGTCACGGAAAATTAAATTGAGGACCTGGGAGTATCAACTAAAAGGGGTTATCTATCAATTTTTATGCTGAAGTCCCATAGTAGGAGAACAGTTGGGAAGGAAATAAAGATTGTGAAGGAAATAAAGATTGTGACCAGGTACTGGACTCATTGAGGAAAAGCTGAAAATAACAATGGCAAATAAGGAGTATTGTGTTTGGGGTGCAGGGAGGAGTGGGGGAGTGAGAAGGGGAAGAATGGGGAATGAATAAAATTACAGCCAGTACTGGATGGGAAGGCCAGGAAGCTGTGTCATCCAGAGGGAGCGAGGTCTCAAAGAGAGCCAGAAAATGGAAGGAATGGTAAAAGAAAAGGGATGGGAAGTTAGTTGAGATTTGATTGGGTGTGTGTATGTATGTAAGGAATCATCCTCTGGGGAATCGGGAAGAGGGGATTAGATGACAATCTACTAGGATTCAGAATCATGGGGACAGGGAGGAGATAAGTTATTAATCATTTAAGTGAAAAATTCGTATATTTTCATTGTCAATAATATTATGATCTCAATCTCTTCAGAGGACTGGACAATTCAAATGAGGAAATAAGAATTTGGAGCAGAAATAGTGGTGAATACTCTCCTTCTCCCAAGGCAGGACACCTAGCTGGTGAATGGCTCCCTCTCCCTCATCTCAGAACAGGAGGCTGGTGTGATGGAATGGCATTTCTTCCACATGCGGCTTGTGATTAAAAAGGAGATGCTCAGGATGCAATGGTAAGATGCCCACCTCTCCACATTCCACTCCCGCAAAAAGCGAAAGTCTAGGTGGGAGGTAGCAGGGGGAGAAGGTAACATACCCTCCTTTCTCCAGAAGCTGGAGACACATGGGGCACCCATCTCTTCTCTTCTCACTTCCACTGGAAGCTGGAGGTAGAGAAGGGGTGGCTGCAAAATAATGAGATCTGATTTTAGACATGGCAAAGCAGAAATTTATTTTGCTTGACTACCTATTTCTTACAAGGATTGGTTATGTTTTCCTTTGTTTTCTAGTTGAAGATTGGAAAAGGAAAATGAGAGAAAGAAGGGGAAGGTGTAAGCCAGTTTGAAAATGGGGCATGCCACGAACTTAGCCTCCCAGAGGCATGGAGAAAGTTTCAGGAAATCTTGAGCCAAAGGAAAATCATCTGGACTTGTCCATAACTTTTGAAGAAAGTAGAAAAGCACAAAGAAAACTACTTAGGTACGAAAAGGATGACACTAACCTAGGCTGCAAAGGTATCCCTAGATACTATTATCCCTTCATCAAGTGTATTACCAAATGACAGAAAAACTTCAGTTATTGTAGATTCTAATGAAGAAAATTTTTTTATTCTCCAAAACAACATCCACTTGGATTCTTGGGGCTAAAACATAGGTTCCCGCTCATTGATAATTGATTCAATTAAAGATTTTCATTTTCTAAAGTTGTCTTTATTTATTTATTTATTTTTTACTTATTTAATTCTTGTCTTTATTTTAAAAAACAAAATACAATTTCTCTGGAAAGGAAGATGACAATGTTCCAGACACCAACTACAATTCAAATTTTTCTTGAATAAAGAAACTAAGTCTCACTAGGATCTCAAGAAGGCAAATTATTCCAATAATCTTCAAGCATTCAGTTCTGTAAATATTTTAACTTTTCCTTAACCTCATTGCTTTTTCAAAGGCAGGCACAGGATTTTTTCTATAAATTCTAAAACTCAAAGCTTCCAAACTGAGATGAACGATTATTGGGTTTGGGCTGAGGCTTATAACCAATTCGGTCATTGATCATTTGTTCTCGGGTCTTGTGGTCACTGCTCAGGCCAATAGCTCCTTCCCCATCACTGGCTCCCACCACATCCACCTCTTCTCTTTGTTTTTTACGGGTCTGAAAATAGAAAAAGTTTAGAAATAATGCATGAATCAATTAGTGTACTGTTCAGAATACTCATGATAAAGAAAAAGGAAGCTAAAACAATACCTTTGCAGCTGACCCTACCTTGCAGTAAGATTCACATTGGAACAATATTACTTTTTTATTGTATTAACAAAAGCCTTAATTTTTTCAATATTTTGATAAAGTCTGGTAAATAAATTCCTTTTAAAAAAAACTTTGCACCCACTTACAAAATGACTACCTTGAATTTACAAACTCTGTTTCACCTTTTCTTTTTTTTTTTCACTTATCTTTTCAAAATGAGCAGACTAGTGAATGAGTATCTTAAATCTCTATCTTGATTATGAAAATTAATAAAACTGAAAATGATAATAGCTTCCTAAGAGGTAATGATGAAAAAATGTTAAATCTGAAATCTTTCATTAGATACTTAAATTACTATATGATGATGTTTATGTAATACTTTTAAAGTTTGTAAAGTATTTTACAAATATGATCTCATTTTGTATTCACAACTCTGGGAAATAAGTGTAATTATTATCCCCATTTTACAGATGAGGAAACAGATAGAGGTTAAGTGACTGGTCCAGGTCACAAAGCAAATCTCTGAAACCATATATGAACTTGAATCTTCTTGAATCCACTTCCAGTATTCTATCCACTATGATACCTAACTGCTTCTATATTTCATTATTCTGCTATTGTTTTCTCTGATCACTTAAAAATAGTAAATTCAAAATATTTTATCTGATCAAATACTTTCCATAAGACACAAGTTTAAAAAAAGTTTAAACCTCTCCAAGTTTTACTAGATCTCCAATCTATACCACTAATATAGTATAATTAAATTTCTGCTCAATGAGATTTATTCGGCAGCTTTGTGGCATAGTAGATAGAGTGATGGGACTGAGGGTCAGAAAGACTCAACTTTATAAGTTCAAATCCAGCCCCAGATATTTATTGGTGTGTGATCCTAAGCAAGTCACTTAATCCTATTTGCTCCAATTTCTTCATCTGTAAAATGAGCTCCAAACTAGTCCAGTATCTTCACCAAGAAAACTTCAAATCAGGTCATAGAGTCAGACATGACTAAATAACAACAAAAGGCTTTTTTGGAGGAGAAGGTTGGGGAGAAAGAACTAAAAAAGCAAGCTTCTGAAACCACTATGTAAAACAGACCAGAGACTGTCTTAATTGGCTTCCTGATGTGATCTACATATATCTGAAAGCAAATATATTTATTCTTTTACAGGACACACATACACACACACACGTTCCTATATACATTGCTTCAAGGCATGAAAGAAAAGAAAATTGCTAAATGAAATTTATTCATTGTTATTCATTGTTGCTACATGAATCTTTTTAGGCAGTATTCCTCTATCACTATCACCATCATTCCATGTACTTCCCAAAGTGACCTTTTGCTGTACAAACACCTAATTTAGTGACTAAAGTCTGACTATGGATACATCAGCCCTAAGAAATAGTCATCTGAAAAGCCTATGCATGACACAGTGCTGTGTTCTAAATCTTGAAATTTGGCAGTGCACCAACCTGATTGACTTCTATAGCAAACCCAGTATTTTAAGCTAGCTGAATTTTCTTGTAATGTCTACCTGTCCTGCTGACTGGGCAAATCTTCATATTAACTGTATTGGTGACACTAGTGACTCAACATTGGTTAGCTGATACAGCAGAGTCAAAGTTCAATATGCTGGCATTTCATAAGCCTCATTACAACCAAAGTTTCTGACTGTCCCCCCAAGACTTATTCTCCTTTTTAAAAATAATAGCTTTTTATTTTTCAAAATACATGAAAAGATAGTTTTAAACATTCACCCTTGCAAAACCATGTGTTCCAAATTTTTCTTCCTCCTCCCCTAAACAGCAAGCAACACAATACAAGTTAAATATGTGCAATTCTTCTGAACATATTTCCACATTTATCATGCTGCACAAGAAAAATCAGGTCAAAAGGGGAAAAATGAGAAAGCAAAACAAGCAAACAAAAAAGGGCAAAATACTATGCTGATTCATCTTCCATCTCCTTTGTCTGGATGCGGATGGCTCTTTCTATCACAAGTCTATTGAAATTGCCTTAAATTATTCCTTGTTGAAAAGACCAAGTCCATCACAGCTTATCATCACATAATTTTAATGTTGCTGTTACAATGCTCTCTTGGTTCTATTCCGTTCACTTAGCACCAGTTCATGTAAGTCTCTTCAGGCTTGTCTGAAATCAGCCTGCTGAGACTTAGTCTCAAGAAAACTTTGGAAATTGATTGGCGATAGGTAGGTGGGAGTGTTGGGTTCAACCAGTGATTTCATTGGTATGTGAAGCTCCCAATGAGAAAATCAACAGAGAAAACCAAAATTCTGGCTCCTTCAGGGAAACCTGAATTCTTGGCACGTAACCTGTAAAGCTCTATTTTCCCTAGCCCTAAATCCCTCATTCTCCTCTGGGCAAAATGCGTTTGGATTCACAATGCCTGTTAGTCCAGAAACTTTCCTTGAACCCCTGTGCCCAAAGTCTGTGGTTCACTCCTGGTTTTTCAATTTGACATTTGTGGTTCTCTTTTTGAACTCCCAAACTGTACTCTCTAGTCCTCATATAGACCCTTCACTTAAGATCTCTGGCTTTGCTCTGAATCCATGGAGTCTGTAACATTCCTTTATACCCAACACACATAGTCAGCAGTAGGCAAATCAGAGTGCATTCCCAACAAGGGCTCATGTTGCAAGCCTTCATACAAGTATGGAGTGAAGGATGATGACACACCAGAGGCCCAGATAATATTCCTCTTGAGTTAAAGTTAAAAGTTATGATGCTGAAAGCATTCTTCAGTTCTTTAGAGGAAAGGAAAGCCGGTTACAAAACATTTTAATAAGAGAAAAAATTCATACAATTTTTAGAGTAAATATTATATATGTAATTGATGATATAATTAAATTCAAGCTTTTTTTGTTCAGTCTTGGTTAGTTTTGTTATTTTCGGTTGTGTATGACTCTTTGTGACCCCGTCTGGGTTTTTTTTGGGAAAGACACTCAAATAATTTGCCATTTCTTTTTTGAGATGAGAAAACTGAGGCAAACAGAGTTAAATGACTTGTCCAGGGTCACAAAACTAGTGTCTGAGGTTGTATTTGAACTCGGGTCTTCCTGACTCCAGACTATCCACCATACCACTTAGCAGCCCATCAAACTTTTAAAATACATAATAAAAACTATTCATATTCACTACTACATGCAAAATGACCCAGTTTCAGATTCATGTGTGGTTTGCCCTTCTTGCTACATAATATAAAAATTTTTATTATTGTTTCAAATTTATACATGTATCCTGTATAAAAGTGATTATTTTGCTGTGAAGTGACTTTCAAATCAAGGTTCTTTCAAGTAATGATGTGAACACCTACCCTCTTTTTAGGATTCTTCTCCCAACTGAAATAGTCTCTTAGACAGAATATTTGGACTAAGATAACAAATCCCCCCTAAAAAAAAACCCTAGGGGCAGCTAAGTGGCACAGTAGATAGAGCACTGGCCCTGAAGTCAGGAGGACCTGAGTTCAAATTTGACCTCAGACACTTAACACTTCCTAGCTGTGTGACCCTGGACAAGTCACTTAACCCCAATTGTCTCAACAAAAAACAAACAAACAAACAAAAAAAACAACTCCCAAGATGTAGCAGCTTACCTCTAGATCCTTCCGGATACTCTCAAATTCCTCAATGTCATCTAGCTTCAGCTCCAGGCGAGTAGGTTTTCGACGGAGCATCCTGGTAATAGTTCAACACCTATAAGCCAAATCCACTGAGCTATCAAAATTTAGGGAAAAGGAAGAAGCTCCACCATATTCTGGTGGTGATAGATGTGTCTGCAAACAAACATAAAAGCCAAATAATGATACCATAGATGTACACACAACCATCTAAGCTTCAGTAACCAGTAGATATTAATGATTCTGATATAAAATCAAGAGAAGTCCTTTAATTCTCAGGGAAATGTACAAGTTTGACAAACAGCTTAAAAATAACTTTCCGTCATTCATAATTAATTGCCATTTATGGAATGGATAGTAACAATAAGTTTAATGTCCTTCAAAGGGGGTTTTATGGATTTGTGATCACCTTTAAAAGCATAATTAAGATTTCATTTCAAAATGATTGTAAAAGTGCTTGGCTTCCTAATCCTAATGAGAATTCTCTTTGACACATACACATAGGATGACTTGATGCAAATTGCTTTTCAAGTAACAAAAAAAAGAAATTAACAACTGTATAGATTTGTACTAAAATATCTTTAGAGGATCCCATTATCACAAATTAACAATCCTAGGGTCTTATTTTTTTAGCTTCATGATCTAAATTTTAATGTGCCTTTTTTTTTTTTTTTTTTTTTTTTTGGCTTTTCATATCCTTAAAAAGTTTTAATGATTTTTTTTATGATGTCATTTCTGAATTTTTCTTTCCTCTCCGAACAGATTCCTATTAGCAATATTAACTTCCCCAATTATCAGGATTGATTTAACAACTTTTCTGCATATTTTATAGCTCCTTCTTTTTTTGTAATAAAGAATGGTTATTGACCCTGGATAGACCGAAGTTCCTCAATAAGTATGTATGCCAGCATGTGATTTCCTACTGTGTTTTGGAATTCTGGGCATACTGAACACACTCTCCATACCCACTTTAATCCTGTGTTCAAAGTTCATGGCAAGGGATCTGAGAGATGGACCGAACGGCAGGGTCAGCACATCAACTGAATATAAATATACTGGTCTCAAAAGGGGTAAGCGACTTCTCAGTGGCTCCTCTTCCCCACCATTTCTACTTTTTTTTTTTTTTTTTTCTATCTCCGTAATGAGAAGGGGAGAAAAAGAGAAACGTCGGTACAGGAAATGATGGCGAAAGTGGGGGGAGGGGGAGGAGGGAGTGACCTAATCTCAAATCCCCGGCCCTAAATTTCTCCATCTGTAAAATGGGAGAGCTGACCCATTCCCCCCAAATCAGTGGGATTAGATGGGGGGAAGGTCAACGTTTCCATGGCAGCAGAGGGGCAGGCCATCAAATCGGAGCTGACTGGAAGGGAAGCTCGTCCGCCTGCCTCCGGCTCCTCCTCCCTCCCAGATCACGTTCCCTTCCCTTTCCGCCCTCCTCGGACTCCCCTCCCCGGTACTGGGTACTTGGCTCGAAGCAAGTCTTCCCGTCCTAACATCCCCCTCCCCTCGCTTGGCTTAGTTTGCTTTAGCCCAGTCCTGGGGTAAAACCGATTTCTCAGATCCTGACTCGCGCCAGCCCGCTCCACTCTGCTTTTCCCTCTACCTACCAACCTACAATAGTCTCGACCGCAAGGACTACGCTTCCCGGGATGCCTCGCAGTCCCTTCCTTATTCGTCGCCACCGATTACCCCTCCCAGAATGCTCTGAGCCTTATCCTACAAACCGGAAAAGATACTCCTCGGCAATGACTAGAGTCCCCTGCGCCTCCCCTGCGCCTCCCCTGGGCTGGCGGACTCCGTGTAGTTCCGGTTGTACGCTACTTCCGGTGCGTTTCGAAGTTTCCGCTCTCCTGAGCGTGGATTGAACGCTCCGGCGCTGAAGTCGGTGGCGGTGGTGGTTTGTTCCCCCGGTGATTGAAATTCCCCCCGCGACATGGCTTCTTCTCGCGCTTCGGCCACGGTGAGGCTCCGGCTTTGGTATTTGGGGTTGGCTGGGAGCTCTCTGCCCCCATGTTTGGGAGTCAGAATTGACTTCTGTCGCTTCCCTACAACCCGCGCTCCGGGAGAGCAGAAGCCGGGGCTAGCCCCCTGAGCTTGGAGGCCCTCCCCAGGGACCTCAGGCCACAGCTGGGGGGGGGGGGGGGGGGGGGGTTGGAGTTCTAAAAGAGGGCGTGGCTATTGTGCATCGCCATGTGCCGGGAGGTGGGAGATTTGTCATCTCTTCCCAGCTCTCCGCTCCGTGTCCTCCCGTAGAGTGCCCTAGATTAGCCACCGCCTTGGGTTCTTCTCACCTCTGACATTTCGTGTTCCATCACTTGCGTTTTAGTCGTGGCTTTGTCTGTTACTAGCCGTGTGGCTTTGTCTATTACTAGCCGTGTGGCGTTGGTCAGATCACTTAATCCCAGTTCATCATCTCTAAAAGGAAAGTGGCGAGAGGCAAGTATTAGATCAGGATTTGGGGAGGACTTTCTAACAAGAGTCTGGGAAAGTCTTAGAGATGGTGCGTTCACCACCAGTTAGAAATGAGAAAAATTTGAATGCTTGAGGGACGGACTAAAAGACCTAGACTCTTCAACTCTAAGGTTGCTTCAAAAGGTGATAACCATAACCTTCTGCCTTCACAGGATTATTGTAAGATAAAATGGAGATTATGCACGTAGAAAGACTTTGATATTTATAAAGTTCTATATAAATTAAAGTAGTAGGCATGAAAGATGAAAAACCAGCCCCTAATTTAGAATTTCATTTAGTTTAACCAGAGGTAAATTCTCTGAATTGTCTGAATGAATCTAAGGAGACATTGAATTTAATTGCAAGCTTAGGTTTTTTTCTTTCTTTTGGGGGAGTAAGAGGGGGAAGAGGGCAATTGGAGATAAGTGATTTGCACTAGAAAGTGTGGTGTGTCTGAAGCCCAATTTGAATCTATCCGTTAAGACATGTAGTTGCCCCCAGCTTAATATATAGCATAAATGAACACTCAGTCTAGAGCTCCAAGAGAGGTTGCACCTGCCTTCAGAGGTTTTTTACAATTTCATAAAATAAACAAAGCTTCAAAATATCATTTTTCAAAAAATCACTGAAAGATGGAGTTTGTTAATTTCATCCAACACATTTCTTATCCTAAGAATGCTCTTATATGACACATGCACGAAAAAACAATTCCTGCCTTATCTGAGTGGGGAAAGAGCTCCATCTGCTATCTTGGTATAGAGCAATAGAAAAGAGCTATAGAATAAAGAATAGAATTTGGTTCCAGAATTAATACTACAGGCAGGTCAGAAGGTTGCTCCAGCTCTTACTTTAGGTTAACTCTGCTGTTTGACTATATAGGCAACCAAAACCCCTAGCAGGACTCCTGAAGATACTGCCTCCCCTGTGGTGAAGAAGCCTCATATCTACTATGGCAGTTTGGAAGAGAAAGAGAAGGAGCGTCTTGCCAGAGGGGAATCAGGGATGTTGGGGAAAGAAGGAATTAAAGCTGGAATTGAGGCTGGAAATATTAACATAACATCTGGTAAGACTAATTTTGAGTCAGTCTTTTGTTTTGGTTGTTCTACCTGGCCTTAAAGAAGGATTTTGTAAGCTAGGTGTCTTCTGCCTTTACTTTGAACCTTGATAAAAATACATTTTGCATTGTCAATAATAATCTTTCCTGGAACTTCTCTTTACAAAAGTGGTTTATAAATTCTGTCTCTAAGGCTAAATTTTACTTGCCTCCCTCATCCCCATATTTCTAGAACTTACCTGATCCCATAGAACAAGGGTCCTCGAACTACTGCCTGCGGGCCAGATGCAGCAGCTGAGGACGTTTATCCCCCTCACCTAGGGCTATGCAGTTTCTTTATTTAAAGGCCCACAAAACAAAGTTTTTGTTTTTTACTATAGTCCAGCCCTCCAACAGTATGAGGGACAGTGAACTGGCCCCCTATTTAAAAAGTTTGAGGACCCCTGCCATAGAACTTTATATTCTTTGGGATTAATATTCTAAGTTGTATTACATTAATCTCTTATGTGATAGTTTATTTTGTTAGATTGTAATTTCCTTTAAGGTAGGGACTAAATCAGCTAGTTTTATTAAAGGCTTACACTGTACCAGGCACTATCCTACACACTAAGCATGTAGTTGCAAAGAATGAAACACTCTGAGAGTGTTTCACTCAGAGAGACAACAGATACATATGTATATGTTTTTGTATATACACACATAAACGTAATATGCATACTTACATGTTTCATAAATTTGAATAAATACAAATATATACAAAGTAGTTAAAGACAAAATTGTTGAACAGAATGTCTTGTCTTTGTATTTCCTCGGTGCCTAATTTTGAATGTTAGAGTGCCTATGTTCCTGTCTTGAATTTTAGAGTTCTCCAAGTAGAGTCATTCTTCTTATCTTGCATCTTTCCAGATGCCCTTTTCTCTCCTAAATTTTTTTTGGTAGGCATATTCCTATGGATTATAAGTATTTTTCCTAGAAAGTTGTTTAGAGTAAGTTCATATAATCATATTCTGCTTTCTCAAAGAACAAGTTTAACATTGTTATAACAATATTGTTTTGGACCAGCGTGGTTATGTTTATTCCTTTTTTTTTCTTTTCCCATGTTTTTAGCTTATCCTTTCTATTTATACTACATCTAAACAACTGAGACACCACAACTTAGCCAAGAATCCTTAGTATTGGGTCCAATACCCAAGATGGCAGAGAGGACACACATTTCTTTCTGACCTTCTCCTCCAACCCTCAGACTAATTAGCAACTCTAGCCTCTGAATTAATTCTGCAGACTTCCGCAGGGCAGAACAGACTCCACGTGGTAGAGAATTTGCAGGAAGGAATCTACAGCAGCGTTGTCCACTCTGCCCTGGTTGCAAGCCAGTAGATCATCAGAGTAGTTAGAAAACATCCAACATAAACACAATGGGTAAATGGTGAACCCCGTAAGAATCTCATGGGACTTGGCCATGCCCACCCAGCACTGGGAGCAAGTCAGCACTCACTCAGTGCAGCTGCAGCTGGCTTATAGAGGAAGCTTGGAAAACCTCCCTTGCCCTAAAAGCAGACCTTAACTTTTTTTTAAAAAAATGACTAAAAAAGTAAAGAGAACTCTGACAATAGACAACTTTTATAATAAAAGAGAAGAACAGATTTCAAACCTTGAAGAGACTAAAAGCATATTGTCTCCAGATGAAGCCCCAAAAGGGTATATAACTTGGTCCCCATCACACCAGGCCAATAGAAGACCTTAAAAAGGATCTTAAAAGAGAGCTAGAAGAAAAATGGGGAAAGGAAATGAAAACTTTGATAGAGGGTTTGGAAAAGGCATATAATTATTAAAGGAGTTGATAAAATGGAAAAAGAAAACAACTCCCAGAAAAACAGAATTTGTGAACCAGAAAAAGAAAATAACTCCTTAAAAGACAATTTGTGAAATGGGGGAGGGGGGAGAAAGAAAAGAACTCCTTAAAAACATTCTGATGGGGGGGTTTATAAGTCTTCCCAGATTGCCTAAGGGATTCAAAATATCCTGTCTTAGCTTATTTAAATGAATCCAAGGAGATTTATTTATTTATAATTTATTTATAAATAATTGAACACTCAGTCCACAACCCTAAGAGAGATTTCACCTGTCAGAGTATCCACAGAATTGTGAATTTCATTTTCATGGGGAGTTTATCATTCATGTATTAGTGTTTCTATATCATCTTTGCTTTGAACACAAGGTTATAACTTATACCTTTCTTTTTCTTTTTAAACAAAATATCTAAACAGTTAATTTACTAAATGTATCAATAATTCTGAGCTTCTGAATCTATCCTTTCCAAAGTTTTGGGTCTTGCTCTTTTGTTTAGTTGGGATTATATCAAATGGAATGAGAAAGCACTGAGTCTTTACCCTCCTTTTAAAGCTGTGACATTTAAAATTTTTTCTTTCTCATTTTTGGAGGATGAATTCCTGATCACTGTATTCTATATTGCCTTTTCTTTATATAGGGGAGGTTTTTGAAATTGAAGAACATATCAGTGAAAGGCAAGCAGAAGTATTGGCTGAGTTTGAGCGACGGAAGCGAGCCAGGCAAATCAATGTTTCCACGGATGACTCGGAAGTTAAGGCTTGCCTTCGAGCTTTGGGTGAACCAATCACACTCTTTGGTGAAGGCCCTGCTGAAAGGAGAGAGAGGTGATTATTTCTTAATGACTAACTAACCTCCCAAAATGTCGAAACTTTTCTCCTTTTTATAATCTAGTCACAAGATTTGAGCTTATCAATGAAGCTGAGACTTTGATCATTGGTTTGAGGCGCATCTTATTTCTCTACTATTTTACTTATCTTTTTTAGGGTTTTTTTTTTCTCCCTGAGGCAATTGGGGTTAGATGACTTGCCCAGGGTCACATAACAGGAAGTATTATGTGTCTGAGGTCAGATTTGAACTGAGGTCCTCCTGACTTCAGGCTGGTGCTCTATCTACTTTGCCACCTAGCTGCTTAAGTGATTCTTAAGAGGCTCTTAAGCCATTTTGAAGAGAACTTTTAAAAATACAGTGAAAAGGGTACTTGAATAATACTGTTATTTTAAATCAGCATTAGAATTTGGTGTTAGATTAATATTTGTGTTTGAGGCTTAAAAAGTTATCTGAGAAAGAATAGATATGCATTTTATGTATCACTTGAGAAGACAGTGATACCTTTTACCTTCCACATGTAGCTGCCTAAAGCAAAGTAAACTAGCAATGCCATTGGTGTTAAAGGATTGGGAAGAATCATGTGTATGTTACAGAGATGAACAGATCTGGGGAAATTGACTAGCTTCAGAGAGACCTCCCTGTCTTAAGGAGGCATAGAGCTGCTGGATTCTGGGAAGATGCCATAGTAGGATTCAGAACCTGCAGAGGAGATGGGACGCCTAAGAAAAAGAATAATGAAATAGAAATAGATGAATTTTTTTTTTTTATTGAGATTTTGGGGTGGGGAGAAACTATTGTAATTTTGACTTAGTTTTAATGGTTGTTGTCTTTTATGAGGGACAGTTTGGGTTAGTGGGTAGAGTCAAGCCTTAAAATTAGGAAAACCTGAATTAATGCCTTGCTTGTGTGAATATGAACAAAGTTACTCTCTCTCTCAGTATTCTAGAGAACTTTCTAAGAAAGAGTTATAGAAGAATTGCTGGATCACATGAAATAGCATTAAGCACTTAACAAATTCTTTTTGACCTATGAAAACTAATCTTTATCAGTGGAAGGATATTTCATAGTTGGAGTTTCCCAAACTGATAAAATCAGAATTCTGGACCCCAAAATGCAAATTCATTTTCTTTTATATAATATTTTTAAAAAATCTCATACTAACTAAGTTTAAATCCTTATCTGCTTTTTACAGATTGAGAAATATTCTCTCTGTGGTTGGCACAGATGCCTTAAAAAAGACCAAAAAGGATGATGAAAAATCGAAAAAGTCCAAAGAGGAGGTAAGATGTCCTTGCTAACTGTTAGTCTGCAAAGTAAGGAAAGCATTTCTCTTCTGTTATCTTTTTCAGGGTTTGTGCCATTAGAATTAGACTGTCTGCTGTACAGAAAGTGTGCTTTTGAGTATGTCTAGTCTTTGGCTAAGACACATGAAGTGTGGCCATTGCTCACCTTTCAACCTTGAGTGATGGTGAGAGGAAAATTCAGATTGACATTTCTTTTCTTAATGTGTTCCTCAGTATCAACAAACTTGGTACCATGAAGGATCCAACAACCTGAAGACTGCTAGGCTGTGGATTGCTAATTATTCACTACCCAGGTAAGGAGAGACCCTAGGATAAGGGGTGAAATCTGTCTTTTAGTGTTACCTCCCAAAATGTAAGAATTAGCCTTAGAAGCAATGTTTAAATGAAATTGCAATACAGAAACTAATCTTGTTTAGTGCTGCCAATCACAGTGTTGTTTTTAGATGGGCATTTAAAATCTGTTTGATGATGATGATAATGGTGATGGTATCCTATGTTACAGAGCAATGAAGCGCTTGGAAGAAGCCCGTCTCCATAAAGAGATTCCAGAGACATCTAGGACATCCCAAAAGCAGGAATTACATAAATCTCTTCGGGTAAGAGATATCCTTCAAGCTATTGTCTTGAAAGTGTTTCCGGTCCACTTTTTCTCCTGCCCTAATCTTTTGTTGGGAAGGAAAAGCAGGGGTGAGCAGTTCCTATCCTCAGCTTGCTACTTCTTAAGGAAGGGCCTGAGTTTTCAGGGCCACATGCTGTGTTCTGCTTAGCACAGGCCTGTTTTTGCTTGGTTTACCAATCCCACCCTCTCAAGCCTGCAGCTGTTCCCATTGACATTCCCCCAGCCTTCAAAGTGATGGCTAAGAGAACAGGCCTGTAGAAAGCAGTCTGTTGAATCCCAGGAGATGTCTCAGATCTTTCTCAGCATGGACAAGACATCAATATAGATATCTGCTAACCAGGATTATGCAAAAAAAAATAAATTTTTTTTTAACCTTGTTTGAGTCACAAATTGGGTTGAGGATTTTAAATTGGGGTTTGATTAGTGACTGCCATTTATTTTCTTTTCAGTCTTTGAATAACTTCTGCAGCCAGATTGGAGATGATCGTCCCATCTCCTATTGTCATTTTAGTCCCAATTCCAAACTCCTGGCCACAGCGTGTTGGTAAGCTTAATTTCATAGGGATATTTTTATTTGGGATAGGCAATTCATTAAAAAGCAGTGTTAGGATTTAGATATACTCTTCTCACATCCATTTCCTCATCTCTTCTTGTCTATCCCCAAGTTTTGATGCTCTAGAGCTGTACTATATTGTGGATTTTGATTTCTTTTTTGACTTCTGAATTAGATTACATTTGTCAGAAACAAGATGGAGCATTGCAGCCTACTCTGAGCTCACAATGCATAAATAGAGGCTCCAAACAGAAAGGACCCAGGCAGTGAGGCCACAGGAGTAGATTTGACATATTCCTGCTTAGTCCTTTTCCCTTTTACAAGAATAAACTGCCCTTTCTTCTTGCTGCACTATGCACAGATTAGGGGTGGGAGTTAGGAAGAGACTGTCCTTTTCTAATGTTATCAAGATACTTTTTCCTTCCTAGAACAGCCCTGGCTGAGATGCTTTCCTTTATGTTTGATAGGAGCGGGCTGTGCAAACTCTGGTCTGTCCCTGATTGCAGCCTCCTGCATACCCTAAGAGGTAGGTTGGAGTTTCTTCCTTAGAATATGTTCTCTTTCCAAGACCAAGTTTACTTTCCGTGTTCAGCTGTGAGACACTTTATAGTCTTTATTGACCCTCTTTTTGCTTCTTTGGTAGCCAATATTTTCAGTTAAATTGAATTTCAATAAATATTTACTAAGAATCTATTATGTTCATGGCACCCTGGGAACATAAAGACAAAAACAAATTCAAAAAAGTGGTTTATTCTCTCTAATATATTACATTTTATCAGATATATGTACAGTTAAGTAAATATTGCTACCTTGAGGAAAGAGAAAGCACTAATATTTGGAGGAACAGAAATGGCTTTTCCTGAAATGATCCTGAAAAGAACCTAGATATCTAAGAGGCTGAGGTGAGACAGCAAGTGCATCACAGGCAAAAGGGACAGCCAGTCCAAAGGTACACAGAAAATAGACACACAATTTGGGGGGGGATAGCAGATAGGCCAGTTTGTCTGGAACACAGTAGGCTGAAGAGGAGTGAAATAAGCCAGGAAAATGGAAAAGTAGGCTGGAAGGCCACACTGTGAAGGACTTTAAATACTCTTCAGAAAGCGACTGGAGAGAAAAATCAAAAGTGACTCTGCAATAAAAATAGGAAGATGTAGAGGGGGGTCACAGAAGGGAATGAAGTTTGTTTGGGACATGATGAATTTGAGAAGCCTCTGGAAAATAAATGCAAGATATTTCCAACCAGCAATAGCTAAAGAAATAGTGTTGGAAAGAGATCAAGGTTTGATATGTTAACTGGATATTGTTTACAAGGAGGTGGGAATTGAACTCATGGGAGTGGATGAGAGCACCATTGGAAAATGGGAAGAGGGAAAGGGGCCCAGGCCAGAACCTTGCATGGAGCAGATACTCAGTAAATGCTTTTTTGTTTGATTTTTTTGGTTACTTCTTAGAAGGAATTTTTTTTACATGTCATTTCTTCCATTTTGTTGGTTTTCCCATTTTCGCCAAATCTCTTGCATTCTAGTGTTCACAAACACTAAAACTTCCATAGATTTAAAAAAATTTTTTGTATCTTTGCTGTCAAACTTTTCATTTCTATTTATCTGACTACATCATTATTACTGTGTAAACCTCTGTTTAGTATGTTTCAGTCATTATAGTATATTTTAGGAAAAAAAAGTGCTAGTTATGATTTTTATCTTTTAGGCCACAACACTAATGTTGGAGCAATTGTTTTTCACCCCAAATCCACTGTTTCCTTGGATAAGAAAGATGTCAACCTGGCCTCTTGTGCTGCTGATGGCTCTGTGAAACTCTGGAGTCTGGAGAGGTAAACTTTGTCTGCTATCCTTCACATCCCTCCCAGCTCTAAGTGCTGTGAAATAGGAAATAAATTTTGAGGGGGGACTCCCCACACAGAAAAGGATCAGCACCAGCACCTGTCCTCTACTTTCCTATTGGAAGTTTCTCTAGGTTATTGAAAGTCATAATCTCTTGTCTATTTCCATCTCCATTCTCAGTGTAGCAGACAACAAAGTAGTAATGTCTTAGCTAATAAGAAGAACTATCCCTAAGTGCAGTGGGCTTTTTTGAGAGATAGTGCAATTCCTTGGAGGAAGCAATTGCAACATTGGAATGAATCCTAACCTGGTTATATTTTGTTTTTGTTTTTTTTGTAAATAGTATTTTGTTTTTCAAATACATGCAAACAGTTTTCTGCATTCACATTTGCACAACTTTGTGTTCCAAATTTTTCTCCCTCTCCTCTGGATTCCTCACTGTTTTGGAGAAGAGCGAGGGGGAAGAGAAGGAGAAAATTTTAGAATACAAGGTTTTGCAAAGGTAAATGTTGAAAACTATTTTTGCATTATATGTATTTTGAAAAATAAAAAGCTATTGATAAAAAAAAGTGCAATTCTTTTAAACATATTTCCATATTTGTCATGCTGTGCATGCACACACACACACACACACACACACACGTCAGAACCAAAGGGGAAAAAACATGAGAAAGGAAAAAAAACCAAACAACAAAAAAAGTTAAAAAACATTATGCTTTGATCCATATTCAACCTCCATAGTTCTCTCTTTGGATGCTGTTGACCTGTGATGTTTTTCCATGACAAGTCTATTGGAATTCTGGATATGCTTTGAGTACCTCAGACAGGACCTCATCCCTTTTGTAAAGAGCCTTCCCCCCACCCCCCAGGACATCACTGACTCTTTCCTCTTTTTCCCTACTTCTCTTTATTCTCCACCCCATTCTTCCACTCTGTCTTAGGGATACCTTTGCTCTTATGGAGGGCATTACATTCTGCTGCCCTGCAGCTCCCCGAGTTATTAAACTTTGCCCCATTCCTGGGTCTTTTTTCCACTTTATCCTACACTTCCATTGTGTCCTCTGGAAGAAACTGTTCTCTTACTAACCACCTGTCCTTCATATTAGATCTTTCCTTTTCCCTCAGAAATTACTTTGTTGATAATTTACATTTATCTGTGTACATGTTTTCTCCCAATAAAATATTAGCATCTTTAGGGAGGCGACTGTTAAGTTTTGTCTATGTATTTGTAGTGTTGCCTGGTACATAGAAGTCAGAAGAGAAATTCTTATTGAATTTGATTCCTTTTTGTTGCATAAATACTTCTGATTGACTGAAGGAGGAGCTTTCAACTGAAGCTCCAGTATTTAATCCCACAAGTATTCCAAGGAGAATGGTAACTAGTATGTGAAAGGGAAGTAGAAGATTCTTTGTTTTGATTCACTCTTTATTTCCGTTGAGGAATGCATGCCCAGTTTTCTCACTAAGCTCTGAGTACCAGGTTTACTCCTAGTAGAATGCCTTTTTTAAAGAAAACAATAGCCCAGTGAACTTTTGAATCAGATTAGGTGTCCACTGTGGTTAGTGGGGCCCACTAATGATTTCTCTGGCAAGGCATTGATTCTTAGTGACAGCCACAGAGGAAATAAAGGGTTTTTGTTCGGCTGTATTGCCAAAGCAGCAAAGCCTCTTCAGAGTCAAAGTTTTTTGGTGAGAGTGTACTTTCCACTATTGGTACTAACAAAATGGCTTTTTTGTTGTCTTTTTAACTGGTATACTGTTGCCTAAAGTGATGTTGATGTTGGCTGGCCAATATCTGAATACAATTGCATGAGCAGATTCATGAGGTGTTTTTTTTAATTATTATTATTATAGCTTTTTATTTACAAAACAAATGCATGGGTAATTTTTCAGCATTGGCCCTTACAAAACCTTTTGTTCCAACTTTTCCCCTTTTCCCCCCACTCCCTCCCCTAGATAGCAGGTAGTCCAATACAATGTTAAATATGTTAAATCCAATATATGTATACATATTTATACAGTTATCTTGCTATGCAAGAAAAATCGGATCTAGAAAGAAAGAAAGGAAAAAAAAAACCTGAGAAGGAAAACAAAAACATAAGCACAAAATAACAGAAAGAGTGGAAATGCTATGTTGTGGTCCACACTCATTTCCCATTGTTGAAGAGAACCACATCTGTCAGAATTGATCATTGTATAATCTTGTTGCCGTCTATAATGATCTTCTGGTTCTGCTTATTTCACTTAGCATCAGTTCATGTAAGTCTCTCCAAGCCTCTCTAAAATCATCATGCTGGTCATTTCTTACAGAACAATAATATTCCATAACGTTCATATACTGTAACTTATTCAGCCATTCTCCAATGATGAGCATCCATTCAGTTTCCAGTTTCAAGCCACTACAAAAAAGGGCTGCCACAAACATTTTTTCACATGAGGGTCTCTTTCCCTTCTCATGAGTTTTTTTTTTAAGAGTTAATATCAGATTGCTTGATGTCTTGGTGAGGGAGAAAGGAAGAGAGGGAGAAAAATTTGGAACACAAGGTTTTGTGAAAGTGAATGTTGAAAACTATTTTTGCATGTATTTGGAGAAAAAATAAAATATCATTTTTTTAAAAGTTAATTGGCATAACAGTCTGCCATGCTGACTTGCCCACTAGTCTAGAGAGCTTTAATTGGCTTTGGTAATGCTGCAGCAAATTTATTCCTCTGGAGATTTGATTAATCTTATACGTACACATTGACAAAGTTTCCTATTTTAATTGCTCTCTTTAGGAAGTATGTTTATTCCCTTTCACTAGTGTTTCAAGTCTTTCTGTTGTTGCCAGGTAGCTAGATTTAATAGCAATTAAGATGAGACTAAACTCTGAGCTTTGGGGTTAATTGTTCTTTGTGGAATTGGAAAAAATTCGCATTCATAATTTGTTTTCAGTAAATTTGGTTGGAGCAGACCTTCCCTTCACCTCTAACATGCATTTTTCCCAGTGTCCCAACACTGGTGGTGACAGAGTAGCCACATTAGCTGAAATGTGACGATTATTCTTAAGATTAAGCAAAAAGAATTAATATCAGGCTGAATTGCTCCTGATTATTTTCTAAACTCCAGGTAGCATAAGCATTGGGAACATCTTAAGAAATGTTTTTTTTGTTTTCCTGACTAAAAGTGTGAATTGGTGTAAAGCTGAGTGTAAATCATTCAATAAATATTAAGTGCCTTCTATGTGTGCCAAACAATGTGCTTAGTAATAAACATCATATTTCATTGGATTGTAAATAGTTTGTTTTGTTTTGTTTTGTTTTACAGTGATAATGATTGTCTTTGAATTTTTTAATCTCTGGGAAAGTTGTATAATACAAAATAGTTATGTTCTGAATTTTAGGGCTAAATGCAATTGAGTAAAAATCATTTAAGCATCTCCTATGTGCAAAATGCTGAAAATACAAAGACAAAATAATCCCTGACTTCAAATTCAGAGTGTTCAATTTGGAATGGTCAAATGTTCCAGTTCCTTGAGACCTAATTAAAGGATATGTGCTTTTCTTGAGGCAGCCATTCAAATGTGTTTTTCATTCAGATTTTCCCATGTCCTGCCATACCAGCTCTCTTACCTTCCAACAGTTAAGGAAAGTGGAAACATTCTTAAGTCAGAAATAAGTAAATTTGCAAAGAAATCCCTGAACATTTGTAGATATCTTGAGTCATTGTTGCCATAAGAATGTTTAGTCTCAGGTCACTTGCAAAGACCCAAGCAGCCTAGTATAATGGAGTGAGCTTTAGATTTAGAGCCAGGAGACATATTCTAAGCCAAGGTATATCAGCTGTGCACATTGTGATCTTGGGGGAGTTCGGTCACTTCCTCTATCTGGGCTTCAGTTTCATGTGTAAAATAAGGGAAATGAACTGGGTTATCTCCCTTAAGTTTTCTCCTTTCCCTAACATTTAAAGCCGTTTTGATTAGCTCCCCAGTGCTGACCCATTTGTTTTGGATGTAGTTCAGCTTGGTCACTGTGAGAACAATGCTTTTGGCCTAGAGTAGATGTTCTAATAAATACTGAATAAATAATTATGTTGTACCCTTCTGATTTGCTTGGATTCCTTGCAGTGATGAGCCTGTGGCAGATATTGAAGGCCATTCGGTACGTGTAGCAAGAGTGATGTGGCATCCTTCAGGACGTTTTCTGGGCACCACCTGGTAAGACCTTTTGGTCTTGTTCTCAGACAAATCTGTGTCAATTATCTGTTTCACATATCTGTCTGTTTTATCAGAGTTCAGAGAAGGGGTTCTTAACCTTTTTGTGGGGTCATGGACCTTTGCCCATCTGGTGAAACCTATGGACACTTTCTCAAAATGTTGTCTTATAATGCATAAATTAAAATACTTAGAGTTACAAAGAAGACCAGCTATGTTGAAATATAGTTGTCAAAATGTTTTAAAACAAGTCCACAGGGTCTAGGTTAAGAACTCCTGTTTTCAAAAAATCCCCTTCAGTAGGGTTTTCTTAGAGTGGAGTAGGACATATAATCAAAATAATTAGGAGTATAAAGAATCTAGTTATTTGTTTTTGAATTGCAAACTCTTGATAACTTTTCTTGAGAAATTTTAAGATGAGAATTAGCTACTAATTTTTTGAAGACCATGGTTTCTTCATCTTTCTCATCTTTCATTCTCTCTCTTTGTTTTCCTTGACCAACATGTTGGGGACCCTGATCTTTAATAACCCTTTCAAGATCTCAGTTAATTTCAGAAGCTGTGGTAGCTTTATGACCTGGATAATGGCAAACAATTGAAACTGTTCAAGGCAGATAGATAGTTTTGTGGTTATTGAAGTCCAGACTGTTACTGATACAGAAAAGTTACTTTATGTCTAGATATTTACCTGAACAATTTTAGAAGCACAACTTCAGCTGTAGGTCCAGTATTAACCTTTTCATGATGCCTTACAAAGTAGGCTCTTAAGTATTAATCTTTTCCTTTTGATTTTTAGCTACGACCGTTCATGGCGCCTGTGGGACTTGGAGGCCCAGGAAGAGATTCTACATCAGGAGGGCCACAGCATGGGCGTGTATGACATTGCCTTCCATCAGGATGGTTCTTTGGCTGGCACTGGGTAAGATTCCTAGGCCTTAAGCATGACCCTAAGCTGCTAATAGTAACTAAAAAGATCATATTCTGTATTCCCTTTGTTTCATACAGAATTACATTTTAATATTTAACAGTTGCTTACCCTTTTCTTAATTGTCCTCAGAGTGATTTGATTCCATCAGTCTATTCCTCTTTTTTTTTTTTTATTCAATTTTACTTTGTTTTTTGGTTCTAATTTTTTTTGCCTCCTATACCTAACTATCAGGGACTGCTTCCTACTTTTAATCCCTTTTCCTTTTGCTAAAATTTAAGCCTGTTCTTATTTGGACCTATTCTTACCAGAAAAAATGATCAACATCATTTAATTTTTCCTTTTATTGTTAGGATCTTAAGGTGGAAGCTGACATAATGAATTGTTCATTGTGAATCTGTTTTTCTTAATAGGGGACTGGATGCATTTGGTCGTGTATGGGACCTGCGTACAGGTCGATGCATCATGTTCCTAGAGGGCCACCTGAAGGAGATTTATGGGATCAACTTTTCCCCAAATGGGTATGCCAAACTTCTTGAGTTTTGAGGGTGAAATGGGATATTGGTCAAAATTCACATAACCAGATATGATGAAGTTTTGGACTCTGACTTGGGTCCTCTTTTTCTTTACCACAGCTACCACATTGCAACTGGTAGTGGCGACAACACATGCAAAGTGTGGGACCTCAGGCAGCGGCGTTGTGTCTATACCATCCCTGCTCACCAGAACTTGGTGACTGGAGTCAAGTTTGAGCGTAAGCCTTTCTTTTTGGATTCAGCTGTCCAGAAGACAGAACAAAGACATATAGCTTTTTCTTTACCTTTGGAAGTTATTCTGCTGTCCAGGCTTCAGTCAGCTTACCCTAAAAAAGGGGGTAAAATATGCAGAGGAAGCAAATCAGAGTTTCCCTCCCTCAATTTATAACCTTTCTTTGTTTCCCTTATTTTAGGTAGAATTGTGGCAGATTGCTTTTGGTTACTAGGTTAGAATAAAGGCTCTCATTTGAATACTAAATATCTTCTCTGAACTAACAACAAAGTTAGTTGTTTCTATTCCCATAGTTATATCTCGGAGTTAATCTATTTCTCATACAGGTCCTGAGATTTCTGAACTGACACATGGCTCACTCCCTGAGCACGTTTATTATATGGAAACAAAAAATCTATTCTAGACAGATTGTCCAGCTTTAATTTGGCACTTCTATCTTGTGTTGTCCTCTAGTTGTTTTAAGCCATGACTCTTCCCTTGTTTCTCTCTAGCTATCCATGGGAACTTCTTGCTTACTGGTGCCTATGACAACACAGCCAAGATCTGGACACACCCTGGCTGGTCTCCACTGAAGACCCTGGCTGGCCACGAGGGGAAAGTGATGGGTCTGGACATTTCTTCAGATGGTCAGCTCATAGCCACCTGTTCCTATGATAGGACCTTCAAACTTTGGATGGCTGAATAGATTGTGTCCATGGACATGAGTCTGTGACTCAGATGTCTGGTCCCAAGTGCTTCCTTTTTTTGCCAGTTTGGTCAGAAGAAGGGGATCAGTGTGGAGTGATCGACTTTGCCACTCACTGTGTGTAGGAGGGGCAGTTTTGCCCCACAGCAGCCAGGCCAAGTGATCCTGGGCTATTTCACTCCCACTTTAAGGAGCTCTGCGATGGACCATGTTGGCATTACCTTTTTTTTTTTTTTTTTTTTTTACTTATGCTGTAGTGAATTTCTTCCCTTATGGTCATCATCTGTTTGTGTGCCCTTTCCCTTTCTCAACATCCCGTGGATTATGGTGCCTTTCTTCCCTTAATAGAAACTCCATCATGGCCCCTGAAACCTGACCCACTAGGTCATGGTCATGTACTGTAGTTAGACATGACCCTAAGAGCACGTGGCTGGACTTCGCTTGGAAGCTGACAAGTCTAGATGTGTTTGTGAGTGTGCACTGCTTCACACTTCCATAGTATCATCAGAGAAACTATCCTTCCCCTGAGAATTAAAGAATGAACCAGGATATGAACAACTTCCCAGGAACTTTTGAGGTCAATTCCTGTTAAATTAATGTGGAGTGCTGAAGCAAGTTACAACTAAAAATTTGTCTGGGAATTGTCTTTTCTGTGCTTGTTTTCATTTTCATTTGGCTCCTGATGGGCATTCCTTTTATGTTCCCCTCACTCTTGTGTCAGGAGTGAATAGTAATAAAAAGATAACAGATGAACCTTCTGTATTTTGTGTGCTGTGCTGTATATTGGTCACCAAAAGGATTTAACTAATTCTTGGATGTAATACTCAAACACTCAGAAGGGAACCACTTAACCTTTTCTTTATATCTCATTCCAAGTGTTATTACAAAGTGTCATTTGATGTAATCCTTTTCTTACCAGTGACCTTCTGAAACAAACAACCCTGCCTGAGATGCTTTTTTAAGATTTCTGTTTATTACAGGTAAGACATCATGAAAGAAACAGGTGGAGTGTTCTGGGTGCATTGTCAGTAGGGGTCTCTTCTTTAATTTTCTTGTCAAGGTCATTAACCTTCAATTGCTTTTTACTCTTTTGTGCCCCAACCCAATCACCAATACAAAATTATCTCAAAACTACTAGGAATTTGGAGGGGAACAAAATTCTGTCTGTAGAAGTATTGG
Organism: Sarcophilus harrisii; assembly: GCF_902635505.1. NCBI lineage: Eukaryota > Metazoa > Chordata > Mammalia > Dasyuromorphia > Dasyuridae > Sarcophilus > Sarcophilus harrisii. The sequence goes on along the minus strand of NC_045427.1, from coordinate 478,346,777 downwards.
AAGAATCATACCTGATATTTCCTTCCCCTTCTAAACTCAAAACCCTTTTTTCCCCCACGAATTTCACTCCAAAAAGAATCTTTCTTTGTGACCTGCAGCCTGAGAATGTAATTTCTGAGTAAAATGTTCATTTTTAACCAAATTCCTTTATCCCTTTAGCATAGTACCTGGTGCACAGCATACTTAATACTTTGCCTATCAACTATAAAGCAATTTTGTCTGTTTCATAATGTTCCAAAAGTGTTTTACTTTTCTGCTTCCAGTCCCCAGTGAGCATTAGGAGGCTCCTCAACGGGCTCTCAGCTTTGCCATTTGCAAATAGTTTACATAGGCCAACTACCTCGGGCTCTTCAAATGAAAAGTTTGCTCTTTAAGTATCAAATGGGTAAGACAATCTTACTTTGTTCATGGTAGACAATGACTTTTTTTGGGAGGGGAAACAGCATTATGAGGCTTGTGGTCATCAGCATTTTGTGTTGTAGTAGAAAAGGCACTAACTAGCTGTGCAATGGGCGAGATCATGTTACTTTTTTGACCACACTTGTGCTTTTGCTAAATTGATCAAAGAAAGCCTGCTTGCCTGCCTTTCTGCCTCTAAGGGATGCTGTGAGCATCAGATGAGAGATAGGAAAATTAAAGCCCTCAAAGATGAAGACCTAAAGAACCATGCAAATTCAAGATTGTATTTACTTCCTTTAAACAAATGAAGCCCATGCTTTTCTCATGTTGTGGGGATGTTTCAACTGCCCCAAGGGTTTAGGTTCTATTTTGACTGAAAAAGAGCTCCAGTTGATGTAACTAGTGAGGCATGATGCAGAGGAAAGATTTCCTTTCAGGGATCCCCTGGGGTGTGCTTTGCCTGTCTCTAGGCCTCTTGTTGGCTTAAGCCATACTCTTGAGCTGCTAGAGCAAGGTGAGCTCACTACCGAGTGTGCCTCGGGCTGTAGACCAAAAGTGAAGAAGGTAAAGAAAAGAAGCCATCGGGGAGCTTGTTGACTGTAGACTGGTGCAATTCTCTCCAGTGGCACAGGCTTGGAGTGACATAGACTACCTTGATGAGATAAACAAGAATTTGCGCAATTACATGAAGGGAAAAACTTTCTTTTTTTTTTCCTCTACTCAACCAAGAGAAAACTTGAAATTCAGCCTATAAGTCCAATGTGCCTGGTTTTCCTGTTGAGGTCACAAGGGTGAGTTAAGGCAATGTGTTGAAGTGAAGAAAAGGATGGCTTGGAGTCAAGCCTTTGGTTTGAATGCTGACTTCTTTACCTCTGTGAACTCGGGCAAGTCACTTTACCTCTGGGGCTTCCCTGTCAGTCCATTTAAACTCTTCAAGTCTAGTTTTCTTGTTTAAATAATCTAGAAATGTGGAGGTGGACTGAGGGGTGAGGGCACATTACATCTATCAATATACAGGAGAGAAGCAAGATCGTTATTTTGGGATGTCAGCATCAGAGAGTGAAGGGAACTAAAGGCAAAAGCTTTTCTATGAAGTGCTAGGCTGAACAAACAGTACTATTAGAAAAGCTCAAATATCCTGATGGGATTGCTATATGGTTCTATTCAGATTGAGTCAAACAAGCTTAGGCCCAGTGTTCTCATCATCCTGGGCAGTCCAAGTGGGGACAAGGAGCCAGTGAATTAGTCATCAATTACCAGTGACTGGGAGTGACAGCCTGGAATTCTCATGACTAACACATTTTCACTGGTTCAGAACTGGAGTTCTAATGTAGGAAAGTCAGAATTTCCATATGGGACCTCTCTGATTATCCAGGAGCTTATGTGAAAACTATTAGACCTCTAAACTTTAGAGAATCTCTTACTCAAAGGAACCTGTTCTTATACCATTTAGTTCTTAAATTCCCTGCCATCTTGCCAAGAAGGAAAAATTAAATGACTTGTTCCAGCAGCCCTGACCTTGACCTCTCATTTATAAAATTCTTTAGAATCTTTATTCTAAAACTCTTTATTCTTTGGACTCCTATTTGGGGTATATACACGGTAACATGGATCATATAATACATTTTTTCTCCTGAGGCAATTGGGAGTTAAGTGACTTGCCCAGGGTCACACAGATAGGATGTGTTAAATGTCTTAAGCTGAATTTGAACTCAGGTCCTCCTGATTTCAGGGCTGGTGCTCTATCCACTGCACCATCTAGCTGCCCCTGATATATTTTGATAGCAAATTTTCTCCTATATTAAACAACTGGGGAGATGGATCCAAGCAACAAGCTAATTCTATTGCCTACAAACCACTTGGATGGGAAAGGAAGGAGGAAGAAAATGAGGAGTTGTCATCACAAGGTCTGCTTAGGGCAATGAATGAGAAGAAGAGAATTGGATAATTCCTTCTACATGAATCCTCATCTGGCTACCTATTGGTTTCCCCAACTTTGTTTTGGTCCCAATTAAAATCCCATCTTTTATGAGAAGCCTTTCCCAACCCTCTTAATTCTAGTGCCTTCCCTCTAATAATAATTTCTCCTTTATTCTGTACATAACTTATTTGTACATATTTGTTGTCTCCCATATTAGACTGTAAACTCTTTGAGGGCAAGGATTGTCGACTCTTTTTTGTATTCCCAATACTTAGCAAAGTGCCTGGTATATAGTAGGTGCTTAATAACTGTTTATTGCCTGACCCATTTTTAGAAATCTATCAGAAAACAACTTGGAACAACTAGGACTGAAGCTGGGAGGGGCTTAAGGGGACGGTGACTTACTTTAGGGTCTGAAGCCAAGTTGTAGGCTGCTGGGTGCCTCCATCTTTTACTAGCTTCTCCATCTTAGGGAAACCAGGAATGATTTGCCTTCTGAAGTAACTTTTGGACATACATCCTTCTTCATCCTTCCCCTCTCCCTGCCCCCCAGAAACAAAGAATTGGAATCCCATTTCAGCATCCTTGGAAAAATGGCACCCTAATCCCTTGTTAGCCCGCTGTCTCAGGTCTTCTTCGCAGCAAATAGACAACGGCTTCCTGGATTGTGGCTGAACCCAACGCTGCAGAAGGGCACGAGTTCTGGGCTCTGCAGCTTCCCCATCCATCTGGAAAGTGTGGGTGTGTGCTGGGCAGGGGTCGGGCGTTCTCCCTAGGAGTACCCAGTCCATGTTAGTCTGGCCCTCCCAGAACTCCCTGTATTGATTGGCTTCGTGGTCCAAGTCTCATCCTGCACCCCAGAAGAACTGTTTAGTCCAGAAGATGGAGAAGATTAACAGCATGGCGACACTGAGGATGACGGCCATCAGGTAGGTAAAGATGCGGAACTGAGGGTTGCGGAAGCACTCGCGCAGGGACAAGTGGCTAGGGACGGGCACAGGGGCAGGGGGCGCCGCCCCCTGCTGGGCTGGGCCGGTCTGGCTCTCTGGCTCAACATCCAAATTGAGGGTGTAGACCCTGGGCTGGCGCAGGAAATATCTGTTCTTGCGCTCATCCTTGAAGCTCAGATGCCGGCCCTCCAGGATGATATGGTTGGGCTCCAGGCGCAGCAGGGTCAGGACCGCGGCGTCCGTGGGCAGCTCCGTCACCGGACGGTCCGAAGCCAGGATCGTAGGGTGGCGGCAGAGGGGGCACAGCAGCCGGTGCCTCGAGGAGGACACCAAGCTCAGGTGGGCCAGGCATTCTATGCAGAAGGAGTGGCGGCAGTCTAGTAGCTTGGGGGTTCGGAAAGTGTTATTGAATGAGTTCCAGCAGACCGGGCACTCCGCCTCAGGCTCGTTCCCCGGTTTTTCAGCCATCTCTCAGACCGGGCACATAATGGGCTGCTCCATCCAGACAGAAGGCTGAGCCTGCACTCCTGGAAGTACATCCACCACCTGCACTCTCTCCATCTCTCAGAAAAAAAAAAAAAAAAAAAAAAAAAAAACTTGAAAAGTGGAGAATCACAGCCCCCACGCGGCCAAATTCTCCAATCCCCTGGGACTGGGAACGGGGAGGTCGTCACCAGAACTTTTTGCGCCTTTCCCTGAAAGGCGCTATAGCAAGCCGAGCGTCTGGATACTCTGCTTTAATGAGCTGCTTTGGATAAGCCGCTTCAGCCCTCTGCACCCACATGGAGGCGATAGCTGTCCAAGGTCTTGGAGGACAAACGGAGTTCTGTGGTCGCCTGCAGTCGCTCCCCGGAATAAGGACGCAGGGGCATGAGGCTCTCTGTTCACTCCCAGTTTTCTTACTTTGGGGATAAATGTCCGTTACTTACCTCTACTGAGTCCAAGTAGGCTCAGTTCAGACTGCATGAGTGGATTGTATTCCCCACCCTTTGGTACCAGGCTGTGAGGAAAACACTGGGAAGATATTTGCTGAAAAGCACAAATGGACGGTACCATTATCTGGGAAATGTCCTTCTGTGGTCTGGAGGCTTCTATGAACACTAAGAGAAACTCTTCAAAATCTCCCTTATTTCCCCAATCAGAGCCCCGGAGCCCACCAACTTCCTACCATTCAGCGAGTCTTCGCTCCTTCCCCATCTTTCTCTCATCCTCTTTTGTTTCCCAGAATTCCCAATCCCTCTTCACACACCCTTTTCCTTCCCACTCCCCAAAATGCTATTCTGCCCCATATGAACCCCCACCTGAATGTCCAAAGTCCAACTGGATTATGTAGATTGCCTCAAGAAGACGGTATTTTCCTTCTTGCTTTTCCTTGCCTGCCTTAGATCCCAGGTACCCTCCCCAGTTAGTCTTCAGGAGGTTGCTTTCCACTTGTAAAACCTGCCGCTGGTTTCCATGGAAGCAGCTTCCCCAGGTATCTAGAGCTGGGAGCTCCTCACGCAGCAGCAGCCAAAGCTGGGGGAGTTAATTGGGAGGTTATTGGACCTTGCTGGTCCCCATAACTTTACAAAACCTGCCCCAAGCTATTGAATAGAGACAGAAAGAGGGACAGGAAGACTTCTTACAGAGGACAATTAAAAAAAAAAAAAAAATATGTGCAGTTCCAGACCTAAGTAGGCACAAGAGGTGGACAAGGCAGCATTGATGTAGTGGAAATACCCCCGCCAAACTCTCTGGAGTCTCAGGACCTGTATTCAAATTCTGACTCTGCTCAGCTCAGTCACCTGAGCTTCTTAGCCTCAGCTTCAGGGTGGGCTCTATCTGTGAACTTTTAGGGGTTGTGAAGGTTCACTTCTGTGATTTCATCATTACAGGGAACTTAACAGTCGGAAAAACTCCCTCTACAACAGAAAGTCAAGAATTGTTCTGCAGTTTATAATTTCAGTAGATTATATGAGTTGACAACAACAACAATAATAATAGCCAACATTTTTATAGTACCTACTACACGCTAAGCACTTTACAATTATCTCATTTGCACCTCACAACAACCCTGGGAGATAGGTATTATTTTATCCTAGTTTTACAGATGTGGAAATGGAACACATCTGGTAAATGTGGAAGACCAGATTTAAATTCAGGTCTTCTTGATTCCAGGCCTTTATCTACTGTTCCATCTAGCTGCCTAATTTTATTATATGTTTATATATATATATATATATATATATGTATTAAAACAAGAAGAACTTTAAATAGAAGTTCCCAATTTCCTATAAAATCCCCACTTTCTGTTCTCAATAAATATGAACATGTTAATTTTGTTTAGTGTTTGTTAAATTCAGATTAAAAAATACCAAAATTTATTATCTCGGGGAGTTGTTTGGGACACAAGTGAAGTAATGCAATGAATCACATAGACAATATTTATCAGAGACAAGATGTGGATCCAAATTTTTTTGATTCCTAAGAGCAGCTCTCTTTCCTCAATGATAATTGTAGGTATTTATTTCCAACATTTTTCAATAATGGACCAATCAACCCTGTGAATATTATCAAAAAAAAAAAAAAAAGAGGGGGAATAAGCTATGGACTCAGACAATAGAGTCTGATTCCAATAAAATCCTCCTTTGATGTTTCATAGAGATCTGGACGTATTCTTGGGTTCCAGCAGTGATAGAAGGACCCAGGGTGGTCACTATCCCAGTATCCCAGAGAAGATACTTTCAGTGGAGCACAAGCTCAGAAAGTTCTCAGTAAGTCAGACTGATTTATGGTACAAATACATAGTCTGCTATCCAAGGATCCCCATCCCTATATTTATTTATTTGTTTGTTTTTTCCCATATAGGAATGTAAATGGTTTATTTGATTTTTTTGGTTATACATATACTTTTTTTTTTTTTTTACATATTTCCTTATGAATCAAGTTAGGAGAGAAAAATCAGAACAAAATGGAAAAGCTACAAGAGGGAAAAAAAAAACAAGAAAAAGATAAAGTAAACACAGCATGATTTGCCTTCAGGCTCCAAAGTTCTCTCTTTAAATGTAAATGGTATTTTCTATTCAAAGTTTATTAGGGCGACAGAGAGGTGGCAGAGTGGATAGAACACTAGCCCTGAATTCAGGAGAACCTGAGTTCAAATGTGATCTCAGACACTTAACACTTCCTGTGTGACCCTGAGCAAGTCACTTAACCCCAACTGCCTCAGCCAAAAAAAAAAAAAAAAAAAAAAAAAGACAAAGTTTATTAGGATTGCCTTGGATGTCTGACCTTTGAGAAGAGCCAAGTCTTGATTGATCATCGCACAATCTTTGAGAGTATAGGAATAAATGGACTTTTCCTTAAAATAATCAGCAGCATCTATTTAAAACCACCAGTAAGCATCATATGTAATGGAGACAAACTGCAACCATTCCCAATAAGATCTGGAGTGAAACAAGGTTGCCCACTATCACCGTTATTATTTAATATTGTATTAGAAACGCTAGCTATATCAATAAGAGCTGAGAAAGAGATTAAAGGAATAAGAATAGGCAATGAGGAAACCAAATTTGCCGATGACATGATGGTATACTTAGAGAACCCCAGAGATTCTGCTAAAAAGTTATTAGAAATAATTCACAACTTTAGCAAAGTTGCTGGTTATAAAATAAATCCACATAAATCATCAGCATTCTTATATATCACTAACAAAATCCAACAGTCAGAGTTACAAAGAGAAATTCCATTTAAAGTAACTACTGATAATATAAAATATTTAGGAATCTATCTGCCAAGGGAAAATCAGAAACTTTATGAGCAAAATTACAGACCACTTTTCACACAAATTAAGTCTGATCTAACCAATTGGAAAAATATTAAATGCTCTTGGATAGGGCGAGCAAATATAATAAAGATGACAATATTACCTAAACTGATCATCGCACAATCTTGCTGTTGCTATATACAATGTTCTCCTGATTCTGCTTATTTTGCTCAGCATCAGTTTGTGTAAATCTTTCCAGGTCTTTCCAAAATCAGTCTGTTCATCACTTCTTATAAAACAATAATATTCCATGACTTTCATAAACCATAATTTATTCAGCCATTCCCCAACTAATGGGCATCTACTCATTTTCCAATTCTTTGCCACTACAAAAAGAGCTGCTACAAAGATTTTTGTACATGTGGGTCCTTTTCCCTCTTTCTTTATTTCTTTGGGATACACATCCAGTAGTGACACTGCTGCATCAAAGGGTATGCACAATTATATAGCCCTTTGTACATAGTTCCAAATTGCTCTCCAGAATGGTTGGATCATTTCACAATTCCACCAACAATGTATTAGAGTTCCAGTTTCCCCACATCCCCTCCAACATTCATCATTATCTTTTCCTGTCATCTCAGCCAGTCTGAGAGGTGTGAGGTCTTATTTCAAAGTTGTTTTAATTTGCATTTATCTAATCAATAGTGATTTACAGCATTTTTCCTATAACGATACATGGTTTTAATTTCTTCATCTGAAAAGTGTTCATATGCTCAGCAGCTCTATATTTAGAGAGGATCATTGGTCTCTCTTGGACTATCTCCAGATTTTACCTCCTTCCTCTCACTTGTCACATGAGAAATCTTGGTCCTGGGGTCCTCCTTCCTTCTCTCCCTGGTGACTCCCTCCCTGTTATCATTCACTTTTTGTAGGAAGGTCACCAGCCATATTTCACCTCACTCTCACTCCAATTCTCTCCAAACTCCTCCTCTTTCTCCTTACCTCTCACATTGTCCCCCTGAGGTATCCTTCATCAATTCTCGGGCCTTCTAACATCCCTGTATAGGTTGTTTCTTTTCATTAGTCTGTGAGAGATTGCTGTCCTTGTATTTACATCTTCAGGGCTTAGCACAGTATCTGACCCATAAGTGTTTAATAAATGCTTTGGGAGGGTGTAGGGAAAAAGGGAAATAATTTTTTGGTTACAGTAACTATGAATTATCATCTATGAAGTTGTTGAGGGGTGGTCATCTGGCTAACCCATGGCTCATGGGCAATATTTATGATCTGAGATCTGGCCCACAATTGCAAAGAGGAGGAGAGCCCATGGAAATACCACCAGAAGCCTACATGGGGGAAAATACAGGATTGAAGCTAGAAGATCTTTCCTCTAGTGTCCAAGAAGAGTTTCAGGATAGAATTATATTTTTTACCTATCTCTAATCTAGGAGCACAAGTTGAGGACAGAAAGGACAGAATGAGAAACAGTTCCCCAATTCCCGACCCAAGAGGGGAGGGTAAACTCTTAGCTTTTCACCCTCTCCCACAAAAAGGTGGTTACACAAAAAACCATCATGAATACTGAATAATTAAAAACCGCATCTATCTAAGCAAAAAAAGCAAACAAATTGAAGTTCTACAGATTAGAATATACCAAAGAATACACAAGAGTAAATAAGCTTTTCATTTGGGATTGAATTAAAATCTCAGTTCAAAGAAGGTATGATCTCATCATGCAATGTCTATTCTCCAGAGGTGTAAGTGCTAGAACTCAAGGAACATTAATGGAGTCTGGTTTTCCTACATGTGTGGCTCAAGAGGCTTCATCCAAAAGATTTTGAACTTTATTCAAAAAATATTTTCCTATTCAAAGATATTTGCTTATCTCTACCACAAGTCTCCCTACAAGTACTTTTCCTGAGTGTTTTCCAGTAAACTCCCAACACAAGTATACAAAATGGTGCTTGATGTTCTCTCAGCCAGTCAGGAATCACATTTCCCTCTTCTTACATAGAGCTAAAATATGACCCTCAGACCTGAGGACTATACCTCAAGAAAGTCGTCCCAACGAGGGCAGAAGTCTGGTTACATCTGAAACAGAACCCATTATCTTTTCCCAAAAAATGCAACTCCCTTCCTAACCTCTCTATTTCTGTTCAAGGTATCACCATTCATCCAGTCACCTAGCTTTCTAATCATAGTATTAGCCCTGATTCTTCACATTCAATGTTTCTAAAAAGTTGCCAGTTTTTCTTGATTTTATCTTTACAATGTTTTTCAAATCCATACCCTTTTTTCTACCCACATGGTTACCATTTAAAGCCTGACCCTCATCATCTCACCTAGACTATGGTAACAACCTCTTAATTAGTATACTACCTTAAGACTTTCTCCCTTCTCCCCAGAGCTGCCAAAGTGATATTCCTCCAGCACAGCTCTATCTACAGTTATCCTTCCCATATCTTGGGGGCTAGGGGTGTGATGCCCACTGAGATCTGGAAAATCTGTGTAAAATTTTTTGGCACTTCCTTCATACCAGAGAATTCTAATTATTATGGTATGAAAAGATCAAATATGTTATACATACTATACATATATTTTATGCATTTTAAATTTCTGAGCTCTTTCTGTATCATCTGCTGGGTTTTGTTCGTTGTCTGGGGCTTCTACAAAACTCCCCCAAAATTCCCATTAAATTTCTTATGCTGATATGCTGAAATTTAGATGAAGAAAGATGACACGTGGAAAGCTCAAATGCTCATTCCCTGCTCAAGAAGTTTCAATGATTCCCTACTGCCTCTAACCTCAAATACAAACCCTTCTGTTTGCCATGTGAAGCTCTTCACAATCTATCTTCTGGGTTTATTCTGTATTATTCATTTTCACACATTCTATATTCAGCCAAACTCATCTCATTGTTCTTTGAAAACAACATTCCAGCTCCTGTCTCTGTTTTTTGCACAGCCTCAAATGCCCTCACTTCCTCTCTTCATAGGGTTGGGTTTTTTTGTTTTTGTTTTTTAAAGGCTTAGCTTGTGTCAATTTCTACATGAGGCTTTCCCTGACTCCTCTTCTCCTAGCAATTAGTGGCAATCCCTACCCCATCTCCCAAATTATTTTATACTTACTCTAGGAACTGCTCAGAGAGATAGGGACAGAGACTCAGAGATTTTTGGGAGTAGAGGAAGAGAGAGGAGAGGAATAGAAGAAAGAGAGAGAGAAGAGAGGGGGAAAGGAAGATGAGAGGAAAGAGAGAAGAGAGTAAAAGAGTACAGGAGAGAGAAAGAAGGAAGAAGGAAAGGATGAGAGAAGGAGGAAGGGAGGCAGAGAAGAGCAAGAGTGGAAGCTGGGATGGAGATAATGATACTATCCATACTTACTTTTTCAAGAATTTCCCAAGGGGTAAATTCTGGGACTTTCTCATCTGTATGCCTTCTCTGATTTTTGTTTGCTCTCAGCTTTGGTAAATGGGTTTATTTGCTATTTGCTATCTGTGTTCCACTGCAGACGAGGCATTTGGTGAGAGGTAGTCAAGTCTTAGATATATAGTTTGAAGCATTCCTTTTCCATTAAGGAATAGGGATCAGAAACTTGAATCTAGAAGTTCTTTCATTTAGACTAACAATATTTGAAGTGAGAGATAGATATAATTCTTTTCTATCAATAGCATTTTATGTTTCCAATCACATGTAAAGATGATTTCCAACATTCATTTTTGTAAGATTTTGAGTTCCAAATTTTTACTTTCTCCCTCCATCCCTTTTTTCTACCCTCCTCCAAACAGCAAGCAATCTGATATAGGTTATACATATACAATCATTTAAAACATATTTCTATATTAATTATGTTTTGAAAGAAAAATCAGAACAAGAGGGGAAAACCCCAAGAAAGAAAAAGAAAAAAAGACAAAAAAAATAGCATGATTCAATTCATATTCAGTTTCCATAGTTCTCTTTCTGGATTGCATTCTCTATCCCAAGTCTTGGAATTGTCTTGAATCACATAGCCTTACTCTAATTGTATATAATGTTCTGCTTCTGCCTGCTTCACTCAGCATTAGTTCATGTAAATCTTTCAAGATTTTTCTGAAATCCTCCTGTTCTTCCTTTTGTATGGCACAATAGTATTCCATTACATTCATATATCATAACTTGTTCAGCCATTTCCCAACTAATGGGCTTCCCCTCAATTTCCAATTTTTTGTCACCACAAAAAAAGGGACTTCTCTGGATACAAACCCAATAGTGACATTGTTAGATCAAAGGATATGCACAGTTTTACAGTCCTTTGAGCAGAGTTCCAGATGGCTCTCCAGAATGGCTGGATCAGTTCACAACTCCACTAACAATGCATTAGTGTCTCTGTTTTTCCACATCCCCTCCAACATTTATCATCTTTTCCTGTCATCTTAGCCAATCTAATAGGTATGAAGTGATACCTCAGTTTTTATTTGCATTTCTCTAATCAATAGTGGTTTAGAACATTTTATACGACTATAGATGGCTTTAATTTTTATATGAAAATTGCGTATTCATATCCTTTGACCATTTAAGATAGATATGATCCTAACTAAGAACCCTTTCTCTGAAGAGAACAGAGTGGTCAGCTTTTGTCTCCCCTCCTCAAAGAAAAGTCTCCCTTGAAGAAAAGTGGGTGAAAGAGACTCTAGACCTATCTATCCATGGCTAGAAGGGAGCCACAGACAGACTAAACCCAGGTGGATGTGTAATCTATGTGATCAAAGCACACTATCCCATCCCTTACACATTGCTTACCTTTTATATCTACTTAGATGTGTATATGTTTCTTTCCTTAATTGAATGTCAGATCCTCGAGGGCAGCGACTATTTTATTTTAGTCATGGTATCTTGGTATCTTCGGCAAATAGCATAGTGACTGGCACATAATAGGTGCTTAATAAATTATTGCTGATTGAATTAAGTTCAGCAAGCATTTATTAAACACCTGCAAGTTTTCTATTTTTCTTTTCTCTATTCCCTTTGTTTGGCCTTCATCTCTATAACGATACTTACTGGACACAATTTCATTTTTTCCTCTGTGAATGGGGCTGGTGATCTGATTCAAATGTTTCATGGACAAAAAGAGAGAGAGAGAGGGAGAGAGAGAGAGAGAGAGAGAGAGCTTGGAAAAATATGGAAAGACTTGGATATATGATGGAAGAAACAGAACAGAGAAACAAGACAAACAAGCATAGTATGATCTTATGTAGATTCATATGAATGTGTATGTACATATATATGTGTGTGTATGATAGATATATATGTATATGTGTATGCATGTATATGTGTTTGTATGTATGTGCATATAAACATGCTGTTTATACATGCATACACACATATGTGTGTATGCATGTGTGTATCCATGCTTAATTGTAGCTTTCTTAGATTGGAAAGGAAAAAAAAAGAATAAAGTAAAAAATACACAATAGAGAACAAAAGAAAATCTACAAGCAAAGCAAAGATGGACAGCTCTGAACACAATGTGTAGTATTTATTATATATAGATCTTCTTGAAATAGAAGTTTATTGCTTTATATTTTGAATCCTCTCTTATGTTCTGCTGAGCACATGAAAATTTTTTTAAAAATTGATTTAAAAGAAAAGGAAAAGAGAGCTTGGCCTTCTCCAATTCAAAACTAGCTTGACTGCTCCTTAAATCTTCCAGGAGCTATGTATAAATGACTTGGATAAGGGATTTCCTTTCTCTGAACCTCAGTTTACTTATCTTTGAAATGAGAAGGATGGACTATGATAGCTATGAACCCTTTCCATTTAGAAGGCTGAGCTGGAAGGGCCCTTATCTCAAGGAATTCAGAGTACCTGGGAAAGGAAGGCACCTTGAAACTCCTAATCATTCATCAAACCCACGGCCTGGACCACTTTCTCTGTGCCCTTTACCAGTCACCTCAGCCCTCTATTTCTCTTCTTCATGGACTATTTTAGCCTCCAATTGGTGAAGGGAATTCTTAATAAAATTTGAGGTGTTCATTTGGTTCTTGGTCTAGCCAACATGATTTCATGTTTTTGACCCTAGAGTCCTCAAAGCTGCTTTTTTTGTTTTTGTTTTTGTTTTTGCTGAGGCAATTGGGGTTAAGTGACTTGCCCAGGGTCACACAGCTAGGAAGATTAAGTGTCTGAGACTGGCTTTGAATTCAGGTCTTCCTGACTCTATCTGATGTGGATAAATAAACTCTGTCCCCTTTTGATCTGTAAAATCAACACTGAAATTGCGTACTCTTTGATTTGTAAAGAAGGGAGATTTGAGTCTCAGGGCCTCCTGGGAAGCATATCTGCCCAGACAAGTTAAGTGGCGTTATCCCACTGGGTCTTTTCTAAGGCAAATCACTCCCCCCTCATTGGTAGCCAGATCCTCATTCAGGAAGCCTTAAAAGTGATTCCATTGACTTGGAGATCTGGGCCTAATATTGATAAAGCTCTAGGCCTGGGAACATTGGCTTTCTTTTCAACCTGAAACCCAAGCCTCAGATTTCCTATTAAAGGGTATTTCTAGACTCCTGATCAGGATCAGGGCATAGCTGCCTGTCAGGACTCCTGTCTGCTGGGAAGACATTCTCTCCTCAGCAGAAAATCTTTTGTTATTTCCCTACCACTGAGGAAGTCGGTCTCCTAGCAAAGCTGACTTCTCATCTTACAATAAATGTCCCTTTTCGCACTTAAACCTTCCAGGTTTGCGAATTCTTTCACAGAAAACCTGCGCGACCAGAATGGATTCCCACACCTCCCTGCCCTGCCTCTAACCTCATCGTATCCACTGCCATCTGACTAACTCCAGAGAATCTGGTAACTGTTTTTTAAGGAAGCATTCGGTATTGTGGATCCTCCGGAGTCTGCTGGCAGGGACCTCTGTGGTCAGCTAAATCCAACCCATTGTATAAGAGGAATGACTGAGGAAGCATTCCCTGAGCACTCCCTATATAGGTCCAGCCTTATGCTAGGTGCTAGATATAAGATAGCCTCTGCTCTTAAGGACTCCATCTCTAATCAAGGGAGGCAGTGCATATAAAGGAGCTAAGGTAGCAACTGGAGTCATCAGAACTGGTCCCATGTAGGAGGTGATATTTGAATTGTTTTTTGGTTTGTTTCTTTGTTTGTTTTAAGCTGGGACTTCTAAAGGGGCAAGAGCCAGGAAGTAGCACATTCCAGATACCGGGGGATAAAGGCACAAAGACAAGGGATAGCATCGTACTTTAGAGGTACAAGCATAAGTCTACTTTGAACTGGGCAGTTCAAGAAAGGGAGTAATCTAGAATAAGTCTGGGAAGGTAGGTTGGAGTCAAGCTGTGAAGGACTTTAAATCTTTTTTTTAAATTTTTTTTATTATTATAGTAACTTTTTATTGACAGAAGCCATGCCAGGGTAATTTCTTTTTACAACATTATCCCTTGCACTCACTTCTGTTCCGATTTTTCCCTCCCACCCTCCACCCGCTCCCCTAGATGGCAAGCAGTCCTATATATGTTGAATATAGGACTTTAAATCTTAAATTGAATATATTTGCTTCTAGAGGCAGTAAGGAGCAGTTGTTGCTTCCAGACTAGTCCCCTTGGAGCCACACAGCAGCCCTGTGAAGGAAATAGGTAAGAGAGAAAGATTCTTTTTTTTTTTTTTTTAATTTAATAGCCTTTTATTTACAGGATATATACATGGGTAACTTTACAGCATTAACAATTGCCAAACCTCTTGTTCCAATTTTTCATCTCTTACCCACCCTCCCCAGATGGAGGATGACCAGTAGATGTTAAATACATTAAAATATAAATTAGATAAAATAAGTATACATGACTAAAATGTTATTTTGTGTACAAAAAGAATCAGACTCTGAAATATTATAAATTAGCTTGTGAAGGAAATCAAAATGGTGGCAAAAAATATAGGGATTAAATTAATGTAATGGTTTTTAGTCATCTCCCAGAGTTCTTTCTCTGGGCGTAGCTGGTTAGTTCATTACTGCTCCATTGGAAATGATTTGGTTGATCTCGTTGTTGAGAATGGCCAGGTCCATCAGAACTGGTCATCATATAGTATTGTTGTTGAAGTATATAATGATCTCCCTGGTCCTGCTCATTTCACCAGCATCAGTTGTAAGTTCTCCAGGACTTTCTGAAATCATCCTGTTGGTCATTTCTAAGAACAATAATATTCCATAATATTCATATACCACAATTTATTAGCTATTCTCCAACTGATGGACATCCATTCAGTTTCCAGTTTCTAGCTACTACAAAAAGGGCTGCCACAAACATTTGTGACATACAGGTCCCTTTTCCTTCTTTTAATTCTTTGGGATATAAGCCCAGTAGTAACACTGTTGGATCAAAGTGGTATGCACAGTTTGATAACTTTTTGAGCATAGTTCCAAATTACTTTCCAAAATGGTTGGATTCGTTCACAACCCACCAAAATGCATCAATGTCCCAGTTTTCCCGCAAATCCTCCAACAATCATCATTATTTTTTCCTGTCATTCTAGCCAATCTGACAGGTGTGTAGTGGTATCTTAGATTTGTTTTAATTTGCATTTCTCTGATTAATAATGACTTGAGCATCTTTTTCATATGACTAGAAATAGTTTCAATTTCTTCATCTGAGAATTGTCTGTTCATATCCTTTGAATCATTTTTCAATTGAGAATGGTTGATTTTTTATAAATTAGAGTTAATTTTCATATATTTTGGAATGAGGCCTTATCAGAACCTTTGGTTGGAAAAATATTTTCCCAGTTTATTGGTTCCTTCTAATCTTGTCTGCTTTTAGTTTTGTTTGTACAAAACGTTTTAGTTTCGTGATAATCAAATTTTCTATTTTGTGATCAGTAATGATCTCTAGTTCTGCTTTTGGACATAAAGTCCTTTCCCTTCCACAGGTCTGAAAGGTAAACTATCCTGTGTTCCTCTAATTTATTAATAATTTTCATTTTTATGCCTAGGGTCACAACCCATTTTGACCTTTATCTTGGTGTACGGTGTTAATGTGGATCAATGCCTAGTTTCTGCATATCAGTTTCCAATTTTCCCAGCAATTTTATCAAACAGTAAGTTCTTATCCCAAAAGCTGGGGTCTTGGTTTGGTCAAAGACTAGGTTGCTATATTTGTTGACTGTTTTATCCCTTGAACCTAACTTCTATTCCACTGATCAACTAATCTTATTCTTTAGCAATACCAAATGGTTTTTTGGTAACTGCTTCTATAATATAATTTTGATCTGGTACTAAGCCACCTTTCATTTGATTTTTTTTTTCATTAATTCTTTGAAATTTTGACCTTTGTTTTCCAATATGAATTTTGTTGTTATTTTTCTAGGTCATTAAAATAGTTTTTGGGAGT
Source organism: Sarcophilus harrisii (assembly GCF_902635505.1). Classification (NCBI taxonomy): domain Eukaryota; kingdom Metazoa; phylum Chordata; class Mammalia; order Dasyuromorphia; family Dasyuridae; genus Sarcophilus; species Sarcophilus harrisii. The sequence continues at coordinate 478,330,398 of NC_045427.1, read as the reverse complement.
CTGATTGGTATAGCCTTAAATAAATAGATTAGTTTAGGTAATATTGTTATCTTTTATTATATTTGTCCTTCCTATCCAAGAGCATTTAATATTTTTCCAAATTGGTTAGATCAGACTTAATTTGTGTGAAAAGTGGTCTGTAATTTTGCTCATAAAGTTTCTGATTTTCCCTTGGCAGATAGATTCCTAAATATTTTATATTATCAGTAGTTACTTTAAATGGAATTTGAGAGAAAGATTCTTTATCCTCATTGCACAAAAGAGGAAATATCTCCAGAAATTTAAATGAAGTTTTAAAGTCACAAAATAAATGAGTCAGAATCAGAATTCAAGTGAATTTGATGACATTTTTTACACAGCAGGGCTGTTTATTGAGTCTATATAAAGTGTGGGAATGTGTGATTTTTAATTCAGAAGATAGGGTGTGGCTCTTGAAAACTAATTATTAAATTTTTACTTTTGAAATCAGCATATGTTACCAAATTAGGGCTTGATTGATTATTTTGTGGCTTGTTCAAACTTAAGAAAGTGATAGAGAAAAGTTTTTGTTCAACTTAAAATCATCAAGGTTAAACATTTACTAGAATATAGGCATGGATATTGGTAAAGGGCCACCTCCAGGAAAATCTGAAGTTTGTTTTAAGGACTACCACTTCTCCCCACCTCCATCTCCTTTCAGTAATTCCTTCAATTCAGTGTCCTAAGGCAGCCAATACTATTTCTGCTAAACTAATTTTTAATAAAGAGGGGCTAAATAACTTATTCCTTTTGCTTTTCTGAAAGTACAAGAAGTGAATGAGCAGCACTTAATTCAAAGGAATGATTTTTTAAAAAATAATAGTTGTTTATTTTTCTAAATATATGCAAAGATAGTTTTCAATATTCATGCTTGCAAAAACCTTGTGTTCCATATTTTTCTCCCTCCCTCCCCACCCCCTAGACAGCAAATAATCCAAAATAGGTTAAACATGTGTAATTCTTCTATACATATTTTCACATTTATCTCGTTTATCACAAATTTATCACAAATATCATGTTTATGCTGCACAAGAAAAATCAGATCAAAAAAGGGGAAAAATGGGAAAGAAAAAAAAAAAAACAAGCAAGCAAATCACCACAACAAAAAAGGTGAAAATACTATGTTGCGATCCACATTCAGTCCCCACACTCCTCTCTCTGGATGCATATGACTCTCTCCATCACAAGTCTATTGGAATTGGCCTGAATCACCTCACTGTTGAAAAGAGCCAAGTAAAGGAATGATTTTTTGATGGTAATATTTCACATATGTCTGGAGGGAACACCTAAGTGGTACAGTGGATGGAGTGCTAGATTTTGAGCAAGATCAGAGTTCCAATACTGCTGCAAATACTTTTTATGTGTGTGACCCTATGCAAGTAATTTTACCTCAGTCTCTGTTTCCTTATTTGTAAAATAGGAATAGTAATAATAGCAACTGCCTCTCTGGGTTGTTGGGAGGACCAAATGAGATAATATGTTGTTTTGTTTCAGGAGCCACCTGCCCGTAACTGCTGGGGATCTAATTCTGACCAGCAGAATAGATCCCTTCATGTGAGAGGATGATGATGATACAAGGAGACAGAGAGGCAGTTGTGTTGTCTGACCTCTCTCCTCTTACCTCTTGCCTCAGATTTATTTCACTCCCAATTCACAAGCAACATCTGTCAGTAAAGGCTGATTTGCAATTCCTTCAAGTGTGTTACTCACAGCTGTGGGGGCTTTTGCAGAACCCACTGGCCCCTTAATGGTCTCCTTTAACTCTTTACAGGCTTTTTGGGTTTTGCATTTAGGCGTTAATATTATGCAGATTTGAGTTATTGTTATTATTATATTGTACCACCCAGAAATGCTGCTGGCCAGGCCAGCCAGGAGGAATAATAATATGTGTGAACTTGTGTATGGCCATGAATGATAGGGTTAGTGATGGAATGGAGATGGGGATGGGGATGAGAGGGAGAGATGCAGATGAAGGTGAGGATGACAGATATGGATGGGTTATGATTAGGGATAGGGATGAGGATGAAGGATAGGGATGGCAATTGGGTAGATATATAGGTAGAGAGATTTGTATTGAGAAATAATAAATAAAGAGTGGAAAGAGTACCAAACTTAGAAAGAGGAAACCTTAACATCCAGCTCTGAAACTTACTGATTGATTCTGGACAAGCACATCAGAGAATCATTTGGTCTCAGATTGGGGGCTTCCATGCCCAAAATACTTTGGACTTGGTGCAGTGATTCTGCTTCCAACAATACTATTGCCGACGCATATGGTACCATGGAAAGAGATGTTTTCCCTGCAAGTCTGACAGCCCAGAAAATTGCCGTCTCAATATGCCCTGTTTGCTACAGCCCTTATGCCTTCCAGAAATCTGTTCCCCCCCTGTGCTCAGAACTTTGCATGCAATATCTGTTCCGGATGTGTCTTTCCTTCATGTTGGATGAGTTTTTCTTTTGTCCCTTTTGCAGGACTGCTACCCCAGAGGGGGGAAGCTCCCATCCAACAAGGAGATCTTGTGCAAATTTCTCCATAAATGCAATCCTTGCCAGATATCTGGTTGGAGGGAAGTAAAATGTTCCATTTCCCCAGCCCTAGTCCCACTGCCAAACCTAGGCCAGGGGACTGAGCTAGCTCTAGAGACACTGGTCACCCTGGAACTGCTGGCTTCTGGCTATACCCAGCAGCAGCTGGCTCAGTCAGAAGAATGGGTGGCTATCCCTCACACCCCAAGTTCTCCTCTGACAGAGAGCTGTGCCAGGTCCTCTGGGCCAGAGGACAGTCACTCCCTGACTACTTATCATCCTGTCTATAAATGACGTCCCACAACAGGAGCTGTGATTCTGTCACTAACAAAATGTGTTTTGGTAAGTCTCTTTGGGCTTTAGTTTGAAAGATGAAGGATCCTGAGCAAAACAAGCAGAACCAGGAACATTGTACATAATAGCAGCAAGAATGTGCAGTGACCGACTGTGTAAGGTTTGGTTCTTCTCAGTGGTTCCATGATCCCAAGCAATCCCAGCAGACTTTGGACAGAAAATGCATCCAGAAAAAGAAGTATGGAGATTGAATGTAAATCAATACATGCTATATTCACTTCTTTTTTATGTTTTTTTTTTCTCTCCCATGGTTTTTCCTTTTTGCTCTGATTTTTGATTCATAAAATAATGTGTTAAAAATAAATTAAAAAAATAAAAAAACAAACAAAAAAGAAAGATGAGGTTATTGGAATTTTGCCAAGGTTCTGGCCAGTACTTTTACCATAGGAAACAGGACGTACTGTGACAATTTTACTGCTGTTAGTATGAATACTAGTGATTAGGCAGGGGGAGGAGGGCAACTCCTATCAATTCTATATTGGCATTTCTGCAGATGCAACTCTAAAGTTAATGTGTGCTGTTCCTCTGGTGAATAAAATTACAACTGACCTTTTAAAACTGTATATACTCTGTAGATTGATGAGAAAATGAGGGATCTCCTGTTGTTTTGGGGGCTCAAAATATGTCAGTAAAGGCAACTAATATTGTACACATACAAATTTACTTAAGGACAAGTTCATGAATAGTTTCATCTTGACTTAGTGTAGTTGATGTCCTGATGGTAGTTGGGAGAACCTACTAATTTATCATTTCTTCAGAAACATGCACAAGTACAATATATTGTCTGGGTTTTCATCTTCATTTATTTTAACTCATTATTATTTAATACAAAAACATACCACATGAAATAAATGCCTGATCTCTAAAATGAGTAAACTCAGGTTTCACAATAAAAAAGTGCTATTGGTGCCTTGGATCTTGTATGTTTTCAGTAAGTATGTGCTGAGTGAATGGATTGAAATCTTTCATTTGATACAATTCATCAATCAACTTGTGAACAGACTTTGAAATTCACATTGAACATGCCCATGTAAAGCAGGCAATACATTATTGTTGATCACCAATCACAATACAAATATAGAAACCGTTATTTAATTTTAAAATTACAAATCAAGATAAGTTCTTTTCCCTAAGTCATTCTCAAGGGATTTAATATAACCTCTACGTGAAGAACCAGAACATTTCTGTTCACTCACATTTTAAGCAAAAACATTCACAGCACACTACCCTTAGCATATAGTGGGTCGGGTTCTGCCAAGTGCCAAAACCTGAGAACAAACCAAGCCTCTTTGGAAGCTAGGGATTGTTTTTTAATTGGAAGCAGCAACTTAGAAAACTCTTCTTGGTAGAAAAGAATTTGTGCTGTTTCCAAGAGAGAGATCTTTGGGCACTTTGACAGTCTGGCTCAGGCTAGTAAGAGCTGACTGAAAGGGGACTTGTGTATAGTAAGTGTCCAAAAAATCGTTCAGTGAATTGGGCAAGAACACACTGGTAAGCAACTTACATCTTTAACACACAGCTTAGCCAAATACTAGAAATGAGATCCTAATCAGTCGTTAGTAGTTTAACATTTTTTTTTCCCCAAGTAAAACTCATATAAATCATTTGAAGACAAAAGAGACTTTAGAAATCACTTAGTCCCATCTCCTCATTTTACAGAAGAGGAAACTGAGGCCCTGAGAGGTGAACTGATTTGCACCTAGGGAGCAGCAAACTGAGCTCTAAATCTTAACCTCTGACATCAAATGTAGGGTTCCACTTACCCCACCACTATTCTGTCTCACTTTTGGGTCCTACACAGACTAATGAAGCAGCAGCTGCTACTTTGGTGCTTTAGTGAGAAATTGTTTGTCTGAAAATGTAATTTTCTTTTCTTTTTTTTTTTTTTTTTTAATTTGCTGTGGCAATTGGGGTTAAGTGTCTTGCCCAGGATCACACAGCTAGGAAGTGTTAAATGTCTGAGACCCGCTTTGAACTCAGGTCCTCCTGACTTCAGGGCTGGTGCTCCATCCACTGCGCCACCTAGCTGCCCCAGAAAAGTTAGTTTTCTTGGGAGCTAAATCAGCAAGTTTTCCTCCCTTTAATTCTTTCAGGTCCATAACAGCTGGCCTTGAATCCTGGTTGCGCTAGCTCTCCTACTTCTCCCTACCTCCTCTCTCTCTTTGGAAATAAGAAGATGTCAACTGCAAAATGGTGAGAGATTTCAGGAAGCCAAATGTCTTGAATGCAAAGGTTTGGGCTCCAAAGGAGGCAGAAGGTCAATCTTCTTAGGTTCCTGGAGGCCCCTCTTGGCCCTTAATGGCGATCCATTTCGTATCTAGTTATCCTCAGATACAAGGTAGTACAGCTTTAAAATAATCTCAGATAACAGGCTCCTTGAGAACAGGGCCAGGGCCAGAGATTTCTTAACCTATCCTATCTTTAGCACTTATTGTGATTAATACTTTGTACTAAGAAGGTATTTCATTCAAGTTTGCTAAGGTTGATGGGATTATTTAAATAAGAAGCTTTGCAACATGAGACAGACTACAGAGAGGATTCAAAGATAAATAACTTAAGTAGAAAATATGATTTATGAGGAAAGGTTAAAGGTATCAGAATTATTTAATCTGGAGAAAAGAAAATGTGATTGTTTTACAAAGGATAGTGTATTCCTCCATCTCCACAGAAAACAATCTAAGATGTTTGAATTGTACAAAAAGAATGCTGGTGTGTGTTTTTAGGTTGGCTGAAAAACAGTGGGGAGACAGGAAAGAGAGGAAGAAAGATGGAGAAAGAGAAAGTGGGAGAAAGCGGAGAGAAAACCAGACATCCCAGCAGGGACATGGTTAGGACTTATCTCCCCTGAGGACAAACTGAACAGACTCTGATGGGGCTCCACCTTAGCTCCTTTTTGTTCCTTCCTGGCTCTGCCCACATCTGCCTTTGGCCTCACATCCCACATCTAGCCTATCCTGGCTGTGTGATCCTGGGCAATTCACTTAACCTCTACACAGCTCTCTAAAGAAGATTAGTTTCAGAGATAGTGCTGACTGACATCAACAAGGGGAGGCTCTCCACCTAGTTCCTAAACACCTCTTGCCTATCAAAGTGGGCACATTTTGGATGGTGGGGCAATATGTTAAAATCAGAATTATTTAGATGAAGTTTGGCTTAAGAACTTCATAGTTTCATTTCTAAAACTAAAACTTTCATTTTTAAACTAAGCCAAATAATCCTGTTTTTTAAAGAATAGACCCGTGTTTCAACCTCTGAGCTAACACCCATGTATCATTCTTAAATGTGTTCCTTATGTCCTCCTGAATGGCGTGGACCTAAGGGAAAGAAACCTTACACTGAGAGAAAGGAGATTTCAGGATTTGTTTTTGCCCCAGGTTCCTTTACAAAGGAAGGTTCCAGGGCATCAAAACTTGGCCACTTCCTGCATCTGCAGCCCTCTGCTGTTATGGATCCTAAGTAAGTGAATTCCAGAGTTGAAACTTGCACAAAGAAGGGAGGAAGTGTCACAGACGGCCAAGGAAACCAAAGGGCCAGATCCATCCAGAGGGAGGGTGAAAAGGCAGGCTGGAAAAAAGAACAGGAGATGAGTTTCTTTGAAAGTACACCTTTGCTACAATCAACAGTCTTGGAGAGTTCCCCAGAGCACTATGACACGGCATTGTGTGATCGAAGCTGTTCTGGACCCTCACCTTGAGAGTAGCCCTTCATCCACCACATCATGCTGTCTCTCATGAATGGTATTGGACATAAACATAAAAATGTAATATAGTACAATACAATACACTATAGTAGAGTGCAATGGTAATAGCTAATATTAATAGTATCTTAAGATTTGCAATGCACTTTAAATATGTTACCTCACTTAAAGTTCACAATCAGAGTTCACAATAATCTTTTGAGATAGGTACATACAGCATCATTTTATTCAACACATATTTAATTCAACCAACATTTATTAAGCAGCTACTATCAGTCAAAATTTTGATGACTGTTATCTCCCAACCTCCAGAACACTCTCCTTCCTTCCTTAAGGAATTCAGTTCATAGCTCATTCTTTCTCTCTTCAACTCTTCCCTTTATGAGTTTTCAAAATCCATGTTGATACCTCCTCAAACAATTCAACTGTTTCACTATCTGATCCCCAAAACCTACTTCTCTACCCCACTTCACACAGAGGTCAGATCCTTGATCCTGCCATCCCACCACAAATGTTCCATTTCCATGTTCATGAAATTCCTTTACCTACTATAATTATTCCCTCCATATGGTGACTTTCCCTGTCATGATTTCAATATATCCCAAGTTGGCATAAAAAATTAAATGGGAATTTTGGGGGAGTTTTGTGGAAGCTGCCAAAGATGACACAGAAAAAAGTTTAGAAACTTAAAAATGTATAAAATATATATGTAGCACTGTATAATATCAATGGGGTTTTATCTTTTAATACCATAATAATTCAGACTTCTTTTTTGGTATGGAAAGGACCAAAAACTTTTACATGGATTTTTCAGATAGTGACGTGGAAAGTATAATTCTAAGTTTTTGTTATCCTACCTTCCCTCTGCCTTACAACTCCCCACCCTGCTTTTTGTCCCCTCTCTCTGTGACTTGTAATCCTTCTGTTTTTCTTCTAACCATTACATTTGTATTACTACTTGCACAGCTCTAGGCTATGCTCTTGTCCTTTGCTCTCTCATCCTCTTGCCAGCCTTGCATTACTTCCACTATCTGCTGCCTTTGCTCTTGCCCTCATGCTGAATGGAGCTGGAGAAAATCACAACAAATTTATCATCTCAACCTAGCCCTTATTGCAGTAAAGCAACCTCTTCACAGCAGCTCTCTCAATTCTTTCTATCCCTCAAACCTCTCATGACTTTCCTAATCCTTTCCCTCTCCACTGAGAACTTTGTATCATATTTCACTGAAAAAATTGGGGCCATTTACCAAGAGTTCCCTCTTCTCCCCTGCTCATTTCCTCACTCAAGAGACCTTCTGCCACTACCTCCTCCTTAATCCACCTTCCAACCTAAGGCAGCTTTTCTCCTAGGAAAAGCCCACCCCTCTACATGCACAAAGGATCCCCATCCAACCTAATTTCTCCACAAGTTCACCTGCTCTATCAGTCCCACTGTCTCTCTTATCCACAGTCTCTCCTTATTGTCATTGCCAGGTTCTCATCACTTCAAACTTGGAGTAGTACAGTGGCCTTCTGGCTCATCTCCTTGCCTCAAGACCATCATCTACTCACTATCTGAATGATCTTCCTCAAACCTGTTTTATGGTTTCTTTGAAGTCTTGATTAAAATTTTTACAAAGAGGCCTTTCTGAGTTCCCTTTCCTCTGAGATTGCCCTCAATTTATCCTGTTATATCTTGTTTGCACATAGCTTTCTGCACATGGTCTCCCCCAGTTAAATTCCTTGAGGACGGGAGCAGTTCTTGCTTTTCTTCCTATCCCCAGCACTTAACCTATCACCTAATATCTAGTAAATATTGATGAAGTTGGCTTGACTACTGGTGTAAGGGGTATTGTGCTAGATGCTGAGGAAAGAAAGGAACAAAACAAAACGTGGTACCTGTGCTGAAGGGACTTATATTCTACTTAGATATTAGAACATATAGATGAACAAATACAAACTAATTTGATGTGGGAAAGAGCCCCAACAATTGGGGAATGCAAGAGAGAAAAGGAGTAGTCACTCAGTTGAGCCTTGAAGGAAACTAAGGAGTCCAAGAGGCAGAGGAGAAAGGGAGAGCAATAAAAACACTGAGGCCAAACTGTGAAGATATTTTTACAAAGAGAAATTCAGAAAGAACGAGAAGACTTGGGCTCTTATCCTGGCTCCCAACGATTGCATCTTACTTCATTGAGCCTCAATGTCCCCCTCTCATCTTTGAGGTTCTCTCTAGCTCTGATAGTTTGTGATTTGGAATAAAAAAAAGCAAATCAAATACTAAAGCCATATTTACTAAGGAGATATAGCATAAACTGCCCACTGTGGGAAACTGAGGGCTTTTAATGACCTGTCTCTGAAAGAGATTATGAAGTGAATCCCAGGAAACTCATGTAACAAGAAAAGGTTTCTGGTCCTCAAATGTCTTCTTTTTGGAGGCCTGTTACAATTATCTGAGAGATAATAACTTAAAGTTCAATTAATCTAGCTTTGTGAATAAATCCAACAATTTTTACTATGGATTTACTCTCAATTATTACAAAATGAACTTAAAATGGACAAATCTACTCTTTCACTCATCATTTGCAGGTGCTAATCTTACCTTTATATGATTAAAAAACCTAATGTGTGAAAAGAAGCTTTTAAAATGTTGTACTTTTAATGTTGTACTTAAAAGACTGTACTTTTAGTCTGTCACTGGATTGTTGCTATTCAGTGTTTCTGACTGACTAGTATTGTGCCTCATGGCTTTAAATTTTTGCTCCAAAAGAGTCAAGCTGATTCCCACTTCTGCAAAACAAGTTTTCTCAATGATTTATGTATAAAAAATAGGATTTGAAGTTTTCTAGTCATTTAGAGTTCCATCTAAATAACTGTATGTACTTGGCATATAGAACAGAATGTGCTAACTCCTATTAATCTGGGTAGCTATGTTCCTTGAAATGTTTTTTCTCTCTGGCTTCTTGGTTCTCTTGTGCACTGAAGTATTAATGATCCTTCCAGAATCTGAAGCTGTTGTTGGGAAGGAGAGGACATGATTAAGAGAACTTCTAGATCTGGGGTTCATATTTTAATCTTGCAAAAAATCCCTTATAAAGTTTTCATTAATTTTCCTGACTGTTATTTTGAGCATTATATTTTACATTTGAGTAGAAGATGTGATTTGATGTGCACCAGCTGTAAAAGCTATTTAAAATATAAAGGCTCTCTGGCTCAATTAGTGACAATATCATTATAACTGCTTCCACTAAGGGATACAGAAAGAATGGTCCCAGAAATTAGGGAGGCAGTGAGGCAGGCAGGCATCAAAGCCACTGCACACATTAAACCAATGTAAGGAGAATGATTAAAACCAGCACTCATTACCATAATGGTGCTTTTGGAGAAATAGATAGTAGGAGTCTCACCTCCAGTATATTGGTTCCAAATCTTCACCTTGTTATCATATGATGAGGTGGCAATTGCTGGTATCAGAGATAACCCATTCGGCAGGAAGACACAGGATGTCACTGTCTGAAAATGCCCTTTGTACTCACATATTTTACTTCTAGTTTGTCTTAGGTCCCACAGCTGTAACATAATGACATAAGATGTTAAAATGGACCCTCTTAAACATTTTCCTCTAGTCTCTTAACTGCTTTATTTCTCAAGACATCTGCCTAGTCACCCACCAATTATCACCCACTGAGTAATAATTATTGAGTACCTCCATGTGTAAGGCATTAACCATTCAGGAATGTTGTAGAAAGACTCTGTTCTGTGGGTTTAGTTGATGTGAGTCCTATAAACTCTTATTAAGAGAGACTGTTGCCAAACAGATAGCCACAGCCTCAGGCGAGCTGGAAGTGACCCTGCTGCCCAGAGCAGCCCTCAGCTGCCCTGCCCTGGGTTTCTTTGAAGTCTTATGTTACGTAAGAGATTCTTACTCTAAAAACAGGAACTGAAGACACAGGCACATTAGCTTTGCCTTCTAGTTAGTATGCAGATGATGTACCCAAGAATAATGTCTAGAGGAAAAGAAGCAGAAGGTGCCACTCAGCTCCGAGATGCCCACACTGACAAGCTGGAGCACATTCAGAGCAATGAGACCCACATGGTCGAAGATTTAGCAACCGTGTCTTCTGAGGACAACTTGGAACTAGGCATGTTGTGTGTATAGAAAGGGCTTAGGGAGAATCTTTTCAATGGCCAAAGGGTATTCATGTGCCAGGAGTAACCTGTTTTTTTTTTTTTTTTTTTAATCTCTTACTGTTGCTTCACAGCCTTCTCCTCCAAAGCCACTGCTACAGGAGATACAGTAATAACCATCTGGACTGACGTCACAGTAAGTCTGAATGTGTTGCTTTACTGGAAATTTATGGGCCACTTGTAACTTCCGACTGTCCCAAATTCTGAAATTAATTGAGTTAGAAATAGTGGATTAAACATACACAATATGCCTACTTTAGGTAATCTGCTAACACAAAATATTTAGTTCTTTGCTGCCCAAGACCAAATCAGAATGGAATGTCCTGTGCTAAGAGGCAATGCTCTCTGAGATGGGTCTGTCCACAGGCTTTCAAAATTAGTGCAGTGGCTCTAAGAAATGACAGTAGTTGCTGAATGTTCAAAGATTTAATTGGCAAGGTTTTAAATAAAGTGACTTACTTTTTCCAGGTAATTTGTGGCTGGTGACCCAGATATAATCATATTGTGAGATGTATGTGACAAGGAAATTGTTCTAATAGAACTGGACAGTATTCTAGAAATCATATTCCTCAACATGCACATGGGGTCTATTTGTGGAATTATTTCCATTACATTTTCTTATATGGTTTCCAGCATTTTCTATGTGGAGTCTATGTCATAATCTAGAATTTCTGCCATTATCAGATAGATAATTCATTAATTCCATTAATTATAGTTCTGCTTTTGCTCCACACTTAAAAAGCAATGCCTTCCCCAACCCACTTCTTCCCCAATCTATCTTTTTGTTAATAGTCTGCACCACATAGGAAAGGAGAAAGGAATAAGTATTTATTAAGTACCTACTATGTGCCAGGCACTATGCCAAGTGCCTTGCAAATAAATATCACATTTGATCCTCACAACAACCCTGGAAAGTAGACACTATTATCATCTCTTTTTATGGTTGAGGAAACTGAGGCAGATGGAAGTTTAAGTGACTTGCCTCAAATGTCTGAGGCCAAATTTGAACTCAGGTTTTCCTGAGTCCAGGCCCACCTGCACCACCTAGTTCAGAAAAAGAACAGACTAGTAACTAAAAAAGAAATCTTCAGTTGGGAGTAAGTATACAATCACAGAACTATCAGGCAGCTAAGAAGAGAAATGAGGATAAGAGCCAGCAAGAACAGTTGGTGACGAGTTGGGGGAGACCAGCTCTGAACAAGCACCTCCAAAAGGGGGCATGGTGGTGGCAACAGATTTAGTTAGGGCCCTAGGGGTCTCCTAAGTAGGGCTGTGTAGAGGGCACAAACAGTGAGGGGACTCTGAGTGAGGTATAAGACCCTTCAGCCCAGAGGGAACCTGCTAACAATATTTGGTTTGGCCCCCCATTTCCCCTAAGGGCTCTCGGCTTTTCTTAGAAGTCAGGGGCAGTGACAACCTGTTGTGGATGAAGCAGAGTGAGACCAGGTGGAAGAGTGATAGTAGGTCGCAAACTACAGACAATAGCAAGTTGTTTATGTGGTCCCACGTGCCCAGTATATACTGGGCACATGCCCAGGGTTTTTGGTACTTAAGAGTATGAGGGTATAAAAGGGGAAAAGACCTTATAATAAAGGGACTCCATTTTTCCACCATCCTCAGGAGTCCCGCCTCATCACTTCTCCACTAGAAAGCAGGATATTTTAATCACCCCAGCGTGGGGGCTCTAGAAAGCAGGACACAACCAAATGCGGTCCCTCTACTTTCTAGGTGGGGACTTCCTAGGAGGCAGAAGGAAGGCAACAGAGGAATGAAGCTAACGTTAAAGGACAAGAATCGTTATATACACATGTGCCCAGATGCCCTAGTCCAAAAGCTAACAAGGTGAGCTTTACAAATCCCTCTTTCATCAGCAAGCCCACCTGATAGTTTTATCTTCTGAGGTCTGGAGAAAAAGTGATTCTCTAGGGATCCAGCACAGATGAGTAACCTAAAAGAAATGAATTTTTAAAAAATTTTGAAATAAATCCCACTAAACAAGGCCCTCTCTAATTTTTCTATAGTTCTAGCAAATCAATTGTTCCACAGAGAACATTTGCACCTCTTTTCAAACACTAAGAACTAGTAAATGTGCTTCTAAGGAACTTTGTACAAATGCAAACCTACATGGTTTATTTTTAAGTCAATATCAATAATAAACTTGTGTCAAGCATCTCCTATGGGATAACTATTCATTTGTTTCTGTCTCCTCCTTTCCTACACAGTTAATTTCAGAAAAAGACTGAAAGCAGCTCAAACATTTCAAGACACTATCATTAAAATAAAATTTTCTGTTTACTTTGTAAAAACATACCAACCAACAATGTAGACATTCATATATTTTCTGACATTTATAGAATTGTAATAAATTTCTGCTACCTATCTGACAAGGTTCCTTCCTTGTTTTCAAATCCTTTCTTATCACATTTTGGGAAGCAACCAGGGATTATACCAAAAAATGATTACTGATCATAATCTGATGATTCTAACTTGTTGGCAAAATCACCATTTCCCTTCTGTCATTTGTTCTCTTCTCCACCTCACCCTTCAGCCTCCCCTACCCCTGTCCTGGAGATATTTTCCTCTCCTTTCCTTGATTTGTTTCATATTTAGCCCATCTGGTGACCTATGTTATCAAGGCAGTTCTTTTTTTTTTTTTTATTTATTTAATAGCCTTTTATTTACAGGTTATATGCATGGGTAACTTTACAGCATTAACAATTGCCAAACCTCTTGTTCCAATTTTTCACCTCATCAAGGCAGTTCTTAATGTCAACAAATGGAATGCCTAAAGCTCATGCTCAGATGAGTGGAAGGAGGGTTTGGAAGACCATCCATGGCCAAATGCACTGCATCTCTGAGGATTCGATAAGATAGCAAATGGGAAGGAGAGCCAGAATTCTATCCTTTGTCATTAGAGATGGGCAAGTGGATTTTCTCTCACAACCTAGTCTCTATAATTAGAAAATGATGAGTCTAACCATTTAAATAAAGGCAGGAATTTTGGATAGTCTTCTGTGTATAACAGATTCATAAAGTCAGGAAGAATGAAATCTTTTAAAGCTGATTAAATGAGATTGTATGTAAAGTGTTTTGTAAACCTTAAAATACCACATTTACAAATGTCAGCTATCATTATTATGTAGAATCGTGGAAACATAACTCTTAGAGCTGAAAGGAACCTTAAGAGACTTCTTTTCAATCCCTTCATTTGATAAAGAAAGAAAATTAGGCCCAGAAAGATGAAATTATTTGATTAATATCACACAGCTGGCTAGTTAGTAGCAGAGCTGAGACTAGGCACTGGAGGTCTGACTTTCCATCCAGAATTTTCTCCCCCCAACACTACACTGCCTACTACAGACATCGCTTTTTTACCAAGTTCTTACCAGATTTCTTGAAATAGTAGCTTTCTGAAGACATTCTCCAGTCTTTACATCCCACATGCAGAGAGTATTGTCCCGAGAACCAGTACATATCTGTGAAGAATCTATAAATGGTTTTAAGAAGGAAGTCTATGAGATTATGATGTTAAATAGGATTTAGGAAAATCTCAAGGAAAAGCTTTGCAGGTTAGAAAAAAGTTTGACGTAGGTTTCACCTGGATTCACAGCTAAGCCTGTAACAACCATGTCATGGCCTGGAAACTGTTGAATTGGTTGAGAATTTCCATTCAATTCCCATAGTATTGCTGTCTTGTCACGAGACGCACTGAAAAATTGGTTTGATCCAAAAACACAGGCTACCTGTTCAAAAAACAAAGCAAAAGATCCATAGTTTTATGTCCAAGATAGCCTGAATTTCAAAAGGAGAGGCAAGACATGCACAATTCTCTAATTTAAAATAGCACAGTAAGAACTTTTCTCACAAAAAACCCTACCAGATATTCTTCATTGTATGGTGGCAGTGATTCCTGGTTTTTGATGGCCGTTTGAGAGGAACTAGCTCTAGCAGATTCTACAAAACTGGAAAGGCTTTTAATATAATCCCCAAAACAGACTATACATGCTGTCTAAGGACTAACCTAAATATGGAAAAGCTTATTACCAAAAAAATTTGGCCACTGGGTGATGAAAGTTTTTGCCGTGACAACCCAGGAAAGAAAGAGAAATACATAAAGATCCTCAGTCCTCTATTGGTCCTTCCACCTCTGGAAGGTGATGGTGATGGTGATGGTGGCAGAGTATTCCTAAGGGTAGAGGGTACTAAGGATTGCAGTTTTAAAATCATCTATAAACATTTATATAACTGATAGTCCTCTTGGATTATAACCAGTAAACTATTGGAGGAAATAATACTAAAGTATTTTGATGGATGTGTGGATCTCATAAATCCTCCTCCTTCTACTGATGGAGTTGGCAACTCATCCATCTTGTACAAGATTTGTTCATGTCTTCCCATATGTAAGTTATTTATCTAATCTGCTGGAGGTCTGCTTCTAGATTATATGTTGAAGCACTGTTGCTGTAAATGGAATTGATGTGGCTCAAGTAACTGTTCCCTGGAACTAAGAGAGAAATTATCAGGATTGCCCTCTGATATTGGATTCATGGTGTAAACAGAAATTAATAGATCCAGGACTAGAAATGAGAGAGTAAGTAATCCATCTTAATATAGGATTTTTACCAGTTTGTGAGTTCTGACACAGCATTCAAGCCAGTCATCTGTTATTGTCCACTTGTTATAAACCAATAAACATTTATTATACGCCTACTATATGCCAGGCACTATGTGAGGCTCTGGAGATACAAAGACAAAAAAGGACTTTACATTCTGTGAGAAGGAATGATATGGACATACAGAAGACAACACCAACTATTTGCAAAGTAAAAACAAAACAATTTGGGAGGAAAAGCACTAACTCAGGGGAAATCAGGAAAGATATTATGAAAGAGGTATCACTGAAATGGGAAGAAATACAGGCATCTCTGAGGGAGAGATGAGCAGGGATTACCTCCCAGAAGTTGGAGACAGCCTGCCAAGAGGCATTGGGATGGAATGTGCTGGGGGAACAAAGTGCAGGAGGCCAATGGGGCTGGAATGGAAAGGGAGGGGAAGAACAAAACTCAATCAAGGGAGGAAGTTGCTGTTTTTCTTCCTCTCACTTAGCAAAACTGCTGGTAAAATGCTGCCTTACATCTAATGTAAGCAAAGATACCTAGAGAATGAGAAAAAATCTTGGATTATATTATTATCTTTCCAAAAGTGTTGGGAAAATTTCAGTAACTTTCCATTACGCCTACTTTTTCATAAAAAAAAATCTTAATATGGACAATCTATACATGTATCCAGTGTATTTTTGCTGAAAAAAAAAATATGGAAACAGGAAAGTTTTCACTGATAAATGTCAGCCAAATCTTCATAGTAACACAACTAACTGCAAAGTACAAAGACAAGAATCCGCGTTGATTGAATGCTGATTATAAAAAGCATTCAACATGAAGTAATAAAATCTTAAAAGTTTTCCCAGTGTTTCCCCTGACATAGTAACATTACATAAGATTTCTGATAGATCCAAATGTAGAGATAACTTGTCCAGCAATCCTCTGATTATCAGTATTATACATAGCACAAAATAGAGACATATTTCCCATAATCATGGTAGATATGATTATGTAAGAGCAAAATGTAAAAGGGATGGTGAAACCCTCCAAATGTATCTATTGTTAGCTAAAATTGAGCTGACTGCATCAAATTCCAGGAGACCACTGAGATTTAATGAGCTTCATAATCATTCAAAAGAGATGGACCAGGGAAGCTAGATGGTGCAGTGGATAGAGCACTAGACCTGAACTCAGGAGGACTGGAGTTCAAATCAAATCAAGGACACATAACACTTCCTAGCTATGTGACCCTGGGCAAGTTACTTAACCCCAAATGCCTCAGCAAAATAAATAAATAAATAAGAGAGAGAGAGAGAGAGAGAGAGAGATGGGCCAAGTTGTATGAGCAGTCTATTAAATTAGCTCATCAGAACATATATCTCGAATAGGCACTGCAGTTGGATAATGAGCTAGGTACAGAATTGAAGGGAAGGAGGGAGAATGCTGAAGTGTACCTGGGAACCTGCAAAGCATTTTCAGTGATCTGAGGATATTCCTTGAAACAAAAGCCCATATTCTTTATGCCAATGCATTTCTTCTGATGCTCTATGATTGTAAATTATGTAAAGCCACAATTAACATGAAATTAAAATTGCAGGTGGAAAAAGGTTAATAAGATTGCAGCATATTGATTAGCATATAATTTGTCATTAAGGAAATGTTTTTTATTAGAAAAGAAAGGATGTTGGTCATGAAGTTACAAAGAAAGATAACAACAGAGTTCATTAACAAAGATGAATAACACAATTGCTATAGCAATGTCCATGAAATGTTTGGGAAAAAAATTCTAGAAGATGATCTTCAGTAATCAAGGTAGATCTTAAATGATTTGTTTGGGAGGAGGTTAAGAGGAGACATGAACAAGAATCATATAACCCAGAGGACTTGATATGTGTGCCAATGGAATACCTACAATGATGAATTCTTGGATCCTTCAAATTCCTAAGGTATAAACCGGGAGCTTGTTAAAGATCACTAAATATCAGGTTGAGTTTCATTATGTCCATACCACTGTTGGCATTGCTCCTTTCATTAGTTTTATTTAACTTTTCTTGTCTATAAAATCTGTCTCTTATCTTATACTTCTTTTGTATCCCTCACAACACATAATACAGTCTCTTGTATTCAATTTACACTCTGTTGACTATGTGAACAATGCAGTTTGGGTCAGGAAGAATTTCTTCTATACTTTGATTTGGGAAAGGGTTGATTCTGTTCTCTCTTATCCATCAGTAATTGGGAGTATAAATAAGTCAGATGCGTCACACTTAAGCAAAAATAATAGCATGAGTAGTATGTTCTTCTGTTTCTGGAGTAGGGACTCACAATATCAACTTCTCAAGCATTTTTCCTTATGATTAAACAGTCAATCAAAAAATTAGGGGAAAAGGAAAAAGCATTTATTAAATGCCAACTATATGTTGGGCACTGTACTAAGTGCTTTACAAACATCCTATTTAATCCTTACCATAGTTGGTGAGAGGGGGTAGATGCTATTTTTATCTCCATAGGAAACTGAGGCAGAAAATTTAAATGATTTATCCAGGGTCACACAGCTAATAAGTTTCTGAGGTTCCATTTGACTTCGGGTCTCCCTGACTCCAGGTCAAGCATTCTATCTACTATGCCATGTAGCTGCCAACAAATACCAATAAGCATTTATTAAATGCCTATGATATATATCAGGCACTGTTCTACATCATGGAGATAATAAATAAAAATTAAATAGCCCCTGTTCTCAAGGAACTTATACTTAATAAAGGGAAACAACATAAATGGCTAAGACAAGATTTAGATATAGATATATACACATATGTTAAAGTATATATAGATATATATACACAACATTAAAAAATACAATTTAATTTGGAGGAAGAAGTACTAGCAGTTGGAGGAATCAAGAAAGGTTTCTTGTAGAAAGTGGTACTTTTGCTAAGTGTAGAAGGAAGCTGGATATTCTAAAAGGGGGAAGTAAAAAAGCCCTATGTACTCAGCACTCATGGTGCAAAGGTATAGAGATAAGAGATGGAAGGTCATGGGACAGAGACAGTAAAATGTCATTTTGACTGGGCAACAGAGTAAAGGAGAGTGATGTAGAATAAGATCGAAAAGGTTGGCTGCAGCCAGGTTGTGAAGAACTTTAAATGACAAACAGAAGAGTTTATGATTAATTCTAAAAGTAATATGGAACCACTAATTATGTAGTACTAACTAATCTTTTATCAATTCAGGTTTTTTTTCCCCCAAAGGTTGGACAAACTCCCTATACATTGACAATTCATCGCCACTCACCTGGGCTGTTTTAATAGCTAACTGGTCTCTTTGCTTCTGGTATCTCTTCTCTAATCCATTCTCCACACAGCTGCCAAATTGATATTCATAAAACATCTGACCACATATATCACTCTGCTATTTGAAAATCTTCATCTGGCTCCTTATTATTGCCTTTAGGATAAAATGCAAAAATCCTCAGGCTGGCGTTTAAAGCCCTTTACAGTATGGCTCCTGCCTATCTCTTATTCACATCACTCCCCTTCACAAACTCTCCACTCCTGAAATGGGCCTACCAGCTGTTTGTTCTGCACAATATTTCATCTTCTGCCTCTTTCACCCTGTGCCTCTGCCAGGAGTTCTTCATATGGCTGGAATGTACCTTCTGTTTCCTTCCCTCCCTCCCTCCCTCCTTTCCTGTGCTTTCTTCCACACACAGCCCAGATCTGACTTTCTTTTCTGCTATCCCTTCCCTCCAGTTGTTAGTACTCTCTCCATTCTAAAAATTACTTTCTGTTTCTTTGTATAAAGTTCACTTTTCTGTGTACATAGGGTACTGCTCTCCTCCCCCAGCCAGGAGAATATAAGCTGTAAACACTTTGAGAGCAGAGATGGTTTTGGTTTTACCTTTGTATCTTCAGAGCCCAGATAGTTGCACATAATAGATATTTTTAAATGCCTGTTGAATTAAATTAAGTATACCTTGGTGATTTCCCGTTCATGTCCTTTGAACTGTTTCATTGTATCTCCAGTTCTCCAGTTGTAGGCCACAACTATCTGTGCAGAGAGTAGTTAGAACCATTTATCTTGACAACAATTTTTTGATTCAAATTAATACTAAAGTACTACATCTATAGATCACAGACCTCCAACCCCTGTCCTTACATTACTCCTCTTAGTGTCAGTCACCTTCACCCCTCTACATTGTGAAGGGTTTCACTCTTTCCTTTGGTACATAGATTGTATCAGACTAAGTGATTCCTTTAATTCACTTCCTTGTCTTCTCATCACCTTCTAGATAACTTCCTACTCATCTGTTCTCCTCCACTGAGGCTAAACTCTAATCTAAAAGTCCAATAAAGTACACTCAAAAGGCAGTTTGCAGAAGTCAAGGTTTAATGCATTGGCCTTTAAAAAAATTACTGATGTGTTTTGTTTTTATATCCTAGTCTATTACAAATATATCCTCCCATTCATTTTCCCATGAAATTGAATCTCCTTTGTAACAAATGACAAGTTAAGCAAAAATAAACAATATAATGAACAAGTTTAATGATGTATAATTCTGGATCCTGCAGTCCCTTACCTCTCTTGCCATATAGAAAGGCATTTTATTACCAGTTCTCCAGAACTGAGTAGTATCACCAAAGAATGACTTCCTTTTATTGTTCTTTTCATTTATGTTATTGTAGGAGGCAGCCAGATGGCACAATAGAGTGTCCAGCTTGGTGTAAGGAAGACTTACAACTTCTGACTTCAAATCCGGGCTCAGATACTTATTAGCTATATGAAGCTGGGCAAGTTACTTAACCCCAACTATCTCCAAAAAAGAAAGAAAATATTAAAAAAAAAACAAAAACAACACAGGAAATAAAGCAATCACATACAAAAATATGTGATGTGGTAGGTTCCCGAAAAAGGTATGAACATGCTCCCTAAAAAGGAAGAGAAGACCACAGTACAGAATGGTTGATTTAATCAGTGGTTAATCAGCTGATCATTCAATGGTTCCTAAATCTATAACAGCAAGCTGCAGCTAATTCTAACTCTTTTAACAACTTTTAAATTCTAATTTTCAGATTGTCAACTATATTTAATCAGATCTGTTCTCCCAGAGCCTCTCTAATTATTCTGTTCACCCTTGTTACAAGTGGCACTGTCATTTTTACCTTATCTCTTCCTCCTGAAACACAAATGTCTGAATTCAGAGCAGTAACTGAGTTGACAGCATCAGTATGAGCTTGTTTGTACTCCTCGACCACGTTAGTGCAACCATTCTCTTCCACATATCCTTCAGTTCTGGTAAAAAAGAGATTTAAATCAAAGTATAAAAATTTCAGGAGGGTAGAGGAAGAAGCTACTGACTAGGAGGGAAAGGAATGATCTGAGGTGAAATGGGGATCTTAGGCCAACATAAATAGGAGGACCGAAGCACAGAAAGTGCTAGGGGCAATCAAACACTGAAAGGCTGGCTTAGGAACTGAGAGTTGTTATCTCTCTGTAAATGCTCAGGTAAGCTGAACACATCCAGGTAAATAGGTCTTGTTAATACTCAGGCAGTTTTTCACAAAGATTTGCCTTGATGTAGAAACAGATACTAAATATGTTAGACTTTCAAGACATATCCAATAGGAACATACAAATTTGTCCTTCAAGAGATGGTAATTCAGTCTCACTGGTCACCCTCTCTAAAATGTTTTGTTTAATGGAAGTGGCTTGCAATGTGGCTCTTTAATGGAAAACTTGGGGAACCCTGGGTTAAGGCAAGATCCCTGTACCTGTATTTGTAGGTGTTATGTTTGATTTTACTCTGGAGTTTTCCCATGGTTCAAAGCACTCAGTCAACACCTTTGCCAATGCCGCCTGCCACTGCTGGCACATCTGAGCTGGCATTCCTGGGAATCTGTAGAAGTTATGTCACCCAAATGGGTTACAAACAGTAACAATAACATCATTGTCATCATCAACAACAATTCTACCAGTGATAAAGAAGTAGGGGCAGATGGTCAGAAGCCTCAATAATAATAACAATTCTACCAGGGATAAAAAAGTAGAGGCAGATGGTCAGAAGCCTCACTTCTAGACATCTGAGCAAGTAATTAAAAGACTGAGGAATTAAGGAGATTATGTGGAGATTACAAATCTTAGGTGAGGTGGGTGAAAGGGGAATGAGGAGAGAGGCAGGTCAAGAAGTAACCCATGTCTTATATCCCAAAGAGATATTAAAGAAGGGAAAGGGACCCGTATGAATGTTTGTGGCAGCCCTTTTTGTAGTGGCAAGAAACTGGAAATTGAAGGGATGCCCATTAATTGGACAATGGCTGAATAAATTGTGGTATATGAATGTTATAGAATATTATTGTTCTATAAGACATGACCAGCAGGATGAATACAAAGAGGCTTGGAGAGACATATATGAACTGATGGTGAGTGAAATGAGCAGAACCAGGAGATCATTATACACTTCAACAACAATACTACATGAGGATCAATTCTGATGGACGTGGCTCTCTTCAACAGTGAGAGGATCCAAACAATTTCCAATTGATCTCTAATGAACAGAACCAGCTACACCCAGAGAAAGAACACTGAGAAATGAGTATGGACCACAACATAACATTTCCACTCTTTCTGTTATTGTTTGCTTGCATTTTTGTTTTTTCTTCTCAGGTTATTTTTACCTTCTTTCTAAATCTGATCTTTCTTGTGAAACAAGATAAGTACATATAAATATGTATACATATATAGTATTTAACATATACTTTAACATATTTAACATGTATGGGACTACCTTCCATCCCTTAGGGGAGGAGGTAGAGGGAAGGAGGGGAAAAGTTGAAACAAAAGTTTTTGCAAGGGTCAATGTTGAAAAATTACCCATGCATATGTTTTGTATATAAAAAGCTATAATAAAAAAATGGAAAAAATAAAGAAAGAAGTAGCCCGTGTAAATAGCCACTTCTGTTTTAATATTTGTGTCTTTCTTAACCATTTGAAATGAAAAAAATTGGGCTATTGTTATTTATTAGGTTCCAATTTTTTTTTGATAAGTCACCAAGTTTTTGACCATTCTGCCCCAAACCTATTTGACCTGGTTTTTGAGAGATTTGAGGTAGTCTGTAGCTTTTTTTGTCCAATTAGAACAAAATTCATTGTACCTGCTCTTAATGAGTTTATAATATAATGAGGAGACAATAAATACATATAAAAATATAGACAGAATAATTATAAAGTCAATAAATACATATATATAAAGTAAGTGATTACAAGGTAGTTTGTGAGGAAGGACACTAACAGGAACAGAATAGGCTTCATGAAGAAGATGGTACTTAAAAGAAGAAAGGGCTTTTATGAGGAGGTGACAAGAAGAGAAAGTGTCCCAGGCATATGGAACAGTAAATGTAAAAACACAGAGATGAGAGATAGAAGTGTCACATATGAAAAACAAAGAATTTGGCTGGAGAGCAAAGTGCAGCAACTGGAGTAAAGTCCAATGAAGCTAGAAAGATAGCTTAAGGTCAGGTTGCATAGTGCTTTAAAAACTAAACCTAAGAATTTCCATTTTTATCCTATAGATAATAGGAAGTCACTGGAACTGACTGACATAGTTATATCTGTACATAAGTTAAATTACTTTGGCAATTATACAGAATGAATGACTGGAGTAATAAAAATCTTAAGGCAGGGAGACCAAAATAAGAGGCTATTGTAATAATCTAGATGAGAAAGAGATAAAAACCTGAACTAATGTGGTACTTATGTAAGTAGAGAGAAGGGATCAGTTGTGAAAGATGTTGTGAAGGTAGAAACAACAAGGTTTGGTGACTGATTATATATGGGTTCAAAGAGACAGGAATTAAGGAGATAATGTGGAGATTACAAACCTAAGGGACTGGAAGGATGGTGATAGCTTCAATAGAAATAGGAAAGTTTGAAACAGAAAAGGTTTGGGGAGTAAACAATGATGAGTACAATTATGGATATGCTGAGTTTGAGATATCTTCAGGATATCTAGTAGGAAATGTCCAAAAAGTGATTAATGATGCAGGACTGAAGCTAGGTAAAAAACTAGGGCTAGAGAGAGAAATCTGGAAATCATGTGCATAGTTGGTAGCTAAATTCATGAAAACTGATGAGACTACTAAGAGACAGAACAGAGGGAAAAGAGAAAGAACAAATGTATAAGATGCAATAAAAATGAATTGCTTGATATTCATAAAGTCACTATATCAAGCATAGCAGTAAAACAAAAAAAAATGTATTTAACTTTTTTTAGGTTTTTTGCTTTTGTTATTTTTTGATACTTGCCTAACATAGATTTGCTATAAAAATAGTTAATAGGGAAATAACTTGAGATGATGGCTTTGTTTAACATTTACGAAATTTTCATGAACAATCCAAGCATAATTGTTAAGAACATGTGTATTAAGAGGATATAAGTGGAATAAAAGTTTTATGAATGGATATTTTTAAAAAGAGGGAAAAAAGAGCATATGACATAATCCTGGGAAACACTCAAAGATATAGAGGTGGAATATGGATAATGAATTGGCAAAGGAGACTGAGGACCAGAAGAATTGCATCATGAAGACCCAGAGAAGAGAAAATATTCATGAGCAGAGATTGGTCAACAGTATTAAATGCAGGTGAAGGACCAATAAAAGACATGTAACAATTACAAGAACATTGGTAACTTTGGAGATGATAGCTCTATTTGAAAGAAGTCAAAAGCCAAATTGCAAAGGGTTGTTAGCTGAATGAGAGGAGAGAGGAAGCGCCTTTTCAAGGTGTTTAGTTGAAAAATAAAAAAAAGATATGAGGATGAGAGCTTCAGGAGGGTGGCAGATTTAGTGAAGGTTTTGTTTTTTAAAGATAAGCAAATGCTGAGGTAGCATGTTTGAAGATAAAAGGGATAAATCTGTGGACAGGAAATGACTGAAGATTTGAAAGTGGGAGAAGATGATTGAGGTTGTAATCTTCTAGAGAAGATGAGAGGAGATTAAAAAAAAAAAAAAAAAAAAAAAAACAGACACCTGGGATTCAGATTTCTAGAAAGCTAGGAGAACTAAACAGAGATAGGGAAATCTCAATAGCTCCAAAAAAAGAAACATGCCTTGTGGACATATCTTATTTCTTTTAGGAAGAACTGTTTCTAGAGATATATCTCAATTGTAACTCTGTATGTAGCAGATGCTACTTAAATGTTTGCTGAAGTAAAGATGCCTGGGCTCCTAATCTACCAATTTATTCCTTTTCCCAAGACTATTAAAAATTTTAAAAGAAAAATCAAAAATACTATTGTTTTAGTACTATAATTACCTTTGGTGTTGTAATTACACTGTTCTCAGGTTGAAATAATTTGATTGGGTTCTTAAGTCTTCAAATGATAATACTTTATTTGTAAAAAGCATCTGTAGGCTGGTCAATGTGGGAATTCGTTTTGTTGACTGTATGGTTTGTAATGAATTTTGTCCTTATTTCTTTTTCTTTTGGCAGGGGGAGGGAGAAAGGCAGGAGAAAGAGAATGCAGATCTGAAAATAAAATTTATTTTTAAAAACCTATTTGTAGGAATTTACAATAAAAAGATAAATTATTAAACAAAAAAAATATATTAAACAAAAATTACTCATCTTGCATTGGCCCTGAAGTCAGGAGAACCCTAACTCAAATCTAATTTCAGACGCTTACCACTTACTAGTTGTGTGAACCTAGTAAAACACATAACTCCAATTGTCTGGGGAGGGAGAAGGAAAATTACTCACCCCAAATCCTGCCAGATCTGCGTGGCAAAAGGATATATCTAAAGATTTCCAAAGCTTGTTCTGGGAGAAATGATTCTGATGGCCAATTCCTTGTCACTGAAATTAGTAATAATAAATAGTTATTCTCTCATCGGTCAAATAATTCCACAGCAAAAGGATTTATAAAGTAACCTTTCTTTTCTAATGGATATTCTGAGATTAATTTCATTCTTTCCCAATAATTGAAAAAATTTACAGTACTGCAAAAATTCTTAGGAACAAATGAAATGCATAGAAACATTAGAGATAAATTAGTTCATCCTCCTCCTAAATGTATAAGGATAAGCTTAATTCCATTAATAAGTTTTTATTCCGGCTCTTCATCAAATTTGTTCTTTTGGAGTCCCAGATTTGTAGTTCTGTGACGGCAATTTCATCTATTTAAAACAATGTATTTTTTTTTTATCCGTATTATTCGCTGAATAATAGAATGGCAAGAGCTGGAAAGAGCCTTACATTTTACAAATGAGGAAAATGAGGCACACAAAAGGGAAGCAATGATCCAGTGTCGCACAGAGATTGAGTAAAAGCTACGGTGAGATGCTTTGGGGCGACTAACAGAGAAAAGGAATGAGGGAGACAGGGAAGGGGAAAGGCTTTGCAACTACGGAGCCCCGCCCCCCTTCCCGAGGTGAGGGACCGGGACCGCAAAGCAGGAGGGAAAGGAGAAGTAGGCGGAAGGACGGAGGTCAGGGCTCGGAGAGATTCAAACAGGACCATGGGCCTAACGCCATCTCATCTTAGGATTACGATCAGAGGCGGAAAGGGCTTTTGGGCGCCATGGGGTCCAATCTTCTCATTCGTAGCTGAAGAAACGGAGGTTCGGATAAATTAAATTTAAGAGCACACAGGAGGCTGGATTGGAACCCAGATCCTCCGAGTCCATGGCTCTCGCCCCGGGACCACCCAGAGGGGAGCGAGAGCCCGAGGGCGGGAACGTCGGGGCCGCCCCTCTGCCCAGAGCTGCAGCCTGCTCTGGGGGGGGGGGGGAGGGAATCCCGTGGAGTCCTTGCCCTCGTCCTTGCCCTCGTCCTTGCCCTCGTCCTTGCCCTCGTCCTTGCCCTCGTCCTTGCCCGTCTAGGGAATCGATTTCTCCACGTGGCAGGGATTCGACCCTTCCCCCAACCCCCTACACGTTCCCCTTCAGCGTCATACGCACTGTCAGGGATGGTGAAGAGGCCTCTGGTCTGCGACTTCTAGTCTCCATGCGCGCAGGAGTTCTTCTAGCCGTCCCTTAGCAACGAGGCGCCCGTCGTTAGGGCGCCCGTGCGTCTGCGAAGTGCGTCCGGGCGGCAGCGCGGGAGGGGTCGAAGAGAGTTCCGCCAATCGGGAGGCCCCGCCCCCGGCCTGTCCCCCCTCCAGGGGCGGGGCTTCCGCGCCCCGCCCTCCAGCGCCCCGCCCTTCCGCGCCCCGCCCTTCCGCCCGGAGCCCTCGGGGCTGTGGGAGATCTCTGCTTTCCGGAAAGTGGCGGTGTTGGGGGCTTGAGCCTGGCCTGAGGGGCTCCTGAATGCTAGAAGGTCGGGAACTTGGGAAGCCCGCTCTGGGACCGGTTAGCTTTACCCCGGCCTGGGGAGCTACCCGGCCGCTGTCCCAGCTGCTCCCTGACCGGGGCGAATTCTGCCGGCGATGTTCCAGAGCTGTGTAGCTTTGGGCAGGTCCGCTAGGTGGCGCTGTGGAGCGACCAGAACTCTGGGTCTGGGGTCGGCAAGGCCCAAGGTCAAATGAGGCCTCCGCCACTTAACCGGCTTGTGAGTCCTGGGCAAGACACTTTTTTTTTTTTATTTAATAGCCTTTTATTTACAGGATATATACATGGGTAACTTTACAGCATTGACAATTGCCAAACCTCTTGTTCCAATTTTTCACCTCTTACCCCCCCCCCCCCTCCCCTAGATGGCAGGATGACCAGTAGATGTTAAATATATTAAAATATAAATTAGATACACAATAAGTATACATGACCAAAACGTTATTTTGCTGTACAAAAAGAATCAGACTCTGAAATATTGTACAATTAGCTTGTGAAGGAAATCAAAAATGCAGGTGTGCATAAATATAGGGATTGGGAATTCAATGTAATGGTTTTTAGTCATCTCCCAGAGTTCTTTTTCTGGGCATAGCTAGTTCAGTTCATTACTGCTCCATTAGAAATGATTTGGTTGATCTCGTTGCTGAGGATGGCCTGGTCCATCAGAACTGGTCATCATCTAGTATTGTTGTTGAAGTATATAATGATCTCCTGGTCCTGCTCATTTCACTCAGCATCAGTTCGTGTAAGTCTCTCCAGGCCTTTCTGAAATCATCCTGTTGGTCATTTCTTACAGAACAGTAATATTCCATAATTTTCATATACCACAATTTATTCAGCCATTCTCCAACTGATGGACATCCACTCAGTTTCCAGTTTCTAGCCACTACAAAAAGGGCTGCCACAAACATTCGTGCACATACAGGTCCCTTTCTCTTTATAATCTCTTTGGGATATAAGCCCAGTAGTGACACTGCTGGATCAAAGGGTATGCACAGTTTGATAACTTTTTGAGCATAGTTCCAAACTACTCTCCAAAATGGTTGGATTCGTTCACAACTCCACCAACAATGCATCAATGTCTGGGCAAGTCACTTAACAGCTGCCTCAATATCCTCATCTGTGAAATGGGTATGTGTGGTTCAGACAGCATTTAATAAAAAAGCTGGAGAGAGAGCTAGAAGCAAAGCGAAGTTTATTATACCTTCTCGAGTATCAGCATCCCACCCATGGAGCAATCAAAGGGAGGAGGTGCCCCGGTAGGCGGCAGGGTCAACACTTTTTATCGCTAACGCAAACACCCCCTCCCACCACTGACCCTCATCCTTATTGGCTGAGGATCTTACATTCTAAACGAGGGAACTACCCAAGAAATTGAACTTGACCAATAAGTACATAGTTGCCCATAACAAGGGAACTTAAGGATGCCCTTGACTTGATGCTGAAAGTCCTTCAGGCCTACTCCAACTCTGAAACAGATGAAGCCTTACTCAGTTTTCACAACTGTCTTGAAAGATCTCACCTCATCTGGGTCAGGTACCCATCCCATCCGGGATCGCTGTGAGGCTCTCGAATGAGGTAATATTTGTAAAGTGATTAGATCATTATGTAAAAGTTAGCTCTTGTCAACTCACTTAAATCTCCCCTGCCCTCAGTTTTCTCATCTGTGCAATGAGCAGGCGGGACCAGATGGCCTCAGAGGTCTCAAGCAGACACATATGATCCTATAATTCCTTTTTACCTAAAAGAATTCTTAATTTAGCAAACACCAAATAACGTGAGCAAATTCATCCATTGTAGAACAAGAGCTCGCATGTGAAACTGTGACTATTGTTTAGATTTTGCTTTTCAAGTGTACTGTGTGATAAATTCAACATGTAACTTGCAAAGCTGTTCTGCTGTTCTGTGATTCATTCCATTTGACTTTCTGTTTTCCTCTCATCTGGGGAGGAGGGGAAATTGAAACTCTTATTCTAAATCTCCTTTTCCCTCCTACCTCCTGTCCTTTAGGAAGAAAAAAAAAAAAGACAGAAAAAGGAAACCCTTGTAATCAATATGAATAGTTAAGCAAAATAAATTCTGACATTGATCATGTTCAAAAAAGTATGTTTCATTCTGCATTTTCAGTCAGTAAACATTTATCAGATGCCTAGTATGTTAATCACATGCTATATACTGGGGATATAAAGAAAGGGAAAAGACAATTCTGCTCACAATCTAATAAAATGACAGGCAAACATTTATATACAAACAAGATTTATATGTAGTTATATATACATACGCACCCTCCCTATAGTATATATTGAGATAAAGAAAAAAGGCTTTAGAATGAAAAGGGGTAGGGAAAGGTTTTCTGTAGAAGATGGGATTTGGGAAGGAAATCTTCAATCCATCACCTCTTTGATTCAGAGAGTCCAGGAGATGGAGGTGAGAAGAGAAGGATTCTGAAATAAAGGACTCCAAGGTAGATGGTATGTTTTATCATTAGACTCTAGAATCATGGTTGAGTATTTTATACTCAATATAGTATTTTGAAATAGTATTTTATTCATTTGTAATTACATGTTGTTGTTTGTCCTCTAAGAGGAGCATAACATCAGAGAGATAATGCTATGACATGCAAGTGAATTGGATTCAAGTGATGGAGGGCTGTGCACCTGCCTCACTTTCCCTCCAGAACCATCTGGGTCCAGTGGCCAGGTATAGATCAAGAAGATTGGAGGTAGCCCTGGACAATTTCTAAAACTTTTTTAAAAAAATAAACCTTTGAGTTACAAATTTTCTCCTTCCCTTCCTTTTCCTCCCTCCTGCTGAATATTGCAAACAATTTGATATAGGTTACACATATGCAATCATGTAAAACACATTTCCATAGTAGTCATGTTTGCTAAAGAAAAACACACACACATAAAAGAATGTGAAAATAGAATACCTTTAGATATCCTCAGTTCTTTCTTTGAATATAGATTGCATTTTCCATTATGAGTCTTTGGGAACTGTCACTGTATTTCTAAGAGTTAAATCTTCCGTTCATTACTGCTCCATTAGAAATGATTTGGTTGATCTCGTTGCTGAGGATGGCCTGGTCCATCAGAACCGGTCATCATATAGTATTGTTGTTGAAGTATATAATGATCTCCTGGTCCTGCTCATTTCACTCAGCATCAGTTTGTGTAAGTCTCTCCAGGCCTTTCTGAAATCATCCTGTTGGTCATTTCTTACAGAATAGTAATATTCCATAATATTCATATACCAGCTATGCCCAGAAAAAGAACTCTGGGAGATGACTAAAAACCATTACATTGAATTCCCAATCCCTATATTTATGCAAACCTGCATTTTTTATTTCCTTCACAAGCTAATTGTACAATATTTCAGAGTCTGATTCTTTTTGTACAGCAAAATAACATTTTGGTCATGTATACTTATTGTGTATCTAATTTATATTTTAATATATTTAACATTTACTGGTCATCCTGCCATCTAGGGGAGGGGGTGGGGGGGTAAGAGGTAAAAAATTGGAAGAGGTTTGGCAATTGTTAATGCTGTAAAGTTACGCATGCATATATCCTGTAAATAAAAGGCTATTAAATAAAAAAAAATAATTAAAAAAAAAAAGAGTTAAATCTTCCATAGTTGATCACCAAATGTTGTTACTGTATATAATGTTCTCTTGGTTTTGCTCACTTCACTGTTTTAGTTTATGTAAGTCTTTCCAGGTTTTTCTGAACTCTGCCTGTGCATCATTTCTTATAGCACAATATTCCATTACATTCATCTACCACAACTTGTTTAGCCATTCCTCAAATGATGAACATTCCCTCAATTTCTAATTCTTTGTCACCATGAAAAGAGCTGCTACATGTATTTTTTCACATGGAGGTCATTTCCCTTTTTAATAATCTTTTTGTGATAGTAATAGTGCTGCTGAATCAAAAGGTATGCACAATTTAATTACCCTTTGGACATAGTTCCAAATCTGAGCTTATGATTCTTGAGTTCAGGGACTGTTTATCTTTGTATCCAGGAAGTCCAGAAGATGGAGGTGAGAAGAGAAGGATACCAGGCAATATATAATGACAAATGCAAAGACACACACAGAAAAGGGTGATGGAATGTCTTGTATGAAGCAAAGGGAGAAAACCTTTTAGATGACAATGCACAGGGACAGGCCATTGAAATTGGAAAGCTAGGATGGGGTCAAATTGTGATGGACTTAACAAGCTTAACAGACATGGTTCTATTGTACCCTAGAAGCAACAGCAAATCACTGGAGTTGATTAAGAGAATGACACTGGAGTTGAGAGCATAGAGAGATGTATGCTTAAGAAAAACGAGTTTGATATGAAAAGGTGCTCTAAATCACTATTGATCAGAGAAATGCAAATTAAGACAACTCTGTACTACACACTACTCACATTGGCTTAGATGGCAGGAAAAGATAATGACAAATGTTGGAGAGGATGTGGGGAAAGTAGGACACTAATATATTGTTGGTGAAACTGTGAACTGATTCTGGAGAGCCTAAAGGGCTATCAAATTGTACATACTCTCTGATCCAGTAGTGTTTCTACTGGGCTTGTATCCCAAAAAAATCATAAAGGAGAGAAGGGACCCACATGTGAAAAAATGTTTGTGGCAGTCCTTTTTGTAGTGGCTAGAAACTAGAAACTGAATGGATGCCCATCAATTGGAGATTGGCTGAATAAGTTATGGTATATGAATGTTATAGAATATTATTGTTTTGTAAAAAATGATCAGCAGGCTGATTCCAGAGAGGCCTGGAGAGGCTTACATGAACTGATGCTAAGTGAAGTGAGCAGAACCAGGAGATCATGGTACATGGAAATAACAAGATTATACTATGATCAATTCTGATGGATTTGGCTCTTCTTAATGATCTTATGATGAAAGAGCCATGTGTACCCCAGAGAGAGGACTATAGGAACTGAGTGTGAACCACTTTGTTGTTGTTTGCTTGCATTTTGTTTTCTTTCTCTTTCTTTCTTTTTTTTTTTTTTTTTGCTTTGTCATCTGATATTTCTGGTGAAGCATGATAATTGTGGA
Source organism: Sarcophilus harrisii (assembly GCF_902635505.1). NCBI lineage: Eukaryota > Metazoa > Chordata > Mammalia > Dasyuromorphia > Dasyuridae > Sarcophilus > Sarcophilus harrisii. The sequence goes on along the minus strand of NC_045427.1, from coordinate 478,298,651 downwards.
AGGGAGGGAAAAAATTTGGAACACAAGGTTATGCAAGGGTGAATATTGAAAATTATTCATGCATATGTTTTGCACCTTAATAAGAAAAATGAATAAATAATAAAAAAAAGAAGCATGACTTTGGCAGTATTATGAAGGATGAATTAGAATGGGAAGAGACCTGCTGTCTGGTTTTCAAAAAAGCCAAGGAAAAAGAGACCAAATTGCCAATATTTGATGGATTATGGAGAAAACTAGGGAGTTCAGAAAAACATCTACTTTTGCTTCACTGACTGCACTATAATCTTTGTGTGGATTGGAATAAAATATGACAAGTCCTCAAACAGATGGGAGTACCAGATCATCTTGTCTCCTGAGGAACCTGTATGCCAGCCAAGAATGAAGTTAAAACCGAACATGGAACAACTGATCAGTTTAAAGTTGAGAAAAGCGTACAAAAAGTCCTTATATTGTCATCTTATTTAACTTATATGCAGAGTACATCATGTGAAATACCAGGCTAGATGAATCAGAAGCTGGAATTAAGTTTGCTGGGAGAAATAGCAACAAATTCAAATGTGTAGATGATAGCAGTCTGATGGCAGAAAGTGAGAGGAATTAAGAAGCCTCTTGATGATGGTGGCTTGGAGAGTGTAAAAGTTGGCTTTACAAAAAAACAAAAAACCCAACAAACTAAGACCTAAGAGACTGGAAATTATACTGAGTTCTGGCAAAAAGAAAGGCAAGAAGAATCTTTGTTCTAAAGGAACTTACATTCTAATAGGAGGGTCAGCATGTAAATAATTAAGTATCTACAAGACATATAGACAGAGTAGTAGATTTAAGATGATCTCAGAGAGGAAAGCACTATAGAGTTTGAAATGAGTTGTAAAAGCAGTAGGTATATTTTGATCCAGCAGTGTTACTACTGGGCTTATATCCCAAAGAGATACTAAAGAAGGGAAAGGGACCTGTATGTACACGAATGTTTGTGGCAGCCCTTTTTGTAGTGGCTAGAAACTGGAAACTGAATGGATGCCCATCAGTTGGAGATTGGCTGAATAAGTTATGGTATATGAATGTTATAGAATATTATTGTTTTGTAAAAAATGATCAGCAGGCTGATTCCAGAGAGGCCTGGAGAGGCTTACATGAACTGATGCTAAGTGAAGTGAGCAGAACCAGGAGATCATGGTACATGGAAATAACAAGATTATACTATGATCAATTCTGATGGATTTGGCTCTTCTTAATGATCTTATGATGAAAGAGCCATGTGTACCCAGAGAGAGGACTATAGGAACTGAGTGTGAACCACTTTGTTGTTGTTTGCTTGCATTTTGTTTTCTTTCTCTTTCTTTTTTTTTTTTTTTGCTTTGTCATCTGATATTTCTGGTGAAGCATGATAATTGTGGAAGGGAGGGAAAAAATTTGGAACACAAGGTTATGCAAGGGTGAATATTGAAAATTATTCATGCATATGTTTTGCACCTTAATAAGAAAAATGAATAAATAATAAAAAAAAGAAGCATGACTTTGGCAGTATTATGAAGGATGAATTAGAATGGGAAGAGACCTGCTGTCTGGTTTTCAAAAAGCCAAGGAAAAAGAGACCAAATTGCCAATATTTGATGGATTATGGAGAAAACTAGGGAGTTCAGAAAAACATCTACTTTTGCTTCACTGACTGCACTATAATCTTTGTGTGGATTGGAATAAAATATGACAAGTCCTCAAACAGATGGGAGTACCAGATCATCTTGTCTCCTGAGGAACCTGTATGCCAGCCAAGAATGAAGTTAAAACCAACATGGAACAACTGATCAGTTTAAAGTTGAGAAAAGCGCAAAAAAGTCCTTATATTGTCATCTTATTTAACTTATATGCAGAGTACATCATGTGAAATACCAGGCTAGATGAATGAAGTTGGAATTAAGTTTGCTGGGAGAAATAGCAACAAATTCAAATGTGTAGATGATAGCAGTCTGATGGCAGAAAGTGAGAGGAATTGAAGCCTTTGATGATGGTGGCTTTGGGAGTGTAAAAGTTGCTTTACAAAAAAAAACCCAACAAACTAAGACCTAAGACTGGAAATTATAATGAGTTCTGGCAAAAAGAAAGGCAAGAAGAATCTTTGTTCTAAAGGAACTTACATTCTAATAGGAGGGTCAGTATGTAAATAATTAAGTATCTACAAGACATAAGACAGAGTAGTAGATTTAAGATGATCTCAGAGAGGAAAGCACTATAGAGTTTGAAATGAGTTGTAAAAGCAGTAGGTATATTTTTGATCCAGCAGTGTTACTACTGGGCTTATATCCCAAAAGAGATACTAAAGAAGGGAAAGGGACCTGTATGTACACAATGTTTGTGGCAGCCCTTTTGTAGTGGCTAGAAACTGGAAACTGAATGGATGCCCATCAGTTGGAGAATGGCTGAATAAATTGTGGTATATGAATATTATGGAATATTATTGTTCTGTAAGAAATGACCAACAGGATGATTTCAGAAAGTCCTGGAGAGACTTTACACGAACTGTTGCTGAGTGAAATGAGCAGGCCCAGGAGATCATTATATACTTCTTTTATTTACAGGTTATATGCATGGGTAACTTTACAGCGTTAACAATTGCCAAACCTCTTGTTCCAGATCATTATATACTTCAACAACAATACTATATGATGACCAGTTCTGATGGACCTGGCCATCCTCAGCAATGAGATCAACCAAATCATTTCCAATGGAGCAGTAATGAACTGAACCAGCTATGCCCAGAAAAGAACTCTGGGAGATGACTAAACCATTACATTGAATTCTAATCCCTATATTTATGCCCACCTGCATTTTTGATTTCCTTACAAGCTAATTGTACAATATTTCAAAGTCTGATTCTTTGTACAGTAAAATAACGTTTTGGTCATGTATACTTATTGTGTATCTAATTTATATTTTAATGTATTTAACATCTACTGGTCATCCTGCCATCTAGGGGAGGTAGTGGGGGGTAAGAGGTGAAAAATTGGAACAAGAGGTTTGGCATTTGTTAATGCTGTAAAGTTACCCATGCATATAACCTGTAAATAAAAGGCTATTAAATAAATTAAAAAAAAAAAAAAAGCAGTAGGTATAGATAAGTGGTATGGTGATAAGAGTACTGGGCCTGGAGTCAGGAGGACCTGAGTTCAAATCTAGCCTCAACCACTTACTAGCTGTGTGACTCTGAGCAAGTTATTTAACCCCAATTTCCTCAAAAAATAAAATAAAAGCAGTCAGAAATGAGAAGGTTGAATATCCCATGACCAATACAAAGATGGGAAGATGGAAGATGGCTTCCTATTAGAAGAACAGCAAATTAGCCAAGCACACATGGAGGTGAGTAATGTGTAAAAAGGTCCAAAAAGGTAGGAAGAAAAAAAGTTATGAGCAGTTTCAGAGGCCAAACAGAGAGGCTTTCTTCAAAATAAAAGAGAAATTCCCTCTTCTAGGCCCATAGCAATTTATTTGAAATCTCCCAAGGCTTAGTTTAAAAAAAAAATCCCCGGGGATAGCTAATTTATTTGCTCAGCTAACCTGATCTGTGTTCTTCTTTATTCTCAGAGATGTTCATTTTTCATAAAGGGATCATAGAATGCTAGCATTCTATGATAGTCTTGTTAACACATTAAAATCTCATCATTTGTGATGACATTCTTTGCTTATAACACCTGAGCTGAGAGAAATGGAGAAATCATACCTCACCTAATTTATATTACCCATCCACTACTGCTGTAGCTGTCTTTTCTTTCTCCCTCTCTAAAATCCTTCCTCAAAATCAGCTTCTCCCATTGGCTCTTTTCTGGACCAAAAAACAAACCAACAAATGATTCATGAGTTATAAATTTGGACTAGCAGCCAGAAGACTTGACTTCTAATCTTAATCTTGTCTCACCCTATATGACCTTTTTAGATTCAATGATGTTTCCTCATCTGTATAATGAGAAGGGTAAAAAAAAAAAATTAAAAACAAACAATCTCTGCTCTCTTCTAACTGGATAAACTGGTACCATTTGTTTATATATTCATGCATTCAGTAAACATTTACTGAGTGTCTATTATGTGCAAACTGTGTAAAATACAAAGCTCTCCAGCAGCCTATAATGTAGTAGACTAAGATAAATTCTTGTTTCCCTTCTTTCTCAAAGAATGACATCAGGGAAATGATGCCATGACACGCAAGTGAATTGGATGTAAGTGAGGGAGGGCTGTGCAAAGACACCTACTTTACTTTTCCCCTGCAGAACCATCTGGGTCCAGTGTAAAGATGCAGATTAGGACCAATGGAGATGGCCAAGATGCAGTAGGAGGCTTTTTAAAGCAAAGGTCTTTAACAATTCTCAGACGAGATAAGACAGATCCAGTAAAAGACATAATGGGGACGTTATTATTTTCTTCTTCAAATATTTCTGTCTTTGAATTGGTTTGCATATTTCTTTGTGTTTTTTTTTTATTTATAATAGCATTCATTTATTTTGTGGTAGCAAAGAACAGAAAAAATAGTCACTATTAATTGGGGAAATAGTTAAACAAATTGTGATACATTAATACAATAGAATATACTGTAAGAAATCATGAATATATGGATTCAGAGAAGCATGGAGAACACATCAAGAGATGTAGAGTGATATAAGCAGCAGAATCAAGAAAACACAATGTAAACAAAATAGCCACAAACACAAAAAGAATGTTGCAAAATTACAACAAAAATACCTGACCCTGAAGAAGAGATCTGACAAGAAATCTTTTCCTATTACTTTGAAGGGGGGAGAGGCAAGGAGGATCTTTCACGTGTGGAACAATTGCATATTTCTTTGTACCCAATATTTTTGCCTTTGGATTACATCTTTCATTTCTGAGGAAGGAAGGAAGGAAAGAAGAATGGAAGGATAGAAGAAAGGAAAGAAGGAAGAAAGAAAGGAAGGAAGGAAGGAAGAAAGGAAAGAAAGAAGAAAGGAGGGAGGAAGGAAGGCAGGAAATAAGGAAGGAAGGAAGGACAGAAGGAAGAGAAAAATAAAATAAAGAAGGGAAGAGAAAGGAAGGAAGAACTTATGTCCAACAAGTCTTTGGAGTTTTTCATTTCATACCCCTAAATAATATTTTTTAAAAATATGTTTTGCCATTTTCCCTTATACCTTATCAAGTATAAAGACTGATTTAATTTGGACGTAGGAGTAAGGAGGCTAAGCATTCTACAACTACTAGTACAAAAGTGTGGAGATAGAAGATGAAGGATCCTATTAGAAGAACAGAAGGCAAGTCAGTGTAGTGAACTTCATTCTTTTCTCCCTGGGTTCTGTTTCACTGTCTACTTCAAATTTCTCTCTTTAATTTTTTTTTTTTTTTATATTATGATCCTTTTTTTTTTTCAGAGAGTCATACTTTTTGTCTCAGTATGTCTATTCTTCTGGATCTGCTTAAATCAATTTGAGCTGGAAAAATGATTCATGGCGATTTTTTTTTTCCTTGAATTTCTTAAACAGGATTCAGTGTGGTATGTTTTCTAGAATTTTTGGGCGGAGCTGGGGAAATGGGATCTCAATGAGATGCATTTCTTTCAGTTACTCTGTCACTCACACAGCCACCATCCTAATTCAGGCCCTTAATAACTCATCTATCCAATGTTCATTTGGCTGACAAAGTGATTTTCCTAAAATGCAGGTCTGATCATGTCACATTTTTCCAGAAGTGTGCTGGAACCAGTTCAAACTGACTCTCAACAGCTGATTGTTTTTTTGTTTGTTTGTTTGTTTGTTTTTTTTAATTTATTTAATAGCCTTTTATTTACAGGTTATATGCATGGGTAACTTTACAGCATTAACAATTGCCAAACCTCTTGTTCCAATTTTTCACCTCTTACCCCCCACCACCTCCCCCAGATGGCAGGATGACCAGTAGATGTTAAATACATTAAAATATAAATTAGATACACAATAAGTATACATGACCAAACCGTTATTTTGCTGTACAAAAAGAATCAGACTCTGAAATATTGTACAATTAGCTTGGGAAGGAAATCAAAAATGCAGGTGGGCATAAATATAGGGATTGGGAGTTCAATGTAATGGTTTTTAGTCATCACCCAGAGTTCTTTCTCTGGGCGTAGCTGGTTCAGTTCATTACTGCTCCATTGGAAATGATTTGGTTGATCTCGTTGCTGAGGATGGCCAGGTCCATCAGAACTCGTCATCATATAGTATTGTTTCAACAGCTGATTGTTAAATTTTCAGTGTGAGCATTTATACCTTGGGATCTCCAAGCTATAATTCAGGGTTTGATTTATTGTCCTTTGGTTGCCTAAAATTAAAAAAAAAGTTGGAGAAAATGTTCATATTTCAGATTAAGTTTTAGAAGTATATTGATAAGGCTAGTACTCATTGATCTCACACAAAGTTAAACTTTAAAGATTCAATCAAAAGAGAACTCTGTATTAGATTCAGCCATATTAATATTGTTTTAGATACATGTCTATGTAAGTGTAAATGCATATGTGTGTGTGTGCGTGTGTGTGGATGTATGTGTGTATATAGAAATGTGTGCATGAATATAAATCTATTTGTGTTTAACTGTAGCCTGCTTGGGGGAGGTAGGAGAATGAAGGGGAAAAAAGGAATAAAGTAAAAAGTTCACAGCAGAGAGCAAAAGAATAATGTACAAGGAAGAAAAGAAAAGATAGAAGTCATGAATATATTATGTCTTCAATTAGTATATATGATTTCTTGAAATGAAAATTTATTGTTACAGCTAATTGTACAATATTTCAGAGTCTGATTCTTTTTGTACAGCAAAATAACGGTTTGGTCATGTATACTTATTGTGTATCTAATTTATATTTTAATATATTTAACATCTACTGGTCATCCTGCCATCTGGGGGAGGGGGTGGGGAGTAAGAGGTGAAAAATTGGAACAAGAGGTTTGGCAATTGTTAATGCTGTAAAGTTACCCATGCATATAACCTGTAAATAAAAGGCTATTAAATAAATAAATAAATAAAAAGAAAATTTATTGTTACATATTGAATCCTCTCTGATATTCTATTGGGCACATGATAATTTCCCCCTCTTTTCCTATTTTGTTTTTTCTTATTTTGTATTTAGTTTTAAGTAAATAAATATTTTTAAAATTTTTGGTGAGTACTTTTCGGAGTACCAGTTGTTAAACATTTTCTAGAACATCCCTGTCTCCTTTTCCCTGCTCAATAAACTCTGGAGCTTTTCTTTTACATTAGAATCAACATACCATTCTGCTTGATACTTAATTTTTTCATGGATCTTTCCTGCTTTTCCAGTCTTTCTAAATATTGCTTCCTTCAGTCATACTGGCCAACTTTGCTGTTTTGAATGGATAAAATCTGAGTTCAAATTAGGATTCAAACACTTAATGGCTGCATGACCCTGGACTTAATCTTTCTTGCCTCAGTTTTGTCAAACATATAATAATAGTATCTTATCTTCCCAGGATAATTGTGAGGATCAAATGGAATAATATCTGTAAAACTTAGCACAGTGCCTGGTGCAAAGAAATAACAAAAAGAGGTTCCTACACAGTGGGCGCTTGAGATATAATATGTACTTAATAAATGCTTTCCTCCTTTTTCTCCCATCTTTGTTTCCTTATAAATTTCCCCCTGTCTGGAATGAACCAGATGAGCAATGAATGAATTCCCCCCCCCCCACCTTTGGGGGGGGGAAAGGATACCTATATCCATGAGTGCTCATATGTCCATTGAAGTATTAAAGAAGTTAATTGTTCATTAGAAGAAGTTAGTTAAATTTATGACAATTAGAAGAAAATATAGTCTCCAAAATAAAGACAGTCTCTAAATAAGCCCACAGTACAGCAAGGCTATCACTCCCTCATTATGGGGATATGTTGTTCAATTGTGTCCGACTCTGAGAGACTTTGTGGACCATACTGTCCAGGGGGTTTTCTTGGTAAAGATACTAACTAGAGTGTTTTTTCATTTCCTTCTACAGGGACACTAAGCTTCAATTAATGCAGCCTTTGGAACAGACCATATACTGAGATGCTGTACAAGTAATTTATGTTACAATAAAAAACAATGAGTACTTAAAAGAAAATAGATATGACCAAGATTGGAAAAGGAAGCAAACCCACAGTTTGGTAGTTGTCACTGGCACAAGACGGTTAAAAAACTAGTCAGAAGGTTTCCTGCTTCTACAGAAAATATGCCTTAGGGTCTAAGGATTGGAGGACAATACCAAGGTGATAGGCTTGAGAGAGATAGAGAGGGAAGGGGAGGAAAGGAATGGGAAAAGGAGGAGGAACAGAGTGGACAGATAAAAGGAAGGCTGGGAACTCAACTTAAGAAAAACTCCAAGAGAAATGCTTGCTGCTTAGAGCTCAGGGAATAAGAATAACCAAATTCTGATGAATTGCCATAGTTGCTTTGAAAAAAACAAAAAACCCAAACCTGATTCTAAGGTAAGACAAAGAAAAATATGGGGATTTGTAATAGATTTGAAAGGCAGGATTGTAGAGTGACTCTTCCAGGGTCAAATACTTATTGTCTGAGGTAGGATTTGAACTCAGAGTTGAGTCTTCCTGATTGGCTCAGATGGAATGTAAATAGTAATTTTCTGCTTTGACCAGAAACACTGAGGATCTTCTTTCAGATTGTTTTAGATTTTTTTATTTTTTTGGATTAGATGAAAAAGGAAATTCTTTACCTCATTTGCTATCTAGCCTTAAACACTGAATGGGTATTGCTTCAGTCAAACTGAGATCTGTTGAAGACCTTAGCTTAAGAAGGCCCAGATCTCCCACTACATCCAGGACCATCTCCAGTTTTTCTGATCTATATCTGGCTACTGGACCCAGGTGGTTCTGGAGGGGAAAGTGAGGCACAGCTCTCCCTGACTGTATCTTCCTGCATGTCAGGGCATCACCTCCCTAATGTCATTATCCTCTTGGAGAACAGACAGTTGTGTAGTGGAAAGAGTACTGGACTTGGAATCAGCCAAGACCTGCAGTTGAATCCGATTTCAACACTTACTAGATTATAGAAACTTGGGCACATCCCCTCTTCTCCCTGAGCTTTGTTTTCCTCATTTGTAAAACAGAGGTGATGGTACTAGATATATCCACTCCTTTGGTTTGTTAGGTTTTTGTTTATTTGGTTTTGGAGATAATCAGGATTACCAGGCTCACACAAACAGTAAATGTCTAAGACTGCATTTGTTATTATTTTATTATTGTTATTTATCTTCTTTCTTTTGTGAGGCATTTGGGGTTAAATGATTTGCTTAGGGTCACACAGCTAGGAAGTATTAAGTGTCTGAATTTGATGCTGAATTTGAACTCAGGTTCTCTTGATTCCAGGGTCCTAGCTGCCCCCTACCTTGTTAGCTTGTGAAGGGGAAAATATTCTTCTCACCTTAAATCTTTATGTAAATGTGAGTTATAATAATATAGATTGGATATCTTTATGGGATCAACTTTAGGCTGGGAGGATGCAAGATATGTAAGGAAAGAAGCAAGTATTTATTAAAGGCTTATTTTGTACCAGGCATTTTAGAAATATGTCATTTTATCCTCATGGAAATCTTGGGAGAAAGGTGTTATTATTTTCTCTATTTTGCAGATGAGGAAATTGAGTCCAGCAGAGGTTAAATGATCACACAGTAAATGTCTTAGGCTTATTTTCAGCTCAGATCCTTTTGTTGAGGTACAGCAGATCCTGAAGTAAAAGGGAATAACTTTATGTTGTCTCTGAAAGAATTCAGGTTCAAATCATCTCCAAACCATCAAGGACTTTTAAGAGGGATGCACCTTGAGGGCCTCCTCCTTAAGAGAGATAACCCTAACCCTAACCCAGAAAAGTTAGGCAAGAGTTTATACAGAGAAGGGAAAGTAAGAGGGAAAAAAGGAAAACTGAGTAGAAGTGGAAAACTGGATGATCTCAGAGGAAATTATGGACAATCTCAGATAAAGTATGGATGGGAAAAGTCCCTGTGATTGTATTAAGAAAAAGACCCTTTTGTTTTAAAGTGGTACATTAGAGTGATAGAATTATTGGAACTGGGGCAACAACTAAGATTTAGTTATTTTGACTCCAGGTCTAGTACTCTATCCACTATACTGTCTAATTCCCTCTGTGGGAGCTTTTAATGTGGCTATGAGTTGTAGGGGAAGAAGCATGCTGTAGTATAATAGAAATATGGAATAATGGAAGGATCACTGTCTTTGCAATTGGAAGACCTGAATTCAAGAATTTTTGTTTGTTTTTTTGAAGGGTAGAGGGATTAAATGACTTGCCTAGAATCACACAGCTGGTTAGTGTCTGAGGACAGATTTAATTCCAGAGCCAATGCTCTAATCGCTACCCAATCTAATTTCCTCTTTGATTTCATATTTTACCATGTGACTAGGTGGGTTATGCCCTCTCTTCCCCATCCCCTCCTTTTTACCTTAAAGCTGGGTGGTGGAGTAGATAGATTTCTGGACTTAAAGTAGACTTGTTTTCTTGAATTCAAACCTGGCTTCAGACATGTTTATAACTCTGTGACCCCTGAGAAAGGCACTTAACCTTATTTATTTCAGTTCCTCATCTGTAAAATGAGGCTGGAGAAGAAAATGGCAAACTACTTCAGCATCTTTGCCAAGAAAAACCCAAATGGGGTGATGAAGAGTTGCATATAACTGAATAACAACTTTACAACTGTGTTGTCATCAACACAGTAGGTTGTGAACCTTAAAAGGTTAGATATAAAATGTAATCCGGGAGTATGACAAGAAAGGGTAAACAGAAACTCTGGTAGTGAGGAAGATGTTTGGTAGGACATAAAAGAGATTTATCGAGAAAGTTCAGGGTTCATTCGATGAGTATCTTCTCATTCATCCATTTAATCAATTTGATGAGTTGAAAGGGAATGTATCTTTGTCTGAATGTACCTCTCTTAGAGGTAGATCTTGCTCAGGTGACTCCTCTAATTGGGTTCCTTGTGATTGGAATGCCTCCTAGACAGCACATCAGGAATTCTCAAAACTTTTTAGCCTAAGGATTCCTTTACATTTCAAAAAGTTGACAACCTCAAAGAACTTTTGTTTATGTGGCTTATAACTTTTCATATTTACTGTATTAAATATTAAAACTGATTAAATTTTACATACTTAAATAAGAAATATAAAGAACAAGTATGTAAAAATACATGCATAAAATATGTAGGGGCAGCTAGGTGTTGCTGTGGATAAAGCACCAGCCCTGAAGTCAAGAGGACCTGAGTTCAAATCTAGTCTCAGATAGTTACCACTTTCTAGTTGTGTGATCCTGGGCAAGTCACTTAACCCCAATTGCCTTAGCCAATATATATATGTAAAGCTCATTTAAAATATGTATTAATTAAAAAACAATAGCAAATCCATATGTTAACATACTTTTAATGAAAAGTAAACATTTTCCAAAAAAGAAAAATTAGTAAGAAGAGAAACATTATTTTACATATCTCTGCAAATCCCTTTAATGTCTAGTTTAATAAGAGGATGGATTGTCATATCTGCTGCTGTATTCAATCTGTTGTGATATGTTGCTGTGTGGTTGAAGAATAGGAAGAAAACCTGGCCTCACACAATGTGTAGTTGGAAAAGGGAGAAGTATTTAAATAAGAAAATAGTTTATTACTATTATGAAAGTAGTTTTGACTTTGTGGACCCTTTGAAAGGGTCTTGAGCCTCTGAGGAATCTCAGCGTCACTCTGGTATAGGTCGTTGAGAGAAAAGCGGAGAAAAACTTTTGTTGGAAGAACAATCCAACATTGGCTCGCCTAAAGCAGATGGAAGGTGAAGAGAGAGTAATTTGTAAAGAGAGTCTTTTTTCTCCCTCAGGGGAATTTAATGGAATATTCAGTGATACATGTTTATGTATTAGTTTTTTTTTTAATTTATTTTGACCCTTGGTCTATTTGGAGTTTTTTTTGTTTTTGTTTTTGTTTTTGGCAAAGATACAGGAGTGACTTACCATTTCCTTCTCCAATTCATTTTACAGGTGAGGAAACTGAGGCAAACTGGGTTAAGTGACTTGCCCAGGATCACACAGCTAGTAAGCGGCTGGCTGAGGTCAAATTTGAACTCCGGCATTCCTGACTCTCGTGCTCTGTCACTTGTGCCACCTAGTTGCCCTTCTGCATTTATTTAGGGGCTCTGTTTAATGTGGTAGATGAAATAAAAGCGATGCAATACCTGGTATCCAGAGTGTACTTTGAATATATTTTTAAAAGAGTGGAGAACCATATCTCAATTCTTTTAAAGATTTGGGGAAATTTGGGGAAACCTAGACAGGAACTTATACTTAAGATCAATTTTGGAAGACTTTACAGGAAGAACCATGGCGAGTAGGGGTGGAGAGCAACGATGAGACACAATGACCCTTTGGGGGTCAAACCCCAACTGTCCCTAAGAGTTCCGGGATCTTGGGGAAGTGAGTGGAGGCCGGTTTCAGGAACAGGCACAGCAGGGGAATAGAAGTAACCCCAGACTGGGTGTCAGGAGGTCTAGATTTGATGGAATATAGCTTCTAGGGGAGACTGCCAACCTTTTGGGGTCCCTGCCCAACTTCAGCAGGTTCTGAATTGTACTAGAACCTTTCCCATTTTGGTCCTTGGGTTTCTAATGTGCAAAATCAGGAGACAGGACAAGCTAATCTTTAAAGTTTTTACGAAATCGAACACTTAAAGAATTCTACAATTCTAGGGTAGAACCCCTGACCTGAAAGGTTAAACGGGCGAAATTGCAAGGATCAGGAGCGTAGTTTTTGGCCGGCGGTCCGTGACATTAGGGGGGAGCTCTCGGGTCTAGGGCCTTGAGGCCACAGCCTGCTGGAGAACACGAAGGAGCTTTTCTCATGGGAGGGGTTTTTTCCCCTCGGGTGGGCGGCCGGGGCAGGGCTAGCCAGCCCCAAGTGTCACTGGGCTCGGCCCGAATCCCGCAGCCTGGAGAGAATGGGGCGGTCCCGAGGCTGGGCCCTAGGACAGGGCGGGTCGTGGGCACAGGGCCCGGGTCCCGCCCTCCCTCCGCCCTCCCTCCGCCCTCCCTCCGCCCTCACCACCTGAGACAGGTGGAGTCGCCGGAGTGGCTGCAGGAGTCATGTCCCACAAGGAGCCGGACCTGGAGCCCGGGCCCCCGGCGGAGTCGGCGCCGCTTTGCCCGCTGCACTCCCAGGAGCTGAAATGGTTCTGCAGCGCCGAGCGGCGACTCGTGTGCGGAGGCTGCAAGGGGCCGGGGGGCCCGTGCCGCGAGCACCACGTCCGGAGGGCCGAGGAGCGGGCTGAGGAGCTGCGGGTGAGCGCGTCGGGGCACGGTGGAAGGAATGGGGCAGTGCGTGGGAGAGCTCCCGGGGCTGGGCGCTCCGCAGCCCGCGCGGCCAGCCTGGAAGCCGGGGCTCGGTCTCTCCGGAATAGGACTGCGGGAGGTGCTGCGGGAGCAGGTGGTGCTAGGCTTGAGGAAGCGTCAGGGCAGGCGGACGGTGGGGGGGGGGGGCTGAAGGTGCAGCGCTGGCTTAGCAGGGCGGGGTCGGTCCCCTCCACTCCTGTTCCCCGTAGCTCCCGGGCTGGTGGGTGTCGGTCTCCCGCATATTCCGCCCCCGGCTGGGGAAGGGACATCTGTGAGTGGGGCGGGGAGATGCTGGGGGATGGGGGATGGGGAAAGGTACGGGCAGAGCCTGGGAGGCTGGAGCTGGGCAGCTAGCTAGGAGACTCAGGTAACTGCAGAGGGGGTAGGAACAGTAGGGGGGGAGTTGAGAAATGGGGGTGACGGAGGCAGAGCTTGGCTGGAGCTGCTGTTGGTCAGCCTGAGCTCAGGGAGGCAGCAGGAAAAGTTCTTCCAAATGATGCTGAAAAAGACCTGAGGCTGATACACAAGCAAAAGCAAAGCAAAACTGTTTCTCACTTCCACATAGAGATAGAATTATCCTCTGTTGGAAGGGAATTCAAAAATCATCTTTCTTTATCGTTCAGTTGTGTATGACTTTTCATGACCCCATTTGGGATTTCCTTGGCAGAGATACTGCAGTGGCTTGCCATTTCCTTCTCCATCTCATTTTACAGATGAGGAAACTGAGGCAAACAGAAGTAAGTGACTTGACCAGAGTCACACAGCTAGGAAGTGTCTGAGACCAGATTTGAATTCGGGAAGAGGGAGTGTTCCCAGCACTCTATCCACTTCCCTACCAGCTGCCCATCTTCCTTTAAGTTCCAATTAAAATTTCACCTTCTACGGAGAAACCTTTACTAACCCCTCTTTATTCCAGTGTTTTTTCTCTTGTAATTTTTGCCCTATTTGTATATAGTTTGTTTTGTATGTATTGGTTTGCTGTTGTCCTGCCCATTAGATCGTAAACTTCTTGAGGGCAGGGACTTTTTTTTTTTTTTTTGTATTCCTAATCCTTAGTAATATTTAATAACTGTTTAATGAATTGTATTGATACCAATGCTTTAATTATAAACATAAGGAAAATGAGGTTCAGAGCTGAAGTGACTTACATTTGGCAAAGGTGGATTGAAACCTCAGGACGTGTAGTGTAGAGGTTTCCTGTTGCCATTGGAGACTCATTTATCTTTGCTTGGCTGCTGTGGGTGTTGGTTTTAACGAGATTTCACCTGGATCAACTTGGTAGGACAGAATGTAATTGGTATTGGGCCCCTCCTACCCTATTAGGGATAATAGCCAACCTGTTTATTGTAACTTGGTTATTGTAACGGCGGGAGAGGTTTGAATGATCAAGGGGGAAATTAATTTTTTAATCCCCTCCTTTACATTCACTTTATAATAGGACCACAATGGGTATCCTCTGGGTCCAGGTAGTTTCTCTGGCTCGATCTCTCAGGCCTCAGAGTGCTGGAGCATTAAGACTGCACCTGGAAAATAAACCCTTATTTTAAGTTTTTTCGTTCACTCTTCCCACTAGCTGCTATGGGAAATCAAAGAGGCTTGCCCAGAGTATATAAATGGCATCAAAAATTAGCTACTCACCCCCCAGTTCACTGTTCCCTTATTTCTAATGTCAGGGGATTTCCTTACAGTCTGACTAAGTGTTTTTCTTAGTCCAGCCCTCCTGCATTGGGAGCAGTCTCTGGAGACCAAGGTTAACTTGTAGGATTGCATGGAATATGGAAGGGGCCTCTACCAAGGCCTTGTAACCTGTGTTCTGAAGACTTCCAATGACTGGGAATTCAGTTCTCTGGAGGCAGCCCATTTCTATTTGCACAGCAATGCAGGATTGTCCTGAGGAGGGTGGCCAGGAATCTCCAAAGTGCTTATATTATTGGAGTTGTTACTTGTAGTAAGTGATAGGAGGTTTTTTTCTTTTGGAGTTTTCTCTCTAACTTCTTCCCTAATCTCATTAATCCAAGTTCTCTTCTCTAAGGCCAAGCAAAACAAACCTGTTTCCTCTTCATGGCAGTCCTTCTGACCTTTAGTTAAAGATCATGGTCCCTGAAGCTACCCCCACCCTAACGTCCTGTATGTCATGAACCTCTTTGGCAGTCTGGTGAAGGTTATGAACCCCTCCTCAAAATAATCTTGTTAATGTGCACAATGCATAGGATCGCAAAGAAAACCAACATTTGAAGAAAGTAATTTTTTCCCATCCAACTTCATGGACTCTGGAATAGAATCATTTACCCCAGGTCAGGAACCCCTATTCTAGAGATAAAGGAAGTATACTTCCTATATTTGTCCTCCACTGCATTGGTTAAAATCCTGAAGACTTTCAGGTTTTTCACATTGGTGTGGTCATTATGCAATTTGTTCTATTTTCTTTGCATCAGTGCATACAGGTTTTTCTAATTTTCTCTGAATTCTTCATATTTATTGGCTCAATAATATTACATGATTGGATTTTACTCCTCTAGGATTGGTTGAATTAGCAAATGCCTACCCACTTCACTTTATGGTAGCTAATTTGATCAATTGAATATGCTATTACTTGAGTTTCAAAGACTGAGAAAAAATACAAGTAAATCCCTAATCTAGGAGCTTACAGTTTAATAATAGAGGAGAAAGAAAAGAGCTTTGGGAAAGATAAGTGTGATATAACCCATAAAATGATCAATGGCAAGGGGAGGCTTAATGGCCATTTTTATTAAACCTATTCTTGATGTAGATCACTTTATAGATTCTAAAGGGGAGGCCTAATTAAAATGGGTATGAACAACTAGATAGCATATTTGGATAGAGCACTTTGCCTTGAACCTAGGAAGACTCATCTTCCTGAGTTGAAATGTGACTTCAGACACTTAATAGCTGTGTGATCATGAGTAAGTCACTTAGCCCAGTTTGCCTCAGTTTTTCATGTGTAAAATGAGATAGAGGAGGAAATGGTAAGCCATTCCAGTATCTTGGCCAAGAAAACTCCAAGATGGTGTCATGAAACAATACAACAAATCACAATGGGAAAGAAAGGAGAAAGATCACTTTTAATTAAGAAGGTTGAGGCAAATCTGTTAGTGTCTCTGGAGGCATTATATGTGAATTGGGCCTTGAAGGAAGAGAAAAAAAGTAAAGATGAGAATTGGTGGGACTAGGAATCTGGGAATTATTTAGTAGACCAACTTCCCATTGTTTAGGGAAGGGACTGAGGAATTGTAGTCATTGTTTGAGTATGGGTTGGCTGGAGAGAGAGTATTTGTTTAAAAACAGAAATATAAGCAAGCTAGTGTGGCTGTTCTCAAGGAATTTACAATCTTACAGTCTATATGTCAAGAAAGCTGGGAAGGGGATTGAGACGGAGACCTTTGGAGTGGACCAGGTGGGGAAGTTTTGGAGGCTGGGCTTCTGCCATGTAAGGGAAAGGATGACTTGACCTAAGAGGCAAATTTCCAAGAGCTAAGTCTGGGTTACCATAAGGGTAGGGAGGTGAGGTGATGGCTGTACCCGAGGCAGCTGGGAAATGGCTTGGAGGCCTACCAGATCCCCCTCCCAAGATAAGAAAAAACCTTCGTTGATAAGGTCACCCAGCTTCAGTTCAAATGTTTTCAGTGGACAACAGGAATCTTTCTTAACCTTCTGCAATTGTTGAGCTAAAATCCTCCGGAGCCAGATGAATTTAAGTCTAATCCTGATTGTATTTATTGCTACCTCTTTGGATCTAGGATCTATTACAATAAAAATCCTGACCATCTTTTTATCATATCCTGCTCCAGGCAATCCTTGGTCCTGATTTGGTCTTTCTCTTCCAAGAAAAGGGAAATCATTTTATTCTGTGCACAATGCCTTTATTAAGCACCTTCTTGGGAGTAAATGCTGGGAATACTAAGACAAAAACTTGCTCTTACCTTCAGGAAGTTTTTTTTTTTTTTTTTTTTGGTAGTAGTTAATGTTGGATGGAGAGTCAAAGGACATAAAACAATGTATGTAAATGTATATGGGAGGGGCATTAACAATTCTTGTGGTTTAGTCTTCTGGTTTGGGTATCTGTTTTCTTGGCCTAGGTACTGGACTGGTTTGCCATTTCCTTCCATTTTACTGAGGAGGAAACTGAGGCAAATAGGGTTAAGTGACCTGCTAGGTCACAGGGCTAGGAAGTGTCTGAGGCTAGATTTGAACTTGGGTTTTCCTTACTCCAGTCTCTGTACTTTATGCATTGCTCTATGTACCTGCCCTCAATTGGGGCTTCTGATCGGGAAAGGCTTCTTCCAAGGGATGATCCTTGGACTGAGACTTGAAGAATACTCAAGGATCCCTAAAGGTAGAAACAATTAAGGAGTGCCTTCCATTCCAGGAGTGGACAGGTACCTGGGCAAAGGTACCTGGGCAGGAAATGGAATGTTATATATAAAGAATAGCAAATAAGTAGGTTTGAAAGGAAATCAATATGTGAGGGGGAGGGATGTGGAATTATCCTGCAAAGACTGGTTGGAGCTGGATTGTGAAGGCTTTGGAGTTTGTTTCTTTTCCCCATGACTAGACTTTAAGCTTTTTCAGAGGAAATACTGTCTTTTACTTTGGAACCCACCACAGCATTCATCACAGAAGGTGCCAGGCATAGGTCTTGGTAAAATTGATTGGAAAGAGACCAAACTTTCTGTCTGTCTGAAGTCCTTCAGCATCTTCCAGTCAGGGCCCTCAGGGGCTCAGGGCTCACTCCCATCAATCACCTTGACTTGTCAGTAGCTGATAAAGGTTCAAGGCCTGGCTTCCTTTGATGACTGGCATTTCTGCACAGATTTCAGGTGGTGGATGTGTTGCAGATAGAAAGGGATTAAAGAAGGGACGGGGTTCTGGCAGGGCTTGGAGGGAGGGAGAATTTGGGACCAAGGCAAGGCTGTCTCCTGTTTCCTCTGAGGAAGGGTTTAATAAACAGTGTTGTGGAAGCCTCTGCCCAGATCCCAGCTGCTGCCTCTTTTTTTCAGAACAAGATAGTGGATCAGTGTGAGAAGCTGCAGCTACAGAGTGCTGGTATCACCAAATACATGGCTGAAGTCTTGCCTCGGAAAAACCAAAATGCAGCGGTAACTTCCCTCTCATTCCCTGATCCCTGGGCCCACATCTTGCTTTCTCTGCCCACAAGAAGCCTGAGCCCCTGGGCTTCACTTCTCTCCACCTAATGTGGATACTTGGCGCCTTCACTACTGAGCAGATCCAGATATCCCCGCCCAGCCTGAGCCTTGGCTTTCTTTCCTATCTGTTTTAGGAAGCTAGCCTCTAATTCCATACAGAGGTCAAGAGTCAGTGGCTATAAAACACTGTTTTTAATTATCTTGATGGCAGGGCTTCAGATATTTAAAGTATGAATACCTAGAAATCACAGATAACTCCCCCAGACTCATGCATTTTGCTAACGCTTCTTCCCCACAAACTCTTCTTTTTATCCTACGTGCCCCCCAAAATCACTTCCTCTTCTTTCATCTTACTCTCTCTGTTAAGGTTGCAATAGGTTATGCACTCTGAATTGTGTCCCTGGTAGTGGGAACAGATTGTCAGTGAGACAATCTCTCTGCTCTTTCCCCTTCTGACTAAGGATATTCTCATTAGGGCAGGAAAGGGATCATGGGATGGTAGCATGGGAAGAAACCTCAGAGCACAGAATGTTAGCCCAGGAAGGGGCTCTAGTACTTCTTTCTCTTCAAAGCCCCCCCCCCCCCCATCAATGAGGAAATAGAGGTTCAGGAGCGACTTGTCTGGGGTTACACTGTGAAATCATAGATGGAGTGTTTACCTAAGACAGCCCTTGAGAAGCTCACACTCTAATGGAGGAAGGCAGCATTTAAAGAAGAGGGGGGTGCCCATGAGCAGGTGAGAATGGGCCCGAGTCTCCTTGCCGCCAGCCAATCTTTCTGCCCCTGATTTGCTGGGAGTCCTTTGGGCTTTTCAAAAGCTCTCCTTTTGTGTCCCGTCCTCCCCAGACTATGGCCAGCGGGGCCCGTGAGGTGGTGATCCAGCGGCTGGGCCTGGTGCGCACCGTATGTGAGAGTGAGGAGCAGCGGCTACTGGAGCAGGTGCACGCGGAGGAGGAGCGGGCCCATCAGAGCATCCTGACCCAGCGGTCTCACTGGGCGGAGGCCTTGGAGAAGCTGGGCACCCTCCGCACCAAGCTCGTGGCCATGATCACCGAACTCGATGACCACAGCCTGATCGTAAGCCTGGGGCGCCGTCTGTGGTCCTTCAGGGAGGGGAGTGGGTGGGCAGAAGGAAGAGATTGGGGATATATTCTAGGGCCTTGTGCAGATTGAATGGAGTGAATCACATCATAAATACATAGCTTAGTGTGCTCTTAAAATTATGATGTTTGTTATAGATGAATGAAAAGGCATTAAGTACTGTGTGCCAAGTATTGTGCTATGTACAAGAGTGAGAATCGGGTATAAAGTTAGCTCAGAAAAAATCTAGGAAATTTTGGAGGAAGTGTTTTTGTTTTAGTAATTTATCTACTCAACATCCCCTGATTTCCTCCCCCCACCTCTTTTTTTTAAACCATTCAGAAAATATTTTTTCTAGGTTTATTTTCTTGACCAGGCTTTTAAATCTTTAGTTAGGACCACTGCAGGGGGCAACTGACATTTTATCCTGGAAAAGTGTAGTTTTATGCCCACCCTTTCCTTTGGAGGAAAGAAAGAAAGAACTTTTACTTTTTTCCTACTGGAAGCTTCCTGTAGGAAGAAAAACAGACAGGAAGAAAGAAGGGATGAATATAAGTGAAATTTATTTAGACATGAATCTAAGAGGAAAAAAGTATGAATTGAAGTATGGACTTAAGGAAAGGGCAGCAATGAAGATGACTGCTTAGATCATGACTTGAAGGTTTGGGAAATATCTGTAGTAGTTAGTAGATAGTAGTTGATGTAGTAATTCAGTTAACAAATATAAATGAGTTGATGGCATTGTTCTGGTGATATGGGGGAATACAGACATCTGTTTCATTCAACAAAATCTGTTATGGAAAAAGAACCATGCTAGATAGGTGCTAGAGGGGTAAAAAGTTAAAAACCAATCTCTATTCTCATGGAATTTAGTGTCCAGTAAGAGGGATAAGATGCTAAGATGAATATAAGACACAAAATTACTTGATAAATGCCTAGGAGAGATGCAAAATGATTCTTGATGAGGTTTGAGGGAAAATGCTATTGATAAATGGAATTGGGGAAAGATTTTTGATGCAGTTATCATCTGTTGGGCTTAAAAGAGTAGGAGACATACAAAACACCATCTCTGCCCTGAAAAGTTTAGTCTAGTTAGTGATAACTAGCTACAGGAAAAGATAATGAGTAATACAGGGCAATGCATATTAAGTAGTATAAGATGGGTACAGACAGTGATTCTTATAGGAGCTGAGAGAAGGATGAGATCATTGGGCTGAAAGAAGGTGAGGTGGTGGGAAGAAAATGCCTGGAAGAAGTGGGCCTGGAGGGATGGGTAGGAGTCAATATGTAGAAAGAGGTGGGAAAGGCATGGGGGTGGGGGAGCAGACAAAGGCCTGAAAGTAGTAGAGGTAAAGTGTATTTGGGGAACAGTGAGTTTAGAGCACAGGCGTTTGCTTGGTTAGGGGAATAGTAAAAGGGAAGGTCAGGAAAAGAGATTGGAGCCAGATTGTGAAAGGCTAGACTGAAAAATAAAATCTTAAACTGTGGGTAATAGTAGGTCATTGGAGGTACATTTGACCACTATAGCCATAAACAGGGACTCTGCAGTCCTCCTCCTGGGACCTCCTCCTTCTGGTGCCCTTGTCAAGGTCCCTTCTGAGGTCTGAGTTCCATGACAATTGACAGGCAAATGATTCAGGCAAGAAGGATCACTCATTTCCTTTTTGCCCCAAACTGGCTTTAATGTATTTAGTTCATGACAAAATGCATGTTTTTAAATGTCTAACTTGCTAAATATTTTTTCTGTTACAGCAGTCAGAGCGGGAGATTTTTGAGAGGTGAGTCAGTGATTTTTTTCTCTGAGCCTGTGTAAACCTGGAGCCAGGTGGGTCATTGTGGGTCAGAGTAGGAAGAATGACCATTACAAGATCCAGCTTCTACCTTGTAACTACTTTGTATTACTACTGAGCAAGTCACTTATTTGACAGCCTTGGTTTTCTCCTCTATAAAATGGGTAAATGAACACTAAGGTCTGTTCCAGTTCCTAATCCGATGAATATGAGATAAATGTCAGACTAAATGATTTGTGTTCTCCAGTCTCAAATCCTGTGAGAATGCTTTTTCCTTCAGGGCACTGGTTTTAGGACAGTATTTTTGTTTTTGCCTTAGTTATTCCCAGATAGAGAATCTCCTCCATCCCCAATCCAATGCCCAGTGACTCTCTTGTAACAAAGATAGTCAAGAGGCCACATGTGATCATTCTGTAGTCCCTCACCTGTGTTACAAGAAGGGAAGGAGAAAGGTGTGCCTCTTTCTTTTCTCTGGGGCCAAGATTGTCCTTAAGTCTCTTTCATATACTCAGTTCAAGACTTCCAATTATTTGGGAGATACTTGTTTTTTCAGTTTAAGGATTCTAGGCAAAATCCCAATAGAAGTTTGTGGTTTATGATAATGATTCTGAGCCTTGGGACAAGTATTTTTGTGTCCCTTACCCACAGCATTATCCATGCCTCTTTTTGCTGTCTCCCACATGGGTAGTTGGAATGGGGCTGAAAGATTCAGGTACTTTCCCCACAGTGGTGGGGAATATGTCAATATGAACCTGGGCTTCTTTTCTTTTCTTTTTAGTATACATTTCTTTATGTATCATGTTGGGAGAGAAAAATCAGAACAAAAGGGAAAACCATTGGAGAGGAAAAAAAAAAAAGAAGCAAGCATAGCATATATTGATTTACATTCAATTTCCATAGTTCTTTTTCCGGATGCAAATGGTATTTTCTATCCAAAGTTTATTGGGATTGCTTTGGACTGGATTTCTTTTGGTACCTTAATGTCATCTATTGGGTGAGTGTGGAAAAGCAGCAGCTTTCAGAAGTCTTCAAGTGACTTGCTGGAAACCTGCTTGTCAAACTGAGAAGTGTCATCTGTTGTGGGCAGGTGGGGAGGATAAATTGATGTCTCTCATTTTCTGACAGGTCTAGGTTATGACCTAAAACAGACATGTCCAACTATCTATTATTTTTCCCCCACCCAAGCAAAGGTTCACTAGACACCTGCTGTGTCTTAACATCCGTCCCTCCCCTCTGATACTCCATTCGTCTGGAGTGACAGCTTCTCTCCTGAAGGGTTGAGGGCTCTGAAAGGAATTTGAACACAAGATCTATCCCTGCCCCCATCCCCAACTAGAGGGCCCTGCTTGGGATGGGCAGCTAATTGGAGATGCAGCACTGTCAGGACAGGAGGAGACACAGTTCCTCTCTTGTCTTTTATTACAAAGAGGCTTTGTTGGTCAGAGACTCAGCAGGAAAGCTAGCTTTGTAATTATCTAGGGCTCTTGTTGCTTTATTTCTCTTTTGGTGACTTCATTTTCCCATGTGTGATTCTCTTTTTGAAATCAATTTCTTCCAGGCTATTTGATCTATGGCCATTAAACCGTGAGGCCCTTTCAGAACTAGGGTGACCCTAATTAATTCCACAGACTTTTTACTAGGCACCAGCTATGTGCAAGAAACTGTTCTAGTAATTTTGGGGATAGAAAGATATAAAATAAAATGAAATTATAATTTAGTAGGAGAGAGGAGTTGGACATGCATAATTAGAATACAAATTTGAATGGAAATGTAAAGGAGGAATCCAAAGAAAGGCCTATCAGAAATTTTTGGTGCATCCCTTCTTCCCCTCTCCTTTTTGTAGATGAGAAAACTGAAGCTCAAAGAGGTTAAGTGGCTTGCTAAAGTTCTCTCACCTGGTTAGTGTTGGGATGGGATTAGAACAGGGAACTATAAAAATTGAGGAAGGACGCTGTCAGGATTGACTGTTTTTAGTCAATAGTTCCAATTTGGCAGTGTGATGTGGGGCAAGGGGCTATGAAGCAATTGAGTTCACTTCAATGGGGAGTGCCCTTTGGACTAAACAGTATGGGAAGGTCTGAGATAAATCCCCATCTTTTGCTTCCAAGTTCTTTTTCTTCCTCTTCCTTATTTACACACATCTTCAAATCTAATCATACAATTCATTATTTCAGCTAGTCAAGAAGTAAAATGATCTGAATAAATTAACACACACTAAGATAGAAATTTCAGAAAATCTTGTGTTTTCTTCCATTAGGACTGAAGAAGCTGAAGGAATCTTGGATCCCCAGGAATCTGAGAAGTTAAATTTTAATCAGAAATGTGTGCGGAGCCCATTACTGACCCAGCTTTGGGCATCAGCTGTTCTCTGCTGTCTGTCAGGTCAGGATTTTGCCAAAGTCAAAAGCACTCAGAACTATGACTAGAAATCAATGTGTTTCATGGTTAATATGTTAAGGAGGATTTTGTGGCTGACTTGCCAGAGGACTTGACTTTCTGGGTTTGTAAACCTGTGTCTGGGGGAAGGCAGATATATTAAATCAATATGGTTTTTCCCATACAACCACATTGTTCCCCATCTTTGATCATTGAGCCCTCTCCTGATACTATTCTTGGTCTGAACCTATCCGTCCCTCTACCAACCCTTTCCTTCTGAAAGCCTTCAGTCTTAAAAAATTATCATTGCAAAAGATAGGATAAATTAATATACCTTAAGGAGTTATGTGTTGACAGATTTGATGTTATTTCTTCATGGAATACTAGCATTTTAATAGAGGATTGTTCCTAAATCAGGTGAGGTGGTCTAGTGAGAAGAACCATATATTGAGAAAAAACCTGGGCTCTCATCTTGGATTTCCCACTTGCTGGCTCTGTGCCTTCAGTTGAGCAACTTCACCTGTTAGCTTTGGTTTCCCCATTTGTAAAATGGATCAAACATTTATTAAACCCCATATTTGGCCTTAGGCACTATGCTAAGCACTAAGGGTGCAAAGTCAAAAAAAGAACAGACCTGCCCTGGAGGAGCTAACATTCTATCAGAAGAGATAAACATAACAATATATGCATAAGTAAGAACAACTGTCCACCTCATGGGATTGTTGTTGGGATCAGGTGACAGTTAATATATGGTATCTTTGTTACTGCTACTGAGGTTCTGAAAAACTTGGAGGCTTGGATGAGAACTCTTGGTTGGGAGTTGGTTAGAGTTGGGGAGCTCATAAAGGGTTTAGGACTGTTCCTGAAAAACTACTTTTTCAACAGGTACTGAGGACATTCGTGTGGATGAGAGGACCATTAGTCCCTTTCTCCAGCTGTCAGAGGACAGGAAGACCCTTACCTTCAACCCCAAGAAGTCCAAGGCCTACACAGACGGCCCAGAACGCTTTGACCACTGGCCCAACGCCCTGGCCTCCACCTCCTTCCAGGGTGGGCTCCATGCCTGGACGGTGAATGTAGAGAATAGCTGTGCTTACAAGGTGGGGGTCTCCTCGAGCCAGCTGCCTCGAAAGGGTTCTGGCAGCGATACGCGCCTGGGCTACAACGCTTTCTCCTGGGTCATCTCCCGCTATGACCAGGAATTTCGGTTCCTGCATTGTGGCCAGCACCAGCCTTTGGCCTTGTTGCGCTGTCCAGACCGTATTGGAGTCTTGTTGGACTTGGCAGCAGGTGAGCTCTTGTTCTATGAGCCCACCTCAGGTGCCCTCCTGTGCTCCCACCACGCCCAGTTTGAGGGCCCCATCTTTCCTGTCTTTGCTGTGGCTGACCAGAACATCTCCATTGTTCAATGATGAGCTCGAGGTTCCCTCTCCCTCCCCACCCTCAACATCCTGGTGCCGGGTTTCCCCATTGTGCATGCTCAGTAGCCATCACCTGAGGCACATAGTGGTAGGAAGATGGGACTGAGATGGGTTTGCAGTCTGAGTTCTACCTCTAGATACTGGTGGGTGTTGGTGAGGAGCCCTTACCTCTCTGTGTGGCAGGTCTCTTTTCCTTATCTATTCTTTAAGTACCTTATATGGGAGGACTAGAAAGGTGATCAAGGCAAGTATTGGAAAGAAAATTGGACAGGGGAGTCAAACGCCTGGGGTCTGATCTTAGCTCTCCCACCAACTTATTTTGAGATTCCGAACAAGTTGTTTGATCTCTTTGGACATCAGTTTCCTCATCTGTGAGGGCAGATGAGCTGAGTGAGCATTTGCTCTCACATTCCATGTACAGAATTCCCTGGCGATTACTGTTTCCAGTTCCTTCGGCTGCCAAGTCTGTGTTTCTAACTCTTTTCTTCTGTTTGGCAACCCCCCAAGGTCCGCTCTCTTGCCTTCTGGAATACAGGGTATTCCTTGAACCCGCTCCATCCTAGGCTCAGTTAGGTAGGCTCTCTACCAGGTGCTAACTTTAGCTGGAGTTGTGGGCCAGTTTTGCTGAAAGTTGCTGGTAGCTGATGGCTTTTCTCTAACCCAGCCTGATGACTCCATCTCTACCTTTTTCTGACTTAACAGTACCTATTCTCTAAGGCTAGGGTTTGAGCACATGAACCTTGAGAGCAGAGGATGGAAGCATGGATGCCTGATGGCAGGGTTGGCTCCTGATAAGGTGCCTGGCTGTGGGTAACATTTAAATTATTAAAAGATTTTGGAAAAAAAAGTTAAATGCCTTGTTTTATTTGTCTCTGTCCTTTGCTGATAAGTGACCTCCATGTGCTGACAAACTCCCTCCTTCTTCTCCCCCCACTTCATGGCCCCTTACTAGGCCCTATCTCTGGAAGCTGGTTGGACTTCTGCTTGCTAGAAAACTCATGTCTTCTCCACCTATATATTCCTTCCAAAACTGGAAGAGGGAATGGGAAAAACATTGAGCTGGGACCCAGGAAGTTTGGGTTCTAGTTATGCCATCAGCTAGACGTGCTGTCCGTGAGCTAGTCACCTCATTCAATTACTGGCCTGTTTCCCCATTCACAAATGAAAGGAGGAAGGGATGCAGAGGTCCTAGCTGGGCCTAGAAACCATTCTTTGGTTTCACCATGGCAATATCTACAAAATCTCAACTACTGACCAATCTAACCTTCAACAATATGGAATTGTATTTGGCAAAAGAATGTCTTTTTTATGTTTTATAATGAAACAATTTATCTTTGAGTTTGGGCACTGGATAGAGCACTAGGCCTGCAGTTGGGGGAAACTCATCTCCCTGAATTCAAATCCAGCTTCAGATAAATGAGCTGGATGGCTCCAACTGCTATTATGTCTTTCAATTATTTGTTTGAAAATGAGTTTTTCTGCTCTGAGGATTAAATTTTTTGACAACTACTTTGCACCTAAGTGGATCATTTCAGCTGGGAAATGTAGCCACAACTCTTTCCTATATATACACCTTTGAATTGTTCTACTCTCTTACTACCCAATCTATCCAATCACAAAATTTTAGTCAAAAGGAAATTCAGTATCCATCTAATCCAATTGGAAAGATGGCTACTATAACATACATACAGCATTTGCTTAAAGATTTTCAGTGCATGAGAATCCGCCTCCTTCATTCCTCCTTTGGATATTCTTAATTGTTAGTAAACTTTTCCTGACATTAAATCTAAATTTGCATATTTGCAACTTCAACCCAGTGGACCAGGTTCTGTTCTCTGGGGCAAAACAGAGCAAGTCTACTCCTTCTTGCACATGACAATCTTTCAGATACTTGAAGATATCCATTACATCCTCCTGAAATCTTTTCTTGTCCAGGTAAAACATCCCCTTTCTTCAACCTGTCTTCACATGGTAATCATTTAAGACCTTCAACATCTCAATTGCTCTACACCAAACTCTATCCTGTTAACATCCTTCATAAATATCAGTGCCCAGAATTCATCCCAGTACTTCAGATGTGGTCTGGCCAGGGCCAGCTCACAGAGACTATCATCTTCCTTTTCTTGGTAATTATGCTTCTCTTGATGCAGTTTAAGATCACACCTGGTTTTTTAGCTGCCACGCCACACTGCTGATTCACAATGGACTTGAAGTCCACTAAAAGTCTCAGATGTTTTTCAAACCAACTATCTAATTACTTTTTTCCCATCTGGTACCTATGAAGTTAATTATTTGGAACCAAAATGTAGGAATTTACATTTGTCACACTTTAATTACAGAAGCAGTATGGTACATGAGAAAATATACTGTCTCTAAGATGTAAAAACTCCTCAAATTGATTCAGCTGAGTGTAGCTCCCCTGCCATAGTGTCCATGTTGGTCCAACAGCCCAACATCAAAAAGAGACTGAACATCCTCCTGGCTATAAGCAAGTGACAACGAAGTAAGGTCAACTGAGCCGTTAGTCCTCTGAGTTAACTACGTCTGGAAGAGAGTCTGGATAATGTCAAATGGAAAAGGGGTATAAGCAGGATTTAGAATATTGCTTCTATCACAAATGGATCTCTTGGCAAAAGAATACAGAATAATTTTTAAAATAATTTCAAATAATTTTCCAGAATCGTTGAAGCAATTCAAAACTCCTCTAACATAGAATTTGCCTATCTTTCCACAACCCTTCCAATATGAACTATTCCCATCTTTGGTCATTTTTGTCAATCTGGTGGATCTGAGAGGAAGCTTTAGAGTTGATTTGATTCATACTACTTTTGTACAGTTGTTTTGAAGAAATCTTTTATATAGTTATTAATATTTTGTAATTCTGCATCACACTATCATATATTTAGAGGTGGAAGAAGCCTTAGAGATCACTGAGTCCAACTATTTTGTTTTACAAATGATAGAATTAAGATACAATATAGTTAAAGATTTATCTAAGGTAAGACAACAACACCAGCTTGCTATACAGGATGCCACCTAGCTGCTGCTTTGTCTGTCTTAGTTTCCTAGGTATCTTGAGTCCCTGATCTTTATCAAAGATATTTGATGTAAAGAATTTTTTCTCCAATTAACTGCTTCCTTTTTAAAACTTGTATTGATACTAAGCATACTCTTTGACCCAGCAGTGTCTCTTTCGGGCTTATATCCCAAAGAGATCTTAAAGGAGGGAAAGGGACCTGTATGTGCAAGAATGTTTGTGGCAGCCCTGTTTGTGGTGGCCAGAAACTGGAAACTGATGAAACAGCCCATCAGTGGGGGAAAGGCTGTATAAGTTATCGTATATGGATGTTATGGAATATTATTGTTCTATAAGAAATGATCAGCAGGAGACAAAATTAGAAGGAAAGCAATAAACTGGAAAAACATTTTTACATCCGAAGGATCTGAGAAAGGCCTCATTTCTAAAACATATAGATAATTGTCTCAAATTTATAACAGTTCAAGCCATTCTCCAATTGATAAATAGTAAACGGATATGAACAGATGATTTTAGATGAAGAAATTGAAACTATTTGTAGTCATATGAAAAGGTGCTCTAAATCACTGTTGATCAGAGAAATGTGAATTAAGACAACTCTGAGATACCACTACACACCTCTCACATTGACTAAGATGACAGGAAAAGATAACAATGAATCTTGGAGGAAGTGTAGGAAAACTGGGACACTGATCCATTGTTGGTGGAATTGTGAATGGATGCAGCCATTCTGGAGAGCAATTTGGAACTATGCTCAAAAAGTTATCAAACTGTGCATACCCTTTGACCCAGCAGTGTCTCTACTGGGCTTCTATCCCAAAGAGATCTTAAAGGAGGGAAAGAGACCTGTATGTGCAAGAATGTTTGTGGCAGCCCTGTTTGTAGTGGCCAGAAACCAGAAACAGAGTGGATGCCCATCAATTGGAGAATGGCTGAATAAGTTGTGGTATATGAATGTTATGGAATATTATTGTTCTGTAAGAAACAACCAGCAGGATGATTTCAGAGACACCTGGAGAAACTTACATGAACTGATGCAGAGTGAAATGAGCAGAACCAGGACACGGTTCTATACCGTATACACGGCAACAAGAAGATTATATGATGATCAATTCTGATGGACATGGCTCTTTCCAATAGTGAGATGATTCAGATCAGTTTGAAATAGACTTGTGATGAAAAGAGCCATCTGCACCCAGAGAGAGGACTGTGGAACTGAGTGTGGACCACAACATAGTCTTTTCACTCTTTCTGTTGTTATTTGCTTGTATTTTGATTTTTCTCAGTTTTTTTTTCCTTTTTGATCTGATTTTTCTTGTGCAGCAAGATAACTATAAATATGCATACATATATTGGATTTAACATATATTTTTAACATATTTAACATGTATTGGATTACCTGCTATCTAGGGGAGGGGATGAGAGGAAAGAGTGGAAAATTTGGAACACAAGGTTTTGCAAGGGTCAATGTTGAAAAATTACCCATGCATATGTTTTGTAAATAAAAAGCTTTAATAAAAAAAAATTTCAAAGCAAAAAAAAAAAAAAAAAAAAAAAAAAGATAAATGAGCTGGAGAAGGAAATGGCAAAGCACTTCATATCTCTGCCAAGAAAATCCCAAATGGGGTCATGAAGACTCAGATATGTCAGAAAAGACTGAACAACAAAAAATACATTTTTTTAAATTGTTGTATTTAGTTTAGTATTTGTAAAGTTTACAAACCTCTCTGGCTTTGTGAGCTAAGAAGTATAGCACAACTATTCTCTCCTTTTCACAAATAAGGAAACCAAGGCTCAGAATTAAGATTTGCCCAGCTATGTCAGAGTTGGTATCTGGACCCAGGTTTTCTGACTGCAAGGAAGGCCAGGGTTCTTTCTCCTGACGCTCACTGCCCTTCCAATCATTTCAAATGGCTGTTAGGCTAGCCAAGGCATAACAGGTCACAGTGAATGTTTGGCTTCAAAGACCGGGGAGCCCATGGCAGAACTGAGTTGATAAGTCATGTCCTCAATAGCAAAGAAATTGAATCTCAGGAAAAGAATCCAGGAAGTTGACGTCAGGTGTGGCCAAGCCAGAATAACAGGCTACCCTTCCTTCTCCAAGGTGTCTGCCTCCCTTTTTGCCCCTCCTGCTGCCCTCAACTCTAGGGTTCATCCCCACCCCCAAACTCAAACCCCAGTGACTCTTTTGTCTCAAATCAAGTCTAAACTCAGCCAGGCCTTCATTCATCGTCCCCTTCACCTAACTTCCTACCCCCCCACCTGTTCTTTGGATCCTTATTCTATTCCTCTTTCCTCCCATACCCATGGTCTTCCTCCTCTCCCAAATCCCATACCTCCTTGGGGCTTTCCCTGACTGTTCAGGTCCACACAAAGCTCTCTTGTAGAGCTGCTGCAGTGCTTCCAGCTTCTGGTCCTCACAACTAATCCTGTAGTTCTTTGTATTGTAGTCTGTTGGATGCCCAGGTTTTCCTAGCTGAATTAGAAGTGCCTGGAGTGAAGCCTTACCCCACAGCACCCAGACTGTGTAAGAGGAAACATGGAAATGTAGTTTGAATGACCTTGGATTGGTAGTCAGACCTAGATTAAAATCTCAATTCTAACACTTCTGTGGCCTTGGGTAACTTTGCTGGATTCAGTTTCCTCACCTGTAAAATGAGAATTGCATTAGATGATCCGAGGTCACTTCTATCTCTAGATCTAGGATTTCCTCTTTATGATGGGGTCAAACAAGATCAGGTAGAAATTATCTAGTTTAGAGAGTCTTAACTGAGGTTCCATGAATTTTGTTTTCTAAAATAATTATTTGAAGTAATTTGTTTCATTTGTAATCTTATATATTTTATGGATTTAAAAACATTTTGAAAAGGGGCCTATAAACTCTCTATATATGTAAAAACTATACACTATAGTCTATAATTTATATCAGATTGCATAAAGGGGTAGATGAGAAGAGGTTGATAGATGATCTAGTTTGATAAACACCTCAGAGAATGAAAGACCAGAATATTTTGCCCAAGATCACATAGTAGCAGGGATAGGATTAGGATCCAGATCCTTTTGATTCAACTCAGCTTTGGTGCTTTTTCCACAAAAAATAACAACTTTTGAGACCTTTTCCAGTTCTATATTCTTTGATCTAATTTCTAAGAAGAAACAAGGAGTCACAATAGTTTATGGTCATTGACTTTATGGTAGCCTGCTATTGAAGCTGAGGGGAGAACAGCTCCCACTCTGGCCACATGGGAAGAAGGGGTCAGTTTCCAACAGTAGGTGCTACTACTTGAGATTTTCATTGCCTTCTCCCACCTGGTAGGCTCAGCTTGCAGGGATTTTACCACCTTCCCTTCCCCACCGATGTTCAGTGCTTTGGAGCTGAGCCCTCCAGATGGTTGAGAGCAACCAGAACATGGGGAAGAGAAGGCAGGATGTATTCCTTAGGGACCGTTCCCGGGAAGGGGTCCTGGCGCTTGGTACCCACCAGCAGGAAGCTGTGCATGCCCACCTCCCGCGGGGCCTGGTAATCGTTCAGGTAATGGTCTCCAATGTGGGCAGCCTGGGTGGGCTCTACATCAGCAAGCCGCAGGGCCTGATAGAAGATCTGTGG
This sequence comes from Sarcophilus harrisii, assembly GCF_902635505.1. Lineage (NCBI taxonomy): Eukaryota > Metazoa > Chordata > Mammalia > Dasyuromorphia > Dasyuridae > Sarcophilus > Sarcophilus harrisii. The sequence continues at coordinate 478,266,814 of NC_045427.1, read as the reverse complement.
GTCAGGTTTGGCCCTGCCAGCTGACTCGGATGTCAGAATAAAATCGAAGTGCTTGCGGAGACCACAGTGAGCCAGGATGTCCTCCAACCTCCGGTCAAAGTTGGAAATGACACCTAGCTGCAGGCCCCGGTCTCGGCACCGCTGCAGAGTGGATTCGGCCCCTTCCAGCATCTGCCAGGTCTCGGCACTGCTGAAGTTCTGGTAGAGTTTGTCGGCGATGGTGTTGAGGACGCTAGAGTTCTGCACTCCCGCCAGGCGGAACGTCTGCAAGACCACATCGAGCCACCACTGTCTCGAGGTGAAGCCTTTGCTTAGCCCATAGTTGGGGAACTTCTGATTCTGGGCCTTGTATGCCTCATGGAAAGCTGATCCAAGGGCTGCTGCCTCCACCTGCAGCCCATGAGCCCGAGCCTGGGCTGCGTATTCTTCCCCCACTGGATGACGGAGTCGAAGCAAAGTGTCCTTCACATCCCAGGTCAGCAGCCGCAGCCGGGGGGCCATTGGCCTAAGAGATAGAAGCCCAGCAACGGACAGAAAGTCAGATGTAGTCTACCTCTTCCTCCTCAGACTTGGGGCTCAGGGATCAAGGTTCAAAAACTGCCCTAACCAGTCCCTTTTCCTGTTTTCCTTTTAAACCCGGCAAACCAGATTTTCACAGAGGGAAACCCTCAGGAAAAATTTCTTAATTCAAATTCTCTTCCTTGGCTTTCACAAAAACTACTTAAGAGCTAGGGACTGTCAGAAAGGTATGTGAATCGTACAGGATTAGCAATAACTAGACATTATGTAGCCCAGACAAGCCTGCAGGACTTGCCCAAGACTCATCTCCACTGCTTGGAGAACAGGACCCCTTGAACGGATAAAGCTCCACTCCACTGGTCACGCGGCTTAAACAGGGAGAAGGGCTCATTACTGTCTGGGCCCCCTTACACACGGTCCTCCCGGCCCTCGGATAAATAAGTGCTCCCCAATCCCAGAGCCCGTTTTCACCTAACGGGCCTTCCTCTTCCAGCTCCTAGGGTTAATTATTTAGGTATCTGAGCCCCGGTGTCAGATTTCTAAAGGGCTGCTGGGTAAGAAAGGAACAGCTCGGGGGCCAACGCTGACCGAAGCCGTGGAGGCGAATAACGGGGGGACACAATCTCAGATTTGGAAAGGCCTTAGAGACGATCTACCATCATCGATTCTGTTTATAGACAAAAAATCGGGGGCTAAGGAGGGAAGGGTCTTTTCCAAGGCCTCCGATGAATAAGGGCCAGGGCTAGAAGGATGAGCCAAGGGCTGCCACGGTCCGACAGACCCGACTTTCTCCCGATCTCAGACCTGAGCCTCGGGCGGGGGGGGGGATGAGCCAAGGGCTGCCACGGGGGGGGTGGTGGTGTCTGAATGGACGGCTGCAGCCCCCGGGGAAGCTCCAGGCCCGGCTCGGGCTCGGCCGCTGGGAGCCCAAGGGCGGAGAGGGGGCCGGAGAGAAAGGGGTCGTCGGGCGCCGGGGTCCGACTCCCTCCCGGGCGTCCCCGAAGGCCCCGTGGGCCAGGCCGAGCTGAGGAAGGAGGAGTCTGGAGGACCGTGCGGTCCCCGCGCTGCACCGGCACGTCCCGGACACCGGCTCAGGAAGAGAAGCACCTTACCTAGAAGGCTCCGGGAGGCAGGTGCGACTCCCGGAAGGCGGGGCGCTGCCTGAGCTCCCGGCCTCGGAGGAGGGTTTCCGCCTCCCCTCCCTCCTCTTTCTCTCGGAACGTCGCGCCCGCCTCGCGGGGTCGCCGGGCTACGAGCGTTCCCGGAATCCCGGAGAGCGGGAGGGGGGGGCCTCGGGGCCCGCTCTCACTCCGGCCCGCGTAGCCCGGGGGCCAGAAGCAGCCGGTGCCCGGCCCGGCGGGAGCTCACGCCCGGACGGAGCTCGCGCAGGCGCGCCTCATGCGTGTCTGTGAGCAGAGGCCGCGGGACAGTTAGCGGCCCACGTACTGCGGGGGCGGCAGCGCCCTCCGCACGCGTCGGGGCTCCGGGCGGCGAGGTGCGGCTCCCGGGGGAGATGCGGCAGGGGCCCCGAGGCCCCGGCCGGGGAGCGTTGTGGCTCCGCCAACGTCGCTGCCCGCCAGCAATAACAGAGGCAGTGACGAGGCGGCGGGCGGCCCGTCCCTCTCGCTTTCCGTTCCGCCTTCCTGCTCCTGGGGCGTCGCAGGTTCTTCTGGAACTCGGCCCGCTGTCACGGGCCTCTCAGGCACAGCGCCCCGTGTCCCTTGCCTCGGCGGCGGGTCGGGGCCCGCGGTTCGAGAGACGCCCGGCGGGGCTGGTCCGGACCCCCACCCTCTCGGGCTCTCCTCGGAAGCACAACCCAGGCGTGGCGCGCGCTCCAAAGGAACCTGGAAGCCCGAGAAGTCAGGAGGCCGTGGCTCATAGTCACGTGACCCCGCTTAGAGCCCCGGCCCCCAGACGGGATGGCAAACCCGACTTCTCGGCGCGATGAAGCTCTCAGGCCCAACTCCGTCTTTCACGCACACTCTCCGGGGTGGTGCCGTAGCCCTCCCAACAGCTGCCTTCCGAAAGCGATTACATCGTTCCAGAGGCCTGGGGGTTTCTGCTTCATCGTTCCCCGGGCCAAGTTGCCCGTCTGTTATTACCATAGGACTGCATCACACCGATATGATATACAGCGTAGCCTTACTATATAGTTAATACATAGGCATTATATGAAATAAACCTGTGGCTTTTTCTCTATATCGCTTAACGAGATAGATTTGAGGCAGATAACGTAGTTTGGGGAGGGCGTGCCTTAAAAGCACCCGAGGGATCAGGAAAGACACAGGACATTTGAGTAGCCCCCATTTCAGGTTTCTTTCTTCCAGCCTTTCCTCCAGTTGTAAATCCGGGAGCGTTGCCTTTTGATCTGCTTTCAGACTTGGGGTGGGGTCTCTGTGCTGCAGGTTCCACCCCTCCCCTCTTTTATAACTTCGGCCTTGAGTCCCTTGTAGGGTGCGGGTGTTGGCCTTTCTGCTGTGGGTGGTGATGAAAGCTTAGAAGCCAGGAGACTTGGACCTTGGGCATATTATTTTATTTCTGGGTTCTGGTTTCCTCATCTATTAAAACAACAAAAATAGACTAGACGCAGATAGAAAGGCCCTAGTCAATGATTGATCAGCTTCAGCAGATATTGAGCTGTCCCTCCTCCCGCAGTCTTTTTGGAAATTCTACAACTAGGACAAAGGTAATTGGGCACTGAACTCTGTCCCGTTATAAACTAAAGAGATTGCACTTGGTTACTGTCCACACCACCTTTTAACTGCTGAAAACTTAGTGGCGTCCAACGTATGAAAAACATTCAGACACTTTTATTGATTTTTTTATATTATTTGATTTCCTCCCTTGTTTAGAGAACCATTCCATATAACATTTTTTAAAGAGTATTAAAAATACTTCAGTAGAAGACTCCATCAACCAAGTCTGACATTGTATACAGTTGTTGCTGTTGTTTGCCTTCATACTCTAAGAGGAACATAACATCAGGGAGGTGATGGGTATAAATAAATAGGATTTAAGTGAGGGATGCGGTGCAAGGTCACCTGCCTCACTTTCCCCACCAGAGCCCTCTGGGTCCAATGGCCAGATACAGATCGATTGGAGAGGGCCCTGGATGCAGTAGGAGACCTGGACCTTTTAAAGTTAGAGAACTTTAACTAGAACTCTCAAAGGAGAACCCATCAATTAGAATATGATGCAATTGTCAGGACCACTGAAGAAATATTTTACATGTAACCTTAGCTCTACCCTCTCCAAATAATTTTTTCTAGATCCTTGACTTTTAGCAAGCACAGGGTTGGTGATCATCCTGTATAATAAAGAAACTCTGCTGCTAAAAACAGTTCCTAGTCAGGTCCCCAGATCTCTAGAACTCTGAAACTCATATATTTGTCTCCAAGACTTGCATGTTCATCTTTGTATGATCTTTTGGTCACTTACACTCAAAGAAGAAATAAAATAAAAGCAGAATACAAGACCCAAGACTCTGGCCCGGGCTCTTCAAAAAAAAAAAAAAAAAAGGGGGACTCTGGTTTTTTGAACCACCTTTTCAGCAAAGCCATGTCTCATCTAACAGCAAAGCAGAAGCAACAACTGTCTTCCCTCCTGAGAGGACATTGAAGGACATTATATAGGAAACCCTTGAGGGATCTCCTCTGTCTCATGTTATAGAAAATGCTAAGTAGCTAGTCTGTCTTTCTCCAATCAGTTCTCAGCAAAGGAATACCGTTATTCTAATAAGCACCCTTTCCAGAAAAATAGCTGCAAAGTCAGACTCCTTTCCACTTTATTCAACTTTTATATTTTGTCTTCTATAAACATTTCCACTCATCTTCTGTGACTGACATATGCTTAGGTTCTTCTGATTCTATCTTCTTTGGAACACAATCTCCTCATCTCCCAATGCCACAAATCAGGCCTCCTTAGACAGAAGGAGGAAACTTTTGTGGAAACTTGAAAATTTTTTTTTGTGAGGTATGGTTCCAACAATCCTTCTATAATTACTCCACAGATTAAATAATTAAATTATAATTTCTCAGTTATACCCTTCCAGACTTTGAAGGTAGTCATATATGTAAATGATTGGATGGATCATGGAACCCTGTCTTTTTCTCAATGAATGGTCTGCCTTCAAATAGGTCCTCATGACACATATCTGAAAGGCAGTTTTCTTTCAGATTTTCAGAACTGTCTATGTCTTTCTTCAATATTTTATCTGAGAGATTATGTCTTCTCAACTAGGTCAGTAGAACAGATATTATATATATTATCTTTATTTTTGTTATTTATTTATTTTTGATGTGAATGGGTCCCACCCATCTTTTTTTTTTTTTTAAGATATATTTTTAATCTGTATTCAGATACAATCAGTTCTTTCTCTGGGTATGGATAGTATTTTTCATGAGTCCTTCAGCGTGTTCTTGGATTGTTGTATTGCTAAGAACAGCAAAGTCATTCAAAGTTGATCATCCCAGAATATTGCTATTTGTATATAGTACATTTCATTTTTCATGAGCTCATGGAAGTCTTTTCAGGTGTTTCTGAGGTCATCCTGCTTATCATTTCTTATAAAACAATAGTATTCCATCATAATCACATATTACAATCCATTTAGCCATTCTCCAATTGATGGGTATCCCTTCAATTTCCAATCTTTATCCTGAAAAAAGCTGCTATAAATATTTTTCTAGGGCCTTTTTCTTTTTCTTTTTCTTTTTTTTTAATCTTTTTTGGGATGCATGCTTAGTGGTGGTTTTGTTAGGTCAAAGGCTATACCCTTTGTGAAGAGTTCTAAATTGTTCTACAGAATGTTTGAATCAGTTCACAATTCCACCAACAATGCATTAATGTCCCATTTTCTCCACATTCCCTCCAACATTTGTCATTTTCCTTTTCTGGTCCATTAGTTAATCTAATATGTATGAGATAGTATCTCAGAGAAATTTGCATTTGTCCAATCATTAGTTAGAATATTTTCTAGTTCTTCTTTGGCCATAAGTTCCTCCTTTTTCCACAGATCTGAGAGGTAAACTATGACCTTGTTGTCCTAATTTGCTTAGAGTATCCACCCTTTAGGTCTAGTCTAAATCATGAATCTATTTTGACCTTATCTTAGTTTAGGGTATTAGATGTTGGTCAATGCCTAGTTTCTGCCCTACTATTTTCCACCTAACTTCAGTCTTAAAGAAAGTATTTATGGTATTAAGGACAGATAGGAAGAATTCAGAGAGGCATAAGAAATATGAAATGAGGCAGAGGAAAATGAGGGTGCAATGTAAATCAAGAAATTATAGGTTTGAATTCTGCTTCAGACTAGCTGTTTCAGCCCATACAACTTACTTAACTTCCTCTATCAATCTTAATTTACTCATTTACAAAATAGAGCTTGTTATGAGGATCAAATGAGGTAGAACACCTTATATTGATTTATAAATGTCAAATGAGATAGAACACCTTATATTGATTTATAAATGTTAGCTTTTATCATTATAATGTTCAAGTCTGTTCCAGAGAAGAGGTAAGAAAATCTCTCCTCTTTTTCTACTTTTGACCAAGATGGGGGATTATTAGAGTGGGATATTGCATATATTATCAGGCAAAATTGCTTGGTGGGTTAGTTGGACTTTCATTTTTGTTTCTTTGTTTTAAGGGATAGATTCCTGAGAAGGGGAAGGAGGTAGCATGTCTTTGGAAATGAGGGTCATGTAAAAATAAAGGATGTCAATAAAATGTTTAAAACACTCACTTTGTAAAAATTTTAAACAAAATAGTTAATAACTTGCTTTTTACATAATTAGATCCAGACCAGAGCTTATTAATAATATTCCTCTAGGAAGTTATGAAGAAGCTGATAAATTTCTGCATGATTTACATTTCTGCAAAAGAGGAACTTTTTTTCTTCTTGGCAGGCCTTTAGCCATTCTGCTTTTGAGCAGCAAAAGGAAAAAAAAAAAGAATTCCTATAATGCTTTTGATCTCTGACAGAAAATAAATAGTCATTCATTTGATGCCTGTTAAGGAAAAGGTTGAGGCCTGGAAGGGTTAGGAAGGAATGCTGGAATCTGGCTTGTTTCCCCTACATTTCAGTCAGAAGGTGCTTTGACACCTTAGAATAGTACAGGCTTGGATTTCACAAGGGAACTCTGGACAGATAGGAATGGAGAGACCAAAGCGATGGTGTCCTAGAGAAAAAAGGAAATGGCCTTGGGGAGCCTCTTCACTATGGATAAGTAGGGACCATGCCCATGTTCCTTCATCAAAACCTAAAGAAAATCCTCAATGTGAAAGGAAAGCTAGATAAAAATGGATCTTCAGAGTCTATAGGAAATCCAGACCCTTAGGTCCCACAGTTAAAGTAGGAAAGGATGTTCCTTTTGGAGGATGATGTTTCTGGAGTTAATTCCACCTAGATCAGTGGATAGTTAAAGACGTTGGCTGGAAAAGTCTGATTTTTCATTCTTTCTTTCTTTTTTTTTTTAATAAGTGTCTGAGGCGAAATTTTTTCCTCTATGAGTTTTATTTATTTATTTATTTTTAATATACATTGTTTTGTGAATCATATTGGGAGAGAAAGATCAGAGCAAATGGGAAAAACCATGGGAGAGATGAAAAAAAAAAAAAAAAAAACTAGAAAAAAGGAAGTGAACATAACATATGTTGATTTACACCCAGTCTCCTTAGTTCTTTCTCTGAGTCCAGGTGGCATTTTCTGTCCAAAGTCTATTGGGATTCCTTTGGATCACTGAACTATTAAGAAGAATCAAGATAGTTGATCATTGACCATCTTAGCTGTTATTGTGTCCAATATATTCCTAGCTCTGCTTGTTTCACTCAGCATCAGTTCATGTAAATCTTTCCAGGCCTTTCTAAAATCGGCTTGTTCATCATTTTTTTATAGAACAATAATATTTCATTACCTTCATGTACCACAACTTGTTCAGCCATTTCCCAATTGATGGACATCCACTCCTTTTCCAATTCTTTGCTACCACAAAACTGATTTCTTTATAAAGAACTTGGCAAGAGTTCATTGCTCTGCCCTCCAACACTCCAATGAGGTGAGAGGGTGTTGAGGAGATATCAAATAGCAAAACTGAGTCAATCACCAATTTGACCAGATTTAAAGGGATGAGTTCATTTTGAGGAAACAATGGAGGCATGAAGTTGTAAGAGTCAAACTAAGCAGTGGACTCCCTGACCCCATTTGGGGTTTTCTTGGCAAAAACATTAGAGTGGTTTGCCATTTCTTTCTCCAGCTCATTTTACATTTGAGGAAACTGAGGCAAAAAAGGGTTAAGTGACTTACTCAGGGTCACACTGCCAATAAGTATCTGAGGTCAGATTTGAACTCATAAAGATGTCTTCCCGAGGCCAGGCCTGAGCTTCCTAGCTGCCATGGTGAATTAAGTTAACTGGAAAAGTTCAAGTCCTCTTGCACTGATTATTAATTTACAAAATTATGAAATGGGGGCAGGTACACCTGGTTATTTTGATGCCAGTTGGGAAAAATCACAGTTGGCAGTGGGAAATAAGGCAAAAATCACACGTTCATTAAACACAGAGTGTATGGGTCAAAAAAGTCCCTAAAGGCAGAAAAAGAGAGTGAAGAGTAGATAGTGAGATGGAGGCAGACAGTGACCTGGGGATAGGGCATGGGGTAAAGGCAGAGTGGAAAATGGGATGGCGAGGGCATGAATCGCTTATATAATTGGGGATTAGTTGGCAGCACCAGAGCATCATAGACCCTGAGGAGATGGAAGAGTGCTTGTCAGAGGGGAGACTTTTGAGTCTCAATTTTTTGGGAGAAACAGAGAACTTGGGGTTAGTTCATTAACATATCCAAATCATCTCAAAGTTATCAGCATTTTTGAATTGTCCAGAATTTACATGAGATCAGTAATACTTAGATGGCTTCTGCTGATTTGGCAAATTATCAGGATGTGAATTTTGATTAATGTATAATACAATTTATAAATTATGCTACTTTGATCTTTGGGACAATATGTACTTGACTTCCAGATTCCCTTTTGCAAGCCTAATTCCTGCTATTGCTCCTCTATACTGGTTATTTATAAACTTACTATACTCTACAGACTAGAAGGGGAGGGGGGCAGCAGTCAGGGAGACCAGAACAAGAAACTATTTTAACACACTTCCTATAAAGGGAAGCCCTGATTTGTCCTTGCCCAAGGTCACACATTAAGTGACTATCAGAGGCCGAGTTTGAATCTGGTTCCTCAGACTCCAGAAATTCCTTTCCACTGTACCAGAAAGCTGAAGAACAGAAAGTTGACACCCAAAGGAAGAGGGGAAAGACTCCTGAATATTTGGAGCTAATAATCAGATTTGAGACTTTTCATGATGAGGAGGGGCCATGAGCTATAAAGAGGAAGCAGCTGCTTCTCCAGGAAATGATAAAGCAGCTCCATCAATATGATCCCATGAAAGATCATTTGGTGAGATCAGGGGAAGAAAATGATTGTAGTTGCAGATGATTCTCTGCTGAGGGATACTGAGGTGGTTATTTGTCTACATGAAGACACTAGTAAGGAAGTCTGTTGTTTTCTCATCATGTATTCAAGCCATGACAAAGATCCTGAGGCTTATCAAAACACATAACTGCTCTTTGCTGCTGGTTTCTTTCTTCCTTCTTTCTTTCCTTCCTTCCTCCCTCCTTCCCTTTCTTTCTCCCTTCCTTCTTTCTGTTCTCTCTTTCTCTCTCTCTTATTTCCTTTCTTTCTTTCTGTCTTTCATTTTTTCTTTTTTCTCTCTCTCTCTTTTCTTTCTTTCTTTCTTCCTCCCCTTCTTCCTCCCTTTCTTTCTTTCTTTCCTTCCAAATGCCAAATTCCCATAAAACTATTCTTTTTTTCCCAATAGTATTATTTTTCAAATACATGAAAGTTTTCAACATACATTTCAATATATAAAATGTTAGTGTTCTCAATTTTTCTCTCTCCCACTTTTACCTTACCCCCAAGACAGTAAGCAATCTGATATAGATTAGATATATGCATTAATGTTTTATTTTTATTTTTTATTAAAGCTTTTTGTTTTCAACACACACACATAGATAATTTTCAACATTCACCCTTGTACAACCTTATGTTCCAATTTTTTTCCCTCCTTTCCTCCTATCCCTTCCCCTAGATGGCAAGTAATCCAATATATGGTAAACATGTATGTACTCCTTTTAAACATATTTCTATATTTGTTGTATTGTGAAAAAAAATCAGACCAAAAAACCCAAAACTCATGAGAAAGAAAACAAACAACAATTAAAAAAAAAAAGGCGAAAATACTATGCTTTGATCCACATTCAGTCTCCATAGTTTTCTCTCTGGATGTGGATAGTACTTTCTGTCACCAGTCTATCGGAGTTGCCTTGAAACATCCCATTGTTGAGAAGAACCAAGTCCCTCACGGTTAATTATCACATAATCTTGTTATTAACCGTGTTTTCCTTTTTCTGCTCTCTTCACTCAGCATCAATTCATCTAAGTCTTTCCAGCTCTTTCTGAAATCAGCTTGTTCATCATTTCTTACAGAACAATAATATTCCATTACCTTCATATATCATGGTACCTCAGAGCTGTCTTAATTTGCATTTCTCTAATTATTATTTTCCATAAAAATATTCTTAAACTTGCTACCAGCCTCAATATTTTCAGTCTTAAATTTTTTACAAGTAATGTCCCACTCTAGATGACTACTGACAGTGACTCTGTTGCAATAGGTGTCAGAGAATCCTTTTCTTCATGGGATGAAGTCATCCCATGATATATAGTCACACATTTGGTCACACAGGACTCTTTCTGCCTCCTCACTTGGTGCTCTTTGCTCCTGGCATCCATTTGACCTTGTCGTTGTAAAGTGCTATATAAAGCAAAATAAAAACTACTTTTTATGCTAAAATCAACTAAACAAATCAGACCAAAACTAAAACAAAGCAAAAAAATTTGATCCTTTACAACTTGGCCCCAGTCTAACACTTAATAACATTATTATTTTAAACTTTTTACTCCCTTCTTATAAATTTTAACTTATTTACTCCTTTTCCTACACTCAGTGGTCCAGGCAAACTGGTCATCTTGTTGTTCACACGCAACACTCCATCTTCCATTTCTGTGTCTTTGTATTGGCTATTTCCTAGGTCTGGAATGCATAACTACCTCCTCTGCCTCTTAGACTCCCTCATTTCCTTCAAAATTCTGCTCAAGCAAGGTAATTGTATAAATATGTTACTATATTGGATTTACATATATTTTTACCATGTTTAACATATATTGGATTACTTGCCATGTAGGGGAGGGGGGAGAAAGAAGGAGGGGGAATTGGAACACAAGGTTTCACAAGGGGCAGTGTTGAAAGATTATCCTTACATATGTTTTGAAATTAAAAGGCTTCAATTAAAAAAAAAAAACAACTAAAAAAAAAGGAAAAAATAAACAAAACTGCTCAAGCAATATCTTCTACATGAAGCTTTTACTGCTGCTCTGGACTGTTAGTGTCCTTCCCAACAAATTTTGCTTTGTTTTTATATTGTACATTAATGAGAATATACATGTTATCTTACCCAATTGAATCTAAGTTACCTGAATATAGGGACTCTGTTTCCACCTTAGTCTTTGGAGAAGGTAGTGGTATTTTAGAGCGAGGAAGAAGAGGCTAGAAATGTCTATTCTGCCTTCCTTCAAGCCACACAATGACACCCCAGGCTACATATTTAATACAGTCCTTGCCATATTTATATGTTGTTTCTCCAATTAAATTGCAAACTCCTTGATTTCAGTGAATTACTTTTGCTCTTCCCTTTATTCTTCTCATATCTTTAGTGTCTAATATAGTTCTTAACACACAGTAAACACTTAATAGATGCTTATTGACTGATTCAATTTGTCAACGACTTTATATTCAGAGATCTTTGGGAAGTAGTTCTATGATAGTATAAATATGCAAATCTGTATTACTATACATCTGTTAAAACTATTTCTTTTTATGTCTGTGGAAGGCAAATGAAAGAGGAGATTCATAAGGAAAATCAGGCCTTGGAGACTGGAATACTGCAGACCATGGTTTTCTCCTGCTGGTCTTTAAACGTGTAATGGCAACATAAATAACTTTCCTAAAGTACTTTGAGGCTTGCAAATAATATTATGTAAATTATTTCACTGGATACTACTGACTGTGAAGTCGGTGCTATTACTACCCCCATTTTACAAATGAGAAAACTTTTTATTTTTATTTTTTATTTAATAGCCTTTTATTTACAGGATATATACATGGGTAACTTTACAGCATTAACAATTGCCAAACCTCTTGTTCCAATTTTTCACCTCTTACCCCCCCACCCCCTCCCCTAGATGGCAGGATGACCAGTAGATGTTAAATATATTAAAATATAAATTAGATACACAATAAGTATACATGACCAAAACGTTATTTTGCTGTACGAAAAGAATCAGACTCTGAAATATTGTACAATTAGCTTGTGAAGGAAATCAAAAATGCAGGTGTGCATAAATATAGGGATTGGGAATTCAATGTAATGGTTTTTAGTTATCTCCCAGAGTTCTTTTTCTGGGCATAGCTAGTTCAGTTCATTACTGCTCCATTAGAAATGATTTGGTTGATCTTGTTGCTGAGGATGGCCTGGTCCATCAGAACTGGTCATCATATAGTATTGTTGTTGAAGTATATAATGATCTCCTGGTCCTGCTCATTTCACTCAGCATCAGTTCGTGTAAGTCTCTCCAGGCCTTTCTGAAATTATCCTGTTGGTCATTTCTTACAGAACAGTAATATTCCTACAAATGAGAAAACTAAGGCTGAAACAGGGTTAATAAACTTGCTAAGTCATATAGCTACTTAAGAGTCTGAAGAAGGATTGATCTCTGGATTTCCTGACTCTTACAACAGATCTTGTTTTGCAATGCTACCAAAGGACCTGGGTTTAAAGCTCATCTCTAATACTTATTACCCATTTGACTTTAATAGAGAGCTTTGGCTTCTCTTGGAAATGAAGGAGTGAAAGGCAGCTAGGAGTGGAAAGATCACTGGGTCTAGAATCAGGAAAAAGTGAAGGTCAAATCAATCCTCAGACATTTACTAATTATGTGGCTGGGTAAATCTCTCAACTTCTGCCTCAGTTTCCTCAATTGTAAAATAGGAGTGATAATCATAGCACCTACCTCCCAAAATTGCTCTGAAGATAAAATGAGTTAATATTTGTGAAGTGCTTAGTAAAGTGCCTGGCACATTGTAGGTGCTTGTTTGCTTCCTTCCTTCTTCTTCAGTTTTCTCATTTTTAAAACATATGAGTCGAAATAAGTTCAGTTAAACAATCCAACAAGCATTTACTAGTCTCTTATATTCAGGGCATTGACTAGGTATTGGGTATAAAAAACTCCTCCCTATCTTCAAGGAATTTCTATTCAGAAATACAACATGGATGAAAGGTTAATCAGTCAGTCAATATTTATCAGATGCTTGCTATGTTATCATGCACTGTGCTAAGTGCCAGCGGTACCAAGAGACAAAACACAGTCCCTGCCCTTTATGGGACATACAGACTTAGAGGGAAGACAACAAGCAAACAAATATGTACAACCAAGCTATATACAGGATAAATAAGACAATTAGTAGAGGGAAGGCTAGAATTTAGAATTAAGATAATTTGAGGAAGAATTCTGTAGAAGGTGGGATTATAGTTGGGATTTTAAAATATAATTTACAAACAATAACTTGAAATAGAAACACTTGGAAATACTTTTTTTTCTCTATGCTTGGGGAGTAGGGGAGCTATATTTGTTTTCCCCAGATAATATTTCTTGAGCCATAGTACATGGGATGTACTATGAAATGTACAGTCAGTAGTGGCAAACTATAAGTTTTAAAATAAGTAAGACAGGAATAATATAAGTGTTAGTAGGTAAACAATAAAATGTAAACTAAATTTGGGGACACATTTATTGTAGTTCTTTAGAGTATCTTTCTACCAACCATAAATTCTATTTCATAGGATAGGAATTCCTTCCTCACATCGCAGCACAGTTTTTGAAATTATTAAAAAAAAAAAAGACAGGTAATGAGGTATTAATTTGCTCTTTAAATTAAATTAATTTTTGGTGGGGAGTTAATTTATAACTTCTTTGTAAAGTCTATGAAGGTCTCTTTGATGAATTTAGAGAACAGCTAGCTAATGGCCTGCCAAGAATAGGCCATATCCTTGGTGGTTTAAAATAATAATTAGAAAAAAAGAAAAAACTGGAAACACAGGGAGTCAAGGCTACTCCCTGAATACAGGGGAAGAAAGAATCTCTCTCCTTTTCTCCCACCTCTATTGGTCATGGTATTTTTTCCCCCAAATGATTAAAAAATAAAAATGTGTTGAACTTTATCAAAAAGTTTTCTGCATCTATTGACATAATTATATGATTTTAAAATTGTTGATATAATAACTTATGTTAATAATTTTCCTTCTATTAAACTGTCACTGGACTCGGCATAAATTCCACTTGGTCATAATGTCTAATCTTTGTAATATATTATTTTTAATCTTTTAGCTAATATTTTGCTCAGGATTTTTGTATCCATATTCATTAATGAAATTTGTCTATAATATTCTTTTCTCGGCTTTTTTTCCCTTGACCTGTCATTTGTCTTTACTTCTACAGGCAGAAATACATATCTCATTGGCTCCTAAAATCTTTTTTCAATAATATTTAATTTTTTCAAATACACGTAAAGATAGTTTTCAACATTCATATTTATAAGATTTTGTGTTCCAAATTTTTCTCTTTCCCTTATTTACTTCCTCCCTTCCCAAGAAAGCAAGCAATTTGATATAAATTAAATATGTGCAATTCATTTAAACAAATTTCTGTATTTGTCATGTTGTGCAAGAAAAATTAGACCCAAAGAGAAAAAAAAAACACAAGAAAGATAAAAAACAAACAATAATCAAAAAATGGTAAAAATACTATGCTTTGATCCACATTCAATCTCCATAGTGATGAATGTGGATGACATTTTCCATACCATGTCTATTGGAATTGCCTTGAATCACTGCATTGTTGAGAAGAGCCAGGTCCATCACAGTTGATCATCATATAATTTTGTTGTTACTATGTACAGCATTCTCTTGATTCTGTCACTGTATTCAACATCAATTAATGTAAATCTTCCAAGATTTTTTTGAAATCAGCCTGCTCATCATTTCTTATAGAACAATAATATTTCATTACATTCATATACCATAATTTATTTAGCCATTCCACAACTGATGGGCATGCATTCAGTTTCCAGTTTCTTGCCACTGCAAAAAGGGCTGCTACAAACATTTTTGCACATGTGGGTCCTTTCCCCTCTTTTATGATCTTTTTGGGATACAGACCTAGTAGTGACATTGCTGGATCAAAGGGTATACACAATTTTATAGCTCTTTGGGCATAGTTCCAAATTGCTCTCCAGAATGATTAGATCATTTCACAGCTCTACCAATAAGGCATCAATATCCCAGTTTTCCCATATCTCCTCCAGCATTTATCATTATCTTTTCCTGTCATTTTAGACAATCTGATAGGTGTGAAGTGGTACTTTAAGATTGTTTTAATTTGTATTTCTCTAATCTAATAGTGCTTTAGAGCATTTTTTCATATGACTAGAAATGGCTTTAATTTTCATCTGAAGATAGTCTGTTCATATCCTTTGACCATTTATCAATAGGGTAATAGCTTGTATTCTTATAAATTTGAGTCAATTCTCTATATTTAGAGGCCTTTATCAGAAACATTGCATGTAAAACCCCCACCCCCCCACCCCCAGCTTTCTGCTTTCCTTCTAATCTTGGCTGCATTGGTTTTGTTTGTACAAAAGTTTTAAAATTTAATTGTCTGTTCATGTCCTTTGTTGGCCATGGTATTTTGCAGCAGATCTACTTACCTAGAAGTAACTGCATGGGAGGTAGAGGAGGTGAGCAACAAAGACAGAGATAGCAAAAGAGACAGACAGAGTCACTCAGAGACTACAAAGAATACAGGAATGAATGAATGAAAACAGCTCCAAGAAGTATAATCCTGGAGGCAGATAAAAAAAGCCTTGGAAGAAGAATTAACATTGGCAGTTGGGAGTTTAACTTCTAAGAGAAGGCTTAGGGAATCTGGTTAAGCTCAACAGAGTCACTGAGTCCAGGAAGGCTACCCCAAGAAGAAAAAGAAGATGCTTTGGTCAGATGAGTTCCTTGTGTGTATTTTACTAGCAATGTACTTACTCACTCTACTCTTTTGACTGATTTTGTGGGATAGTGTGTCCCAGATTTGTGATAAGAATGCTATTTTTGAGCTAATTATATTTACTGAACCATTTTTAAAAGATGAGTGTACCAGTGGAGGAGCAAGAATTGTAGGTGTGAAAAAAAAAAAAAAAAGAATTGTATGTGTGGATCTGCAGAATAGCTTGAAATCTGGAACTAGTTATTCACCAGGGACTGCATCTGCAAAATGGTGCCAAGTAAAGATTGGAGAGAGTATAGCACTAAGAATAATTTTTTTTTAATTCTTTTTTTTTTTTTTAGTTCAAAATTCTCTTCTTTTCCTTTTTTCTTTACCCACTGAGAAGACAGAGAAAAAAGGCAATACAAATGTGATAATAATGCAAACAAATTCCTGCATTATTCTTGTCAAGAAAAAAAGAAAGGAAGAAAGGAAGGAAAGAAAACATACTTTGATATACCTTATAAGTCCTTTAACTTCTCTATCTGGAGATAGAGTGATTTGTTTTAAATTCTCTAGAATTGTGGTTGGCCATTGTATTGATCAGTCACTTCATAGTTGACTATCTTTACAAAGTTGTTATTACATAAATTTTCTCTTGGTTCTGCTCACTTCACTTTGTTCATGTAAGTCTTGGAAATAGTTTCTAAGGATTTTGATTGAATTCATGCTTTAGAGCACTGTTTCTTCTGGAGTCAGAATAATAAGGTTCAAATATTTACTCCAGTGATTACTGTTTAAGAATTCTAGGATCAGACCTTTTAGAGAGAGAAGAGAATTTCTTTACTATCATTCACTCCTGAAGAAAGAAAGTGGTCACTGACATGGCTCATCTAGCTGGAAAATTGGTAAGGGGGATCTATAAGTTGGGAAAGCAAAGGTTCTAGTCTTTGCTACTCTTAGTATTACAGTGAATGATTTGGATGGTACAGATCCAATTAAAAGAAGCATTGCTTGTTTAGTAGCCCCTGTCACCATGGTAGCTTGGGCTTGTTCTGATTTTGACCTGAAATGGTTTCACCTCCCCAGGTAACAGCATAGCCCCTCTTTTCCTCCCTGTATTGATGAGCAGAAGCTCAATTGGTTTAACCCGCTGGAACTCAGAATACCAGAATTCAAGAGATCTATTAGCCTCAGCCACTTTTGAAAACCTGTCCCCTTCCCTTTTCCACTCAATTTCTCTGAACTTCCAGAGTTACCCATTTCCAAAGACTTTACAGAGAGAAAGAAACTTCATGAGGAGAACAATTTATTACAGACCTCGTTTAAGAGCCTTTCTTTATTCCTCCTGGTGGCAGCATCTCCCTTCTCATCGCGATATGTGGATGTGTTTGTGTATGTGTATGTGTGCAAGCATGTATCTCCTGTATTTATTCATTATGAGTCCAGAAATTCTTGGCTTTTATGTTTTGTGGATACAAAATTACAAACTGTAACCTTTTTTTGTGTTCAAGGGATATAGACAGCCCCTTTTCACAATATTTTTAAATTTATAAAAGAAAATACATAGGATTACAAAGGAAATCATTATTATTTAATTATTTAAATTATTTAAATAAGGTTATCAAAATATGTTTTACAAGTTCACGTTCTCAATTTAAGAATCCCAGTAGATACTGTAATTCTTGAGGGCAGGGATCTCTTACTTTTATACCTGTGTCTCCTAAGGCAGTTGGCAGTGGCTCTAGGGATGGGTTTGGAATCAGGAAGACTTGAATTAAAATGCAACTTCAGATTGTGTGCCCTGGAAAGTCACTTACAAATATTTTTTGAAAAATTTTTATATTTTTCCTCATTCATTTGCATTCTCTTTGCATTCTCCAGAAATATTTTTAGTACACTGGGGTAAATCATTTAAACTTTGTCTCTCACCTGTAAAATAGTGATAATAACAGCAGCTACTTCAAAAGTAGCTGTATTTTTGTGAGGATCAAATAGTATTAGATTTGTAAAAAGTTTTTAGTACCATGCCTGACACATAGAATACATTAAAAATACATACACACGTATGCATGCATGTATGTATATATAAATATAATAAATATGTAATATACTACCTGTAATATGTAATTATAATTTATATCAGTAAGGTTAGATTTACTATTATTAATAATAATAACACAAAATATTGATATGATGTATTTATGTAGTATATTATAATTATATGTATAACGCATTTATATAATATATTATAATTATAGGTGACATCTAAAATAATACAATGCAATAATACAATACAACAATAAAATTTCCCCCCCCCTTACTTCCCCAGGGCTTAGCACAGATACTTCATTGATTAATTGATTTAATGATTCTAATTCCTCATTCTCTTCAAAATAAAATAATCAGAATGCTATAATTACCAATTTTTCATTGCATGGCAAATATTGAAAATACCATCATGACCAAAAACCTAGAAGCCAGAAGGGTTGGACAACAACCCAAAGGAAAAAAGGAATGTGTCAGGATGGCTTTCAGAGGAATCAAACAACAATGTACTTTCTCAATCTAAATCCAAATTACTTAAAAATAGCCCAAGGAAGTATTTCTCATCTCTGAACTAATATAATTATACCTCATGTTTATTAAAGTGCTTTGAGGAGGTTTACAAATTGCTTTATACATATTATTTCATTTGATCCTCACAACAACTCTAAGAGGGAAATATTATTATTTTTCCACTTTACCAGTAAAGAAACTGAGACAGAGATTAATTAATTTACTCAGTTACACAGAAGAGTCTGAGCCTGAATTTGAACTCAGCTTTTCTGTAGGGCTCCATGCACAGCGCCACCTAGCTGCTCTCAAAGTTTAGTTTATTGTTTTTATAGTAATATAATCCACTTTCACAGTGGAATATAGAATTAAACACTGAATAGTTTTAATTATTATAGTTATTATATATGGAAGTCAATATTTAACATAAACTAGAACATGTGATTATTATAACTATTATACCTAGTTCTGTGATCTCATCCATACTGGTATTGCCTTCATTAGTTGGAATTGAGATCCACCCATACTTTCTCTCCTGTGTGATTTGTGTTCCTGCTATCCTGTAAACTCTGCACCGAAAAGCTATTTCATACACTAAAGATTTCTTTTTAAGTCATCATATATTTTGTGAGCCCAGGTCCAGGTCTTGGGTTGTTCACCCTTCACTCTTGCTACATGACTAGCTCACTTCTATTTCAAATGAGATATTTCCTCCCTATTGACAAACTATTGATGAACAAGAACTCTGTCAGGTGCCACCTCCACTGTGAAGCATCTCCTGACTGACCTACCCCCTTAGTAGTACTCTCTTCCTTCTCAATTTTTCTTGTTTGCTATTTATATTAGTGTCATATTCCTCTAGTAGCATGTGAGTTCTTTGGGCAGAGGCTGGCTGGGGTGCTCAAGTGCTTAATAATAATTCAAATAATAATTCAAATTCAGTCTCAGGCACTTACTGGACAAATCATTTAACCTCTATGTATTTCAGTTTTCTCAATGGTAAAATGGAGATAATATTTACCTCCTAGGGTCATTGTGAAGATGAATGAGGTAATTTTTGTAAAATGCTTAGCATAGAGCCTGGCACATACTAAGAACTTAAAAAATATTGGTTCTTTCCGCCTTCTACTTTCTAATATTCACACCTATATTCTCTCTGGTTCTGTTCTAGGATATATATATTTATATATCTCCTATATACATTTGTATACATAAATAGGATAAGATAGAGAAGATTAATAGTTCTAAAATAAACTACTTATCTCTCCTCCTTTGGGTCTGACTTGTTCCCAAGACTCCTGATCAAGGAGATGCTCCTTATATTTGTAAGAGAAAACTCTCCTCCTACATAACAAGATCATCAGACTAGGCTAAAGTATATTAGATTCACTCCCACAGAACA
Organism: Sarcophilus harrisii; assembly: GCF_902635505.1. NCBI lineage: Eukaryota > Metazoa > Chordata > Mammalia > Dasyuromorphia > Dasyuridae > Sarcophilus > Sarcophilus harrisii. The sequence continues at coordinate 478,247,131 of NC_045427.1, read as the reverse complement.
TAGATATATTTTTCTTAAAAGACCTCAAAGAATTATGTTTGAGCCTTTAGACATGGGAGATAGGAATAATCAATTCACATTTTTTTCCAGGAGTTATTTATTGACATAATAGTTTTTGAAATTGGTACCACTTCATGCTTTGTTTAATTATTACCTTTTCAAGGTTGGCATGGCTCACCCTGGTTGGGTTTGTGAAACGTGTAAGAAAGGAATATTCTTTGTTTGTTCTATGGCCCTCCCCATGTCCCACCTCCAGTAAGTAAGCTAGAAGGCCCCATGGGTAGGGCCGAGAGCAAAGAGATCTGCATCAAGAAGGAAGGCTGAGGGACTGAGAAGGGGCTTTCCTCTGAGAGATGGGAGCACAATTCATTACTGAGTCAGGATCTGGGAAGGGCCTGATCCTGGCTAAACAAGCTAGTTTTAGGCTTTGTCAAAGAGGCAAGAGGCAGGGAAGGTGCTCTGGGGTTTTCCCTTCCAAATTTAATGTAGAATTTCATCCTATCCATAGGAGAATTGTGTTAGTCTTCCTATATCCAAACTCTCCCTATCCCAGGGGTGGAAAAAAGCCAGCTGACACAAGGGATGCTCCAGAGAGAGAGCGGGTATCACTTATCTGAATCTACCTCATCTCTAGCTAATGTAGAGCTCTGTGATGTTACTTCCCTTTACAAAGCCATCTGGGGAAAAAAAATTGCCTCTGACTTCTATGAGCATGAAACACATACCAAGGTTCTTGCTCCAGTGTCTACTCCTGTGACCTCCCTGTCAAACTTGGGGAGCTAGGACTTATTCCCACACCTAATCAGGAATTAAGTTTGGAGGAGTCTTGAACTCAGAACCTATATATAAAGAGCAAAGTAAGCATGGCAGTTAGATGGAATGGTGGCTTGCTAGACTTGGAATAAATCCTGAGTTCAATACTTACCAGCTGTGTGACCTTGCAAAACAGGCATAATAATAGTTTCACAGACTGGTGGCAAGGAACAAGTAAGATAACATATGAAAAGTATTGCAAATCTAAAATAACTAGAGAAATACTAGCTATTTCTAGGTATCCTGTAGCCTGAATTGCACCCCACTGCTCGCTCCCCTCTTTACCTTGGTTTCCTTCTTGCCTGGACTATTAGGATAGGATCCTAATTAGTCTCCCCTGCTTCTAACTTTTCCCTTTTAAATTCATATATTGTGGCCCAAGGGTGAGAAGTGGCCCAAATATCACATACTGTGACCCAACTCTTCAATGGGAGTATCTTTGGCAAGAAACAGCTTATCTGGACCTCCAACATCCCTACTAGTTCTAGAGCTACATTACTATCAATGGAATCTTTCTATGGCTTGTTTGACTTTGCTCAAAAAGTTTCCACTGATTCTAGTCTAAGAAGTTGATTCTTCAGCTAAGCAGTTAAAACATTTCAGTCTGGCTGCAATCTTTCTTTCCAAGAGAGGAATCATTTATATTACTAGAAGCAGCTGCTTTACTATTTTAAAGTATTATGATAATTCAGAACTATTGTTTTTACAAATTATAGTCTTGCTCCTTTCCCCTCCTCCCTAATTTCCTCTTTCTCACACTCTCATTCTCCATCTCCAGTTTTCTTCAGGGAAAGTGATTATGATAAGGTTTAATAGAGGCTAAAAGAGAAAGGTCTGTCAAGGGGCAATGGCCTAAGGAGAAGAGAACAATTTTTAACCATCCTTTAATCCCCTGTACAATAGGTTTGTTTCAAATAGGAGTTTGGGGACATCACCCAAAATACTCAAACTTTTGGTAACAGACTCAGCTGTTCCTCAGACAGTGTAACCTATCTATTTTGGCAGTGAGTAATAGTGTGATTTCCAGCACTTCCTTCTGCATCTTTCTATCGCAAAGGGCTTCCCTCTCCTAAAGTGTAAATAATAGTTTCTTTCGGAAGCTCTGAGTTTTGATCTCTTAAGGCCTGATGCCCCGACTGGTGCTTTGTAATCTGATCAAGTACTAAAACAGGCAGGTTGGTGGGAAAAAGTGTAAATTGGGGTAAAGCGGGGAGCGAGTAGTGGGGTGAGGTTCAGGTTATAGCCACAAAGAGGCAGCACTGTTCGATCATTGGCCCGACCTGTTCAAAGACTGAAGCTGCTTGCCACCTTAGAGAGCGGCGGCGGAGGCTGTACATTACGCGCTGAGTTGGGACCCCCAGGACCTCCGAGAGATCTCTGTGCATCTTCTCTTCTCCACATGCGGGGAGAGCTCTCTTGACCTGCGCCGATGTAATCCAGGCTATGGTCCCCAAGACAGCAACGGGGGAACCGCTGCGTTCTGCTTTCTTCCTAGAACAGGCTCGGTACCTCCTTTGCTCCCACACTTCCCGGGCGCTGCTTCACTACACCAGGAGAAAGTTGGTCAACGGGCAAGGGCTCCTGACTGGTTCGGGGGATGGCAATGGAGGCTCAAAACGAAGACTGAATATAGTTCGCGTAGGATTTGGAGCTGAAAGAAACCTTAGAGCTCAACTTACAGGGAGAAAACTGAGGCCGAGAGAGGGAACGTAATTTTTCCCAAGTCAAATAGTAAGCAGCACTGTTGGGATTTGAAGCCAGATCCTCTGACTCCATAGGATGCGTTGATTTCCTGATTTAGTAGGAACCTGGTTTAGCAAATAGCCTTGAATAAAGAGCTCAGAAGTGTAGAGTTATAATCTTGTCTCTTTCACTGAAAGCGAGACCATGGACAACTCTCCCTTTGATCCTACTTTGCCCCTCAGTAAAATGGAAAGGCTGGCTGCTCTCCAAGGTCCCTCCCAGCTCTAGCCGCCTGACGTGCTAAGAAAATAATTGCCTGGAATGACTCCTTAAAAGCTTAAAATATCGGTCTATTTTTGGTTTTTTCAATTATAATCCCCACCGTCCCCCCAAAGTTGTAAGATTAAAAAACTGCTACGTCACAAGGGTATTAAGAGGAGGTAATACAATCTCAAGGAGCTGGAGAAGAAAACCCTGTAGAACAGGTTTTGTCTAAGAATTTCAATTTCTCAGAAGTGGGTGTGGGAAGGACTGGGGTGGGGGCCGCAAATGTTTAGAGGAGAAGATAAGCCAGAAGCTCATGAAAGATTAGTTTTTGGTAGAATATTCGAGATTATCTGGTCCAGGTCCACTACACAGTAGAGAGGAAAAAAGGGAGGTCCCATAGAGAAAGAGGATCCTAGATATACAGATCTGGGAGGCAACTGACTCAAATCCTCCCCACTCCCCCCATTCCATCACAGTTGTCTCACAGAAGTGGGATACAAACGAAGACTTTCTGAGACTAGAGTCAATGATTCCTAGATCATCCAACTGTTATAACATCGTGGATTTAACTTTATTTTCATTTTAGCTTTCTTTCTAGTGAAGAAAAAAGAGAAAAGTATCACCAATTGGATTTTCTTGTTCTTCTAAAGCCTGATAATTCAATCTTGACAAGCTCATTTTAATTTTTCTATTTCTGTTAATAATAACAGCTGGTATTTTTATACTATTTTAAGGCTTGCAAAGCACTTTACAAATATGATTTTATTTGATCCTCACAACTACCCTTAAACGGAGGTACTATTATTATAATTTTACAGAAGAAGAAACTGAGGCAGCTGGAGGTTAAGTGACTTGTTCAGGGTTCATAGTTAGTAAGCATCTTGAGGCCAGATTTGAACTCAATTTTCCTGATTTCAGGTGTTTATCCACTGTATCACCTAGTTATTCCCAACAACTCTGGGAAGTGGGTGCCGTTATTATCCCAATAATTTTATATATGAAGAAACTGAGGCAATTAAGTATTAAATGACTTGTGTGAGGTCACATAGTAATAAGTGTCAGATACCAGATTTATACTCAGATATTTCTGACTCCAGGCCAGGTACTCTATCTATTGCACCACCAAGTCTTACCATACCATTCTTCAATTAAAACAAAAAACAAAAAACAAACAAACAAAAAAAAACAAATCAAATCAAATCTATTGCCTTGATGCAATACACTTAATTTAGATAGGCAGTTTGGGCTTTTCTCACTCTGGTTTCCATTTATCTCTTTATACTTATTTTATACTACTCTCATAAGCTCTGAGTTTCAGTCAAACTGAACTGATTATGGGGAAGCTAGATGGCATAATGAAAAGAGTGCAGGCTCTGCAGTCAGGAAGACTCCTCTCCCCAAACTCAACTCTGTGTGCCCCTGGGCAAGTCACTTCACCCTGTGTGCCTCAGTTTTCTCACCTGTAAAATGAGCTGGAGAAGGAAATGGCAAACCACTCCAGAATATTTGCCAAGAAAAGTTCAATATGGTGTCATGAAGAGTCAGACATGATTGAAAAATGAAATATTTTTAAGTGTAATACTCATATCCTACTCTCCATGCATTATTTGCACAGCCCATGTCCTGTTCCTTATAAAGTACTCCCTCCTCATCTCTACATTGTAGAAGCTTTGTCTTCTGTTGAAGCTCAATTCTGATTCTTGCAGTTGCTATCATTCTCTCTCTCATCACTTTTCATCACTTCATTACTTCCCCTTTCCCTCCTTCCTGAAACTGTTTATAAGCACCTTGAGGGCAGGAACTATTTAGTGGTGGAGTTTAATAAATGTTGAATGGAATAGTATTAAATTATTTTGGGTTAAAACTGATTATTTGTCATAGATTCCATTAACTTGTCTCACACTGCCACAGAAAGCCAACATGACATTTTAAAAAATAATGCAACAAAATAATAAATTTACTTTAATAAGACAGGCAGTGAAGTATAGTGGATGAAAAGTCAGAAGTGGGAAAACCACATCTGATACACACTGGCTATGTGACCCTGAGGCAAGTTATTTAATTTCTCAATGTTCCAGAATGTCTCTGAACATACAAATTGCACAAGGACTGCTGATTTGCATCGGTGATAGGAGTTTTCTCACAAGAAATCCCCTACACTGATGAAACCATAGATCCTGTAAAAAGGAAGGAAAGAAAAAAAAAAAAAGAAGAAAGAGAGAAAGAAAGAAGTAACCAGAGAAGTTAAAAATCATCTAATCTAACTCCCTCATTTTAAAATGAAGAAACAGGTTCTGTGTGAGGATATGAGTTGGCTCCAGGTCACAAAAGTAAATAAACAGTAGTTCCCAGGACAGTGACTGTCAAATAGGCCCATTTGTGTACAAAGATCTTAATTCAGAGTAGGAATAAATAGGATAAGTAAATAAGCCCTCTTGGATTTTTGGACCTGGACATACTCTGCCCCACTGATTTTCTGATTAGGGAAGTGACAAATTAAGTTCCTTTGGAAAATATTTAGCATGTTGTCATGTTGAATAGTTCCTTTCCTATTCCTCTTTCCCTATGTAGTTTTCCTCAATTTCAAGACATTTTCCTTGTTCTTTATTACATTTTTTTTTTTTTAGGAAGTAGTAAAGATAGTCCCACTCATGAAAAAAAGATTTTTGTGATTTGACAGTATTGGAATTCAATCCAGTCCACCAAGTAGTCATTTATCACTTATTGGGGAAGATATGTGATACTTAACCATCCAAATATCCAAATGACCCTGGACACCAACACTAATCTCTTTATCACCTTTCCTTGAGTTCTCTGTGTGGAAAGAGAGGCTGGGATATAGTTGGACAGAATGTATATATAGCTGAAACTTTTCCTTACATCTTTATGTCAAATAAACCATGTGGCTACAGAAAATTTATTGCCTGTGTAATAAAGAGGGTTGAGCCAGAAAATTTACCAACTATAAGCTAGGTTTTGAGAGCTATATAGATTTTCCTACTTCATAATCATGAACACTATTTTAGTTGCCAGGCTAAAGTTCAGACTATGTCATCACAACCTATCTTTCTTTTTAAAAGCTTTTTATTTTCAAAACATATGCATAGATAATTTTCAACATTCACCCTTGCAAAACCTTGTGTTCCAAATTTTTTTCTCTCCCTTCCCCCTAAAGAGCAAGTAATTCAATATATGTTAAACATGTGCTATTCTTCTATACATATTTCTACAATGATCATGCTACATAAGAAAAATCAGATCAAAAAGTAAAAAAATGAGTAAACAAAATGCAAGTAAATAACAGAAAAAAAGGTGAAAATACACATTGTTATCCACACTCAGTCCCTACAACCCTCTCTCTGGGTGCAGATGGCTCTCACTAGCACAAGATCATTGGAACTGGCCTGAATCACCTCACTGTTGAAAAGAGTCATGTCCATCAGAATTAATCATTATATAATTTTGTTGTTGCCATGTACAATGTTCTCTTGGTTCTGCTCACTTCACTCAACATCAGTTCATGTAAGTCTCTCCAGGTCTCTCTGAAATCCTCCTGCTGATCATTTCTTGCAGAACAATAATATTCCATAACATTCATATACCACAATTTATTCAGCCATTGTCCAACTGATGGACATACATTCAGTTTCCAGTTTCTGGCCACTACAAAAAGGGCTTTTGCACTTTTTCACACGTGGGTCCCTTTCCCTGCTTTAAGATCTCTTTGGAATATAAGGCCAGTAGTAACACTGCTGGGTCAAAGGGTATGCACAGTTTGATAAGTTTTTGATCAGAGTTCAAAATTGCTCTCCAGAATGGCTGGATCCATTCATAATTCCACCAACAATATATCAGTGTCCCAGTCAAAACTTGTCCTTGAGGTTTTTTCCTGTTCACCTGTTTGAAGTCTTTTGTCACAGTAGAGTGAGTTTTGTGTATGGGAAATGGGAAACTATCTCTGGTTATGTGTCAGAGAGACCTTGATGGGACCAGAATAGAATCTCATCTGATGGGAAGAAAATATATATTCTCTTACTGCTTAAATAATGGAATAACACAATGCCTTTTCTGTGGGCTGACTGAAGGTGGTACACGACCTGATATTGGCTTCTTATACTGCTGCCGTGTTCCAAGTATAAGATGGGCTACTCGTTACCTCCTAGGGTTATTATGAGATCAAATGACATAATTCCTATAAAATGTTTTGATAACCTTAAAACATTACATATATGTCAGTTGTTCTTATTCTTGCAGTTATGTGCTAGACTCTGGGCTAGGTGTTGGGGTACAAAGACACAACAAAAAAATGGCCCCTTGACCTCAGGAAGCATAATTCTAGTATAGGGGGTGGGTGGGTGATACAATGTGTAAATATAGAAATATATACAGAATATGATCATTTGAGGAGGGAGTCAGTTCATTAACAATTAAAGTTTACTTTCCATTGTAGTTAATTTACCCTTTCACTTAATGACCTTAAAGAAGATTCTGAACTTCTAATTATAAGTTTAGGGATAGGTGGGTGGTGCCAAAAGTCTTTTTGCTCCCTGAGGGCAGGGATTTTATTTGTATGTAATGCTCTTAATAAAACCTTAACCTGACTTGTTCTAACACCCTTATTGACCTCTTAACACACCTGTTAGCAGACTTGTCTTCTGGTCGACCTCTCTTCTGTGCAAAGGCTTCTAATGACTTTCCTTGTCCTTTGACACTTCGGAAAAATTCTGCTAGCCTTTTCAAAACATTCCATGCTCTAGCCCCACCCTATTTCACCCTATTTCTAATTTGCCAACTTAAACTGCTGCCCTTTTACCCAGAAGTATTTTCACCTCTGTTTCTCATGTTTCCCCCCACCCCCTTTTGGTCTGATTTTTCTTGCTCTCTATGACAAATATGGAAAAAATTTTAAAATAGTATTTTATTTTTTCAAATATTTTTCAAAAATTTTTTAAAATTCAAAGATAGTGTTCAACATTCATTTTTGTAAGACTTTGTATTCCAAGTTGTTCTTCCTCCTTCCCTTATATCCCCCCTCTTCAAGACATGGAGCAATCTGACGCAGGTTATATAGGTGAAATTCTTTTAAACCTCTTTCCTTTGTTTAGAATTTCATGGTTAATTTATATTAGATTGTCTGCTGTCCAGGGGAAAGGGAGGAAGAACAATTCGGAACAGTCTTAAAACAATGAATGTTGAAAACTACCTTTTACATGTATTTGGAAAAATAAAATACTATTTAAAATAATAGGGGCCAGACTGCCAAGATTATTCTCTGAAATTGCCTCCTTTTTACACTGCCTGTATCCTGCATGGGTATAGCTTTTTGCACGTTGTTGCCCCATTAGAATGGGAGTCCCTTGAGGATTTTTTGCCTTTCTTCACATCCCCAGTACTTGGCACACAGAAGGGGCTTACCAAAGTTTTGGTTAACTTTTCTGGTGGCAGTATTTTTGAATCATAGATTTAGAGGGAGAAGGGATATAACAGGGCATCAAGCCTAAACAACTCATTTTATAGATGAGAAAAACCAGTGTAAGAGAAGTGGTGATCTTGAGGGTCACATAGCTAGAAGAGTCTGAGATAGGATTTGAATTCAGGTCTCCCTGATTCCAATTCCTCTACTGTACCATTTTGCTGCAAAAACCCTTAACCAACTGAGCCACAGAAATTAGAAGTTTTAAAACATGAGATATTAGGAAGAACATTAATTCTGGAGCCAGAGGATTTGGATTTGTTATCTTGTCTCCAATGCTCGCCTACTATTTGTGTGATCTTGGGCCTATTTTCTCATCTATAAAACATGGGGGAGTGCGGGTGGAATAAATGGTCCCCAAAGTCTTTCCACCTCTAGATCTATGTTCTTTCATCATAGGCAGCACATGAAAAAAGTCTCTTTGCTTGGAGTAATGTGGTAGGAATGGTAAATGGAATAAAAATTTCCATTTACATAGGGCTTTAAGGTTTGCAAAGTGCTTTGCTAAATGTTATTTTATTCATTCTCATAACAACCCTAGAAGGTAGGTACTTTATCCCCATTTTATGGATGAAGAAACTAAGGCAGAGAAAGGTCAGACAACTTGCTCAGGGTCATCCACCTAGGAAGAGGTAATGTGGTATTTGAACTCAGGTCTTCCTGCCTTTTAGTTACTTTGGGCTCTATCCCATATGCCACCTTATTGCCTAAATAAATACTATCTCTGTGGCTTAAATTTTTAGGGTGAGGTGAGAATTGATTAGGGTGACAAAGACTCAGATTCTCTCTCTCTCTCTCTGACCAGCCCCACTCCCACCCACACTTTAGCCATTAGAATTAAGTGAAGAACCCAATACTGAAGCTTGCCTGCTCTGGAAGAACTAGCCTTTTCCTTGCATTTCCACAAATCTAATAGGGCATCTGAAGATGTAAACTGAACCCAGAGCTAAAGTAGAGAGATTGAAATGTCTTTGGGAAATTACCAGGGCTTTTAATATTCCCATACTTTCCCTTAAAAACAAGATTAGGCCCTTGAAATCACAGATTTAGAAGTGGAAGGGTTTAGGGGTTGTCAGATTCTCATTTTTGAGATATAGAAATTGGGGTCCTGATAAGCTAAGTAACTTGCCCATTTCACCCTTTAACACCAATATTATGGTCATGTACCTTTGGTGGAATTGTGAACTGGTTCAACCATTCTGCAGAACAATTTGGAACTATGCCTAAGAACTATAAAACTTTGTATATCCTTTGAGTCAGCAATAACATTACTAGGTCTGCAACCCAGAAGAGATCAAAGGAAAAGGATCTATATGTTCAAAAAATATTTATAGCCACTTTATGTGGTAGCAAAGAATTAGAAATTGCAGGGATGCTCATCAATTGGGGAATGGCCGAACAAGTTGTGGTATATAATTGTGATGGAACAATCTTGTGCTATAAGAAATTATTAGCAGGTTGGTTTCAGAAAAACCTAGGAAGATGTATATGAATTGGTGAAGAGTGAAGTAAATAGATTGAGAAGATTGTTATATACAGTTACAAAAATGTTGCAATGATGACCAACTATGAAAGACATAGCTATTCTGATCAACATAATGATTCACAGCAATTATAAAGGACTCCCGATGGAAAAATGATAGCCACATCTGGAGACAGAATTGATAAACTCTTAAGTGCAAAGTGAAGTATAATTTTTTCATTTTAAAAATATTCTAGTGATATGTAGCTGCAAGCCACAGAATAACAAGATTATTGTTTCTGAAGAATTAATCAACAAAATGACAAAAATGCAGGATGGGCCAGAGCAGACAATGTTATCAGAATGTATCAGAAAAGTAAGGATGCTATCAGAGAGCCGAATGATAGGAGAACAAAGACATAATTGGTCACATAGGGAGGCTGAGTCAGCCTGATATGGTACAGCTCCTAGGGAAAAATAGCGGTGGTTTTGGAGTCCCTGACCTTGGAGGGCTTCTGTTCTAACAATGTCAGTAGTCCTAAATCTTCTAGCTTTGGAATCTGCCTCAGGAAACTTTCAGGCCTAATCTGTCAGATTCTGAATAGACCACTCCTCAGTCTTTTAGCTTCTGGCTTCAGGGAGCTCCCACAGATCAAACTCGAGAGACAATAGTGAATAGACCACTCCTCAATTGTTTGCTGACTGGTAATTTGGTCAGTAATAATCTGGCCAAGAGAACCAAGTTCTGGAGACCACTCCTTCCTACCTATGAGCCATAGAATTAGCTTATCTCTGATTGAAAGCTGGGTAAATGTGTTTCCTTGCTTGGGTTTCTCTGTTTACAATTCAGCCCACTTTGAAATGGCCTTACTTAAAATAAAGCTTTGCCCCATGGCTAAGGAGATGGGTTCAAGTCTGCAAATTCTTTTGAGACACCTTGCAGCACCAGTCTGGGACCCAAACTTTTGGGGTCCCCCCTTTCCAACCTCAACGAGCCATTGGTATTTGTACAATATCAAGAAACCTTGAAGAGAGGCCTCTGGTGTACTGCTGCTGGATCATGGAGGCCAAAGAGTGCAGGGTAGGCTGCTGTCTCATTTTTGGAGGGAGTATGAATCCTGGGGAAACCATAGCTTTTTCTCTAAAGCTTGGAGATTTCAGTGGTTTGACCCTTTGAGCCAGCTGAATAAAAGCCCAAAGAAGACTTGGGCAGAACTCTACAGAGGAACTAGCTGAAGAACAGTGAGTCCCAATAAAAGGGTGTAGCAGTGAATGTGAGCTCTGTGAAGAATTAAGCAGGTTAGATTCTTCACTTCCTAAAGGAGCCAGTGTGGCCAATAGAAAGGGCTGGAATGATCTGGAAACCTTCAAGTCCAAGCTCCAGTCAGTCTGGACTTGGGTGTTAGGTCACTCACTTAAACCCTTTGTTTTTTGTGTCCGGTCTGCAACATAGAAATGAGGTAAAACGCCATTGTAAAATCATTCACCAAACCATGTTGGAAAATGCAAGATTTGGCAAAACCCATCTGCAACCTGTGAAGGGAGCAGGCACGTTCTGGGGGTTCTTCCCTTCCCTGGGGTGATAGGGAGGTGTCAGGAAGAGATGAAGGGAGAAGATTTAAGATCCTGAGAGTGAGCCAGACCCCTGAGAGGCAGAGGGTGGGGAGGTCTAGGGAGGGAATGCTACAGAGAAATGCCAGTGTTTGTTAGTAAAAGCCTCATCTCATACCCTCAAGCCTAGATTACCTGCCGAGAGGTCTACCTCCCTCAAGTCTCTCCCGACTCTAATCCATCCTGATGGGGCCAATAGTAATTTTCCTAAAGCACAGGCTTCCTATCACCTCCAAGGTTCAAATACAAAATACTACTTGGCATTCAAAACTCACCTACCCTTCTTATATCTCACTCTCCACACACCACTCTTGGATCTAGTGACTCCGGCCTCCTGGCTACTGTGAACAAGATACTATTTCTCAGCTCTGGACATGTTTCCTGGCCTGGAACACTCCCTCTTCTGCTCCAACTACAGACCTCCCCAGGTTTCTTTTAACTAAACTAAAATCCCCCCTTCCACAGGAACCATTCTCTCTTTGAATTACTTCTTATTTATCATGTATATAGTTTGCTTTGTTTGTATGTAGCCTTCCCCATTAGATAATAAGGTCTTTGTGGGCCGGGACTGTATTTTGTCTTTTTGTATTCTCAGCACTTAGCAGTGTCTGGAAGTAAATACTTAATAAATATTTATTGATTGATTGGGTTCTCTTCTGTCCAACACAGATGACAAGTTTACATTCATATATATCACTTGTTAAGATTTACAGAGCAGTTTTCTATACATGATCTCATTATATCCTTAAAAAAAACCTGGCAGAGATGGGATTCTTGCACCCATTTTTGCCAGATTTCCCTAAACATTATTAAATAGTTGACACTTATAGGGAGCTTTAAAATTGGCAAAACATTTTACAAACATGATTTCATATGGCATCCTTTGCTCATGAACCTTCCATGATTTTCCTTTATTTAAAATCCAAACTCTCAGTCAAACACTGAAAGCTGTCTTTTATCTAATTCCATTGAATTTGTCCACTTTTTTCTTTCCATTAGTTCCCTCCCTCAATGAATTCATAGGTCCTTTTACAGGGACCTTTCCCTTTCCCTGCTCCATGCCTTTGCTCACACCTTTGTATGGCTGGAAGCATTCCCTCTTTCTCCTCCTCTTGATTCACCCAAACCCTCTCTGTCTTTTTTAGCTGTCTTCCCCACATTCTTTATGAATCCCCCAAGCTGGATCCTCCAACACTTTGGAACTGTCCCACTCAATGGGCAGCCAGCCTACAATTCCCGATGATGCTTGCTGTCTTTTTATGCTGATGTCCCACCTCTCCCAGTTTAAATAGTTAGTCTGGTTAAAACACTTGGATAAAATGGTCAATGAAGCTGTGGGGAAGAGCCTCCCATATGCTCATGTCTCCCCATACTAGACTTCAATCACTCTCTGGAATATATGGGATAGGGAGCTGGACACTTAGTATAATCCATCCCATTAACAGAAAAAATAAAACAAAACTCCTCTCCAACAAACTCGGGTATCTTTTGGTGATGGGAGCAGAAGTATCAAATAATATAAGAGAAATGACTACATGTAACAATAGTCTAAGACAGGGTTCCTCAAACTACTGCCCGAGGGCCAGATGCGGCAGCTGAGGAAGATTATCCCCCTCACCCAGGGCTATGAAGTTTCTTTATTTAAAGGCCCACAAAACAAAGTTTTTGTTTTTACTATAGTCTGGCCCTGCAACAATCTGAGGGACAGTGAACTGGCCTCCTATTTAAAAAGTTTGAGGACCCCTGGAAGGTTTGCATTCCATTCCCAGCGCTGACTGGCTCTATGATCGGGAAAAATTACTTTCCCTCAGGCTCAGTTTCCTCCTTTAAATGGGTGTAATATAGCATTTACACTATTTGCTCCACAAGTTTGCAGTGAGGCAGATAGTATAGCTGCAGTTAAGTACTATGTCAATGTACAGAAAGGGGTCCACCCCTTCTGGTTAATCTGATGAACATGGGAAGCTTGATTCAGGGCAGAAAATGTAATCAAACTGAAACAAACTTGAGCTGAAAAGCAAATACTTGTCCTTGGACTGAATAAAGCTGTTTTAAAAACATACCTTATTACTTTTTAATATCCTTAAGATCCCTTTAGTTTTCAAAATTCTATGATGCTGAATTATTTAAACTGAATTTGTCCTTCAGGAAAATTGAATCAAATCTGTTCTTCAGCAAAAGCTCTTATCTGTCAGCCTGTGGTCCACTAACCATTGGATCTGGGGGACCTCAGAGATATAATACCCTCATTTTACAGATGAGGAAACTGAGGCCTAAAGAGGAAAAAACTTTCACAAATTAACTCAGAAACGGCGGATAAAACCTAGTCTGACACACTAGATGGGAGTGGCTTCCAACACAACCCTTCCTTGCTCTTTGCAGGCAGGGGACAGTCAGGCCCATGGTACTAAGCACAGAGAATAGCACCGGCCTATGAGAATCACAGAATCTACCCTTCACATAAAGCAGCAGCAACAATAGCCCAAGACCTCCACTTTAGATTTGAGAAACTTCAGCCTTGGAGATTAAAGTAATCACAATGATTCACATTTTCATAGCATAAGGTGCTTGTCACAGAGCTTCTGTGAGGCAACAGTACAAGTACTAAGACCCCCCATTTCACATACAGAAGGAAAACTGAGGTCCACAAAGGGGCAGTGATGAATCCTGGTGTCTGGCCTCCAGGTCTAGTGCTCTTTCTGCTACTTGATGTTGGCAAAACATTCTGCTGGAGGCCTCATCCCATGTCTGGTACCCAATCGCCGCTGTCACTTCACTCGCAGAGATTTTTCTTTGCCCAATGTCCTTCTTCGGAGGGACCCTCGCTCCTTGTTTACTTATTGCTGGATGGTTTTTGTTGGCTTGAAATAATTCTGGGAGAAGATAAGATCTCCCTGATCTCAGCAGGTCAAGACATTCGAGGAGCTAAAGATTTTCTAAGAGAAACTAGAGAGAAGTGTCCAGGTGAGATTAGCAGGGTGGATCTGGAGCAGCTGGAGGAGCAACGGGGTCTTCTCCACAGGATCACAGAAAGCAGAGGTGCCCCGAGGAGGCGGTGGCACTGAGGGCCCTCCCAGGAAACCCCAAGGTACTGCATGCTCCCCAGGATGAAGAAAGTGGGTGCCAGGAGCCCTGAGTACAGGGCGCAGGAAGAAGGGAGAAGGGGATGGTCTGAATCATCTCTTTTAGAGAAGTTTCAACTTCTCTATGGCTTCTGGGTTATCTTCTTTATTTTTTTTTCTTTTTTTTTAATTTAAAAAAATTTCTTAGTTCTTGCACTTTCTATCCGTCCATCACGGCTCCTTTAGCCACTGTAAGAGTTGAGGTGTGTAATAGGTGATGATGATGTCAGCACCTGTATTTAGGAGAAACAAAAGGGGGTGGGAGTGTGAGAGCTAGCATGAAGGGCTCCAGCTGGTCTGTGTATGCTGCCCACTCTCAGGAGCAAAGGGCACTGCCTGGGACCTCTGCTGTATCTGCAGTCACCAGAAAAGCATCACGAGGCTAGAGAGGGACCTGGCTCAAACCCAGCCTTTAGCCTAGTGCTTGGTGCTTAATAAATGATTGCCTGACTGACCCTGCTTCTCATACATCCAAGCCTGGGAAATCCTTTGTTTCTTAGAACCTCAGTTTCCACATCTCAGTTGCCCATCTAAGATGGGCAAAATACTTCTATTATTTACCTTACAAGACTGTTGGGAGGAAATAATTTAGTGAATCTTAAAGTCTTGGTATTAAGCTGCTACCACATCCTTACTGTGGGTCTGTTTTCTCAACTGAAGCTAAAACTTCCAATCCCACCAGAGTCCAGACACATAATACTGACTTACTCTTTATTCCTGTATCCCAGCTGGCAGGAGAACAGAAGTGGAAGAGGAAAATCCTCTCCACTCCTTCCCAATCCCTGCCTTACGTACCTGCTCTTCGGAAGGCTGTCATGGCCTCCATAACAGCAGTCTTGAGGTCAAAGGCCCCAGCTCGGGCTCCGTGCCACAGCATGGCGAACTCCCCAGAAACATGATATACAGCAAGAGGCAGGACAGAGTGCTGGAGAGGGGAATGAGCTAAGTTACAGGGAGTGGCTGATGGTGCCCCTAAGGAAGTATGTTCCCATCTTCTCCAACTCTGACTCGCCCCATTCTGATCAAGCCTGAGCAAGCTGACTTTTATCTGTCAAACTCTAGGACTAATAACACAAGACTGACTAACTTTATTCTGAGGTGGTGAACTATCTAAGAAGCCTGAATGATCTGTCACAGAGGATACAGAAGGGGATTGCTACTGGATCAGAAACGACTAAATGTGGCCTTCTCAGTCTGATTCCAAAATTCTTCAGAATCCTCACCGCTTTCAATTCTGCTTTTGCAGAATTGCTCTGCCCTTGACTCACCTTGTTCTTTACTTCTCTTACAATGTCCAAGTATGGCAACCCTGGCTTGACCATCAGAATATCTGCTCCTTCCCGGACATCTCGATCCTAAGGTACATGGGATAGAGAATGTGACTCCTGAAACTTTTCTCAAACCCATTTTCAGGGAAGACTGTAGGAAATTCTGGGGTTGAGAGGAGGACTTCTTAGGAAAGGAAGGGAGGGTGGAAAGGAAGGCTCTCAAAAGGAATGGCTGGGAAGGGGAGGTCCCTTTTTACACACCACAGCTCGAAGAGCCAGGCCCCGAGCCCCAGGAGGCAACTGATAACAACGTCGGTCACCAAAAGCTGGG
The DNA here is from genome assembly GCF_902635505.1 of Sarcophilus harrisii. Classification (NCBI taxonomy): domain Eukaryota; kingdom Metazoa; phylum Chordata; class Mammalia; order Dasyuromorphia; family Dasyuridae; genus Sarcophilus; species Sarcophilus harrisii. The sequence goes on along the minus strand of NC_045427.1, from coordinate 478,231,101 downwards.
CTAGAATGCGCTGCATCCCTGTGGAGAAAAGCCAGGTCATAAGGAGGGAAGCAACAGATCGCTCCTGGGTCTTACCACAGATTGGGACTACCAGGACTACCTGGGGCCGCTAACTCTCATGCCCTCCAATTTTCACTCACCGGAAAGGACCATAGAAACAAGAAGCAAACTTGGCACTGTAGCTCATCACTGATACCTGTTGGGAGATAGTTCCTTGGGCTGAGTATTCTGCTAAAAGAGCTCTAAATTTGGAGTCAGGAGCCCCAGGGGGTTCCAACTTTAATCACTGCCCTTGTGACTCTGGATAAATCCTCTATCTTTTTTGAGACCTACCTCATCTATAAAATGACGCAGAAGGATTTTACAACCCTATATCCTAGGAGCTAATAAACCTGTGGATTCTAAGAATGGGTTGGAGAGGGGATAGGCTTCCAGTCCCTTGCAACCACCCCCTTCTCATTCCCCACCTCTTCCAATGCACTACTTTGACTTCTTGCCCTCTTACCTTGTTGCCAAGCCCATGGGCGATCAATGCCTCCTTGATGGCAGCAATTCGCCCATCCATCATGTCTGATGGAGCCACGACCTGGCAGCCTGGAGGAAGAGTTAGAAGATGGGAGGGGATTGAACTTGACCCTTGCCAAGGTTACCATCAGCTCTAATTGTGTCTGATTCTGAAGATGATGTAGTCTGATTCTGCATTTTGTTTGTCTCCCAGAACTAATTGGGTCTTCAAATACCTATAATTCCCTTCCATCCCAGGATGTGTAGCACTTAGTTACTCACCTGCCTTCGCATAGGCTAGAGCAACTTCTGCCAACCTCCTGCTGCTGTCCTCGGCCCGGAACGAGCCATCCTCTCTCAGGAGCCCTGCAGGAAACCAGTGGGACTCAGGAAAGGCTCAGGGATCTCCCCTCTGCCTCCCAATGCAGGGAAACCCCAGCATTACTCCACCAAGACTTAGCCTTGTTGCCAGAAGTGGAGCAAAGAGATCCTCGGTAGGATCGGGGAGCTCAGGACTCACCGCAGTGACCATGTGAGGTGTAGGGACACAGGCACACATCACAGGCCACCAGGAGGCTGGGAAACGCCTTGCGCAGCAGATGAATTGCCTGAATGGCGGGGGTATCTTCTGTGTCAGCTCCTGAGCCCAACTCATCCTGGGTGAGCAAGGATGGCTTTATCACCAACATCCAGGCCTCCTCTCAGATGCACGTCCTCCACTCTCAGCCCATTCCACTCACACCCTTGTCCTCCTCTTCCCCAACACTCTAGCCTCTCCTTTCTTCACCCACCACATCTCGCTACCCATGTCCTCACCTTGCTGACTCTGCTGGGTACCCCAAAGATCAGGACGCATCGTAGCCCCTTGGCTACTAAGGGCCGCAGCATCTCTTCCAGCTTATTGACGCCATACCTGGGAAGCAGACAGGCCAGCTTGAACCCTGGGCTAGGACCTTAACTTAGGGTTTCAGACTGAGGCTGGGCAGGGCAAGAGAGGTTGGACCTGTCTGGATCACTCTCTTGTAAAGGAATTGCATGTACAGATGTTTAATAAAAGTCTGATCAAGGCAGGAGTGACAGGGCATGGGGATATTATAGGGTGGGGGGGGCTTTACATTACGTTTTCTACTTCCTAAAGTGGTTTTGCATCCATTCTCTCATTTAATCATCACAATAACTCCATGGAATATGTAGGGCAGATTGAGTCATTCTCATGTGGCAGTGAAGGCCAAGGAGTTTGAAGTGACTCCCCTTGATAGTCACACAGTGAGTGGGGAAGCCTAGATTAGATCCCAGATCTCCTGAATTCCAACCTAGAATCCTTTTAATCATAGCCATTCTTTCTTTCCTCTAGAGATCTCCCAGGAGCTTCTCTTACCTGGAAATGCCAGGAAGGCTCTCAATTGGCTGCACAGCATCAGGAATGTCCCTGAAGGAAGCAGAGGGGTAAGCTGTGGGAGGATGGGGTAAAGGATAAGGGGGAAAGATGATTTTGAGGGCCAAGCAGAAATAAAAATGGAGAATCAAGTGCCTTGGAATAATCCTCTGAATTAAAAGTTGGTTCCTACCCACAAGGGTATAGGGGTGTGTCCTGGACAGACCAGTAATCTGTACCAGGAGTAGCCACAACTCACATTGTTGATTAATACATGAGCTTTGTAAGTGTTGTACTTCTTACTGGTATGAAAAGACCCTCCATAGTCTAATTATCTCTGGTTAAAATAACAAAATAAACTTTCTGAACCCCAGCAAAATTTATGACCAGATGTTTGTCCCATGGTGCTTACAACAGGACTCAAGTGGTCTGCACAACCACTCAGCCTCTTTCTCATCATCTCTTGAATGAATCAACAATCCCCACAATAATAATAATACTTCACGATTAAATTTTATGACTGTGAAAGCTTTACAATTTTCAAAGTACTTTGCTAACTATCTGATCATTGTATTTGTGAGCTTTGGAGAAGGATTGTTATATCCATTTTACAGACAAAGCATAAGCTCAGAGAGGAAAAGTTATTTGCCCAAGTTGGTAAAACAGGGAGGGTCAGGAGCAGATAATTCCTAAATATGGTTTATAGTTTCCCCCAGGAGAGAAGAGGCAGCCAGATGACCCTGCTTTACTAACCAGACACCTTCATCAGATCAATTTGGTACAAGAAACACTCAGTAGACCCCTGCAGACCTTTCTTCCTGCTCTCAAACCCCACAAGTAAGCCTGAAGTTGGACACAGTCCCATGAACTTACGTGACAAAGATGGGGTAGATAAGATTGGAGGCATCGAAGATGCTGGCTGCTGTCTGCCAGTTTCGTAACAAGGGGTGGAAGTAGCCGCTGTGAAGCAAGGATTCAGGCTGCATGACTGGGGCTCAGCAGGGGTTCTGGAGACAAGCAAAGAAATATTTACTAAAGGCCCCCATAGCCAGCCCTGTGCCAGGGGCTTTAACAAGACAAAAGGCGCTCCAAGATAGTTCCTGCTCCAAAGGATCTTACAGTTTCACTGAAGGAAAAAAAAGATACAAATGTATAAACATATATATATATATATATATATATATATATATATATGTACATACATACAGATACAACACACAGAACAAATACACAACATGAAAAAGCAAGCAAAGGTAAAACAGCCTTGATGACCAGGCTTTTTACCCTGAAGGGAACAGGGAAGCAAAGGAGTTAAGTGACAATCTGCTGTGCCTTTGGAAACTGAATCTGGCAGCAGGCCTAGCATGGACTAAAAAAGGGAAGACACTGCATTAAAAGGCTGGTGTAACAATTTTGGGCCAGAAGAATAGAGAAAGGAGTTCAGTTTTAAACTTGTTAATTTTGAGGTAGTAACAAGAATTCTAGCAGGCAGATAAGTGGGAGGACTGATTGTACAGCCAGCCGAATTCTCCAGGCTGGTTTATCCTAGATTGGGTCTCCTCCAGTCTTATTGTGACCAGGAGGTTGGAGCTCCTGCTGCTTCACCCATTACAGTCGAACTCTGACACTGGGCAGTTTCTGGCTCCTTTCCCAGTCAACCTAAAAGCCTTATCTTAATTTTCAAGGCTCAGTGCCATTTAGAAGGTTATGTTATCACTAGAAACACAAGTTCAGCCTCTTGCCACACCCCAGGGCCAACACACTGTCTGTCTCCCCCACCCCCCAACATGTCCCCCCCCCCTTCCCTACAATCCCTGGATTCTTATTCCTCAGCTATTCCCACCTTCCCCAGTATATACACTCAGCCCTTTATTTTTTCTCTCCAAAAGCCTATCTTGGGGCCACAAACACTTCATGAGAGGCCACAACTGGGACAGAGGTGAGCTACGGGTTTATAGATTGTATGTGAAGAGGATACCCAAGTGTTCATATCCCACAGACCTTTCCAGGCTCCTCATCTGTAAAATAAGGTTGTACTGAAAAGATCTTGGTGATCTCTTCCAATTCTGACAATTTACATGACTCTTGACACTTCTGAGGTGCAAGGGAACCCACAGGACAATGGAGGGGGCAGATAACTAATACTGGTGCCCATTCTTTGGCTTCTGAAGGTCAAATCTTGTGAGAAAACTTTCTTCAGGTATTCTGAATTGATGTCAACCCTTTCCCTTTTCTCGCCCTTAGCAAGTTCAAGATTAGCATTCAATAGGAAGGTCCCTTAAGCAATCCTAAGAACAACCAGTTCTTGGGCATCATCATAGTGCAATAGGCTAGTCTTGGGTAGGTAAAATCCCCTGTAATTCGGTCACCTCATTAGAGTCAACCGTTCCAACTCCTACCACACGTTCAGCCAAAGCTGCTAATGTTTCACAAGGCCTGACTTCTTTACGCTGTCAGATCCTAGGCAAGGTTATAGACTGAGAAGGACTTGTTCTATATTTTAGGAGCTTCGGAAGATAGTGAGGAAAGGAAAACCCTTCAAAAATAGGTTTACTTGTCAAATACTACGCTCTCTTATCATTTTACTAGTAATTCAGTGAAAGAGTTTGAGATCACAGCTTGCCACCAGCAGCAATAATGTTCAGGGAACCTGACAAAAAGATCCAGGTGCTACATATCAGGAGATGGGAATGGCTCAGCTTTGGAGAAATTATTATAGAGTCTTAAGATATTAAAGCTAGAAGGAGCCTACTCCTTCAGTTTTCAGAGGAAATTGCTGCCGAGCGCAAAACTCACAGTTAGTAGTAATGCCAGAATTAGACTACTCCCTATCCAAACACTTTCAATAACACATCTAACACCAGTAAATTTTGTCTTAAAAAAAAAAAAAGACTGGGAGAAGAATTCTTCCTTGGTCAGCAACAAGTGGGCATCACCACCAAAAGTTGTTTCAACAAAAGAATGGTAACGTTCCTGGAGGCTAGGCTCAGCAGACACTCCTGAAGGTGCTAGGTTATAAGGGAGTGATTGTTAATACCATCACATTAAACAATTAGAACCTAGAGGGGCATGAAAGGAGCAGACAATGGCACAGCCAGCCAGGCAGAAGCAGAAAAAAATTCCTCAAGCTTACAGGCTGGAAAACAGTCTCCTTGCCAAGGAGGGCGGGAGGGGAGGAGGGAAGGGGAGATACTGTCTGGCCTGAGAAATCAAATTACTAGGTCAGAAAAAGGACATTAGACTCCCACTTCCCTAGACGGGCAGATTTGCCCTGATAGCTTTTAAGATGGAGTGAGCTTGATATTGAGCTGGTCCTGGGAGTTGGGAGAAAAGGTAAAAGTTCTAGGGTCAGTTCTTCAAGGGCTCCAGCTGGCTGGCGAGTTCGGGTCAGGCCTCCAAGGTATACTCAAGGGCAGGCCATGTGACCCCAGCCCTGGCTCTGGGCCCTGACACTCTGCTTTCCATATCCGCAGGGGCCTCACAGATGTGCAATTATTGTAGCAGTCAAAGGAAAAGAACTCGGCCTCCATCAGAGACACTTAAATCCCCGGGACGGAGCCACAGGCAAAGCAGGCCCCCCGACCCAAGTCAGAGGGCAACCAAGGGAAGGGCCGAGGGGGCTTGTGCCTGGGTCAGCACCGATGCGGGGAGAAGATTCATCCAGGAGGTTGCCACAAGGGGAAGGATGGCTCTACTGAAGCAGAAATAGGAACCAGCGCGTTTAGAAATGAGTCTCCGGGGCCAGGAGACCAGATAGTGGAGAGCCAGAAAAACAGAGCCACTGACTGACACCATGACCTTGGGCAAGTCAATTGTCCTCTTTTAGTCCATTTCCTAGGTAAAAACAACCCCCACATCCCGTGGTTTAAGCACTGGGATGTCTCCTACCGGCTTCCCGCCCCTCCCCGCGCCCCACGGAGAGGGGAGCCCTCGGACGGGGGGAGCAGACCCTCCAGCCAGGATCGCCCGGCTGACCTGAGGGTCGGCTGCACGCACGCTCCCCCGGGAGGACAGATCGCGGACACGCTCGGCCTCCCGGCGCCCCGGCTCCCCAGCCCCGCTTCTCCCGGCCCACTAACTCGTCACCCCGTAACCCAGGTCCCGGCTTACCAGGAGTGCAACAGAGCTGCAGAGAGCGCGGATGCTCTCGGAGGTGGCCACCGTGGGACTAAGTAAGCCCACGTGGGGGTGGGGCGGGCTCACCCGGAAGCAGCTTCTCTCGGCCAGGCTCCGCCCCCGGAGTTGTTTGCTGTCCCTGCACTGGCTGGCTCGGCTCCGAGTCACCGCCCCTCCCCTCTATGCTTGGGTCGCGGGTGCCCGCCAGCCCACGTTACTCAGCCCAGCTTCGCAGAGTAACCGGAGGGCGGCCCGAGAAGGCGGGGACAGCCAGGAAGCAGGGCCCCCTGCTGAGATGAAAGTCCCACGTGACTCGGCCCCGGCTATCCAGCTGAATGGCTGGTGGGAAGGGTTCAAGCATTTACTGAGCTTCCAAGGGGGACCACGCTGGCTGGTAAAAGATGACGAAGACATTGCTGGCCTGTTTACTGTACACAATGTGAACAGAAGACTCGAATGGTCAAGAGTGGGACCAGTGCAGGGAGTCTAAGGAAGAATTGGAACCACCTGAGTGGCAGGGAGTCTTGGGACCGCTTTCCAAAGTAGGATCTGAAAGGACACTGGAAATTGACACAAGTATGTTAAGGGGAACCAACTCAACTAACTAGGGGCCGCCTTGAACGCCTGAGTTCAATTGGGACTTAGAAACTTACATTTAAAATGGTTTTGAGAAACTGAAGACTATCTGAGAGGCAAGGGCAGTAAAGTGTGACAGGTCTCAACCTTAGTCCAAACTCTAAGTAAATTGAGCAAAATTTTTGCATTCAAGTTATCTGAAAAAATGCTTTATATCACTAATACAAATTAAAGCAGTTCTTTGGTTCCACTTTACACCCATCACATTGGCAAAGAAGAAGAATGTTAAGAGGGGCGGTAGCAAAACAGCTACAGTAATGCACTATTAATGGACCTTTGAATCTGCAGTTCCATTGTGGAAAGCAATTTGGAATTCTGACCTCAAAGGTTCTGAACTACACATCTACCCTTTGACTCAGTAAAAACCTCTGCCACGTCTATACTCAAAGGGATCAGAGAAAAAGGACTCATACATATAAAAATATTTGGAATAGCTCATTTGTTGTGGCAAAACTAAGGGGATGTCAATCAACTGAGGAATGACTGAACAAATTATGGTATAGGAATTCAGTTATTGTGCCTTAAGAATACTAAAGGTATGGGTCCAAAGAAATGTGGGAATGGTACATTCTATATAACAGTACTGCAAAACCAAAACAATTTTGGAAGACTTAAAAAAAAAATTTCAACTATGAATCCAGAGGAGTGAACTTATCACCTGACTGTGAGGGAATGAGATATATATTTTGGATAATGTGAGAATTCGTTTTGATTAAGAAGTTAGCATTTATATGCCATTTTACAATAAAACAAACTTAAAAGCCATTCCCTTTTCTGTTTCAGGTGGTCATCCAGGTTCTTTAATATTTTCAGAAAGATACTCAGTTTCTCACAAAGCAACCTTTTCTATCCTAGTTCCTAGAAAATGCTTCCTTTGTATAATAAACTGGCAGTTGCTTTCCTGTAACATCCATTAACTGGATCCTACTTTTCTCCTCTGGAATTAATAAAACTAAGGCTGTTCTCTTTTCCACAATAGCTCTTCTGGTATTTTTAAGACCAGCAATCCTATCTTTTCCTTCCCCTTAGTCATTTCATGGCTTGGGTGGGGGAGGAGGGGAGAGAAACAAATATGTTCATTAATGACATGACCCAGAAGGCAAAGAATGTATTTGTTAAAGAAGAATTAACAAGGGTGAATGATTAATGGGCAGGGACTTTTGGAGCTAATTTTTAAAATATGAAAATATTTAATTGATGAAAGCAGTGTCATGAAGAAAACTGCTATAATAATAGCTCAGCTATTATTTTTCTGGTACTCGAGGAACACCTGCTGGCTATACAGGGCGTTGCAGGTTTTCCTATGGTTCCCATATAGCAAAATACAGAAGACACATGAAGAGAAGTTAGTTCTTTCCATATAGTCACAGATGTGGAAATAAAAGTTAACGATTTTTAAACATTTTTTATTTATACAAACCATCCCATTTCCCTCCCCCAAATATAGAATAAGATGAAATTCCTTCCTCATTTATTAACAAACTTGTCCTATAATCCAATAATAAGTAAATGTTAGCAGACTACATTTTTCACCTGTAATACTCCAATTGGAATGGGGTCACTATTATTATTTTATAGACCAAAAAAATTAAAACTAAGTAGGGAGAAAGGTTGATAAGAACCTTCATTCCCAATTCTCAAGGTAGCATTATCAGGACTGAATGTGGTCTCTGAAGGAATCCCCTCTAGTTAAACACAGAGTTGTTTTTTTTTTTTTTTAATTTTCTGGCCATGGGGACAAAGGTCTTCTGGTAGCTTCCAATCTTTAAAAATAACCACTTAACTTGGGAGTAAATAGGGAGTCTAACAGAAAATGAAAGCCCTATCAAAACCACTTTAGAAGGGTAATTTATGAGAATTATATTACTAAGCATTATTAGATTTTATTAAGTTATTCCATCAAGTTATCCTTAAAAGACCAATCCTTTCTGGGATTGGAAGAAAACTTTACATTTGTTCAATTAAACTGGACTGAAGATCATAAGTTAGCAAAGCCAAGATTAGACTAGAGAGTGGTACTTGGAGGAAATGAATTTTAGAGCTTGTCATTTGTTAAATAAAAAAGACAAGTACAAAAAGGATGAGACACCTGAAAAGGTCATATGCTACATATATTAGAAAATTTATTTTCAAACTTATGATCAGGTGGCAGGTGAAAAGGAAGAGAATTTAGAAGAGAAATGCCTACTTTACATCAGACATTTCACTAGACCCAATACTCCACTAATATAGTGAAGTACAAACCTCAAAACATACAAAGTGCTATATAGAGTGTGGTAAACAGGGACCAAGCTCCAAACGCAGCAAGAGACTAGGGGAAGGAAGACTCAGGAAGAGAAGATAATCAGTTACAAACCAAAGAAAGCAGAACTTTGTCATCCCTTAGAAAGTAACTTTCATCAATTTCATTCTTTACCCCAAACTTTTTGGATAGCTCCCCCAAATCCAGAGTGCCTCAGTTACTCTTTTTATAAGATATATCCAATCTCTCACAGGTTAATTCAAACTCAGAGTTCAAACCCCTCCAATTTTTAGCTCCCTCTACAGTCCCTAAATTTTATGAACTATGGGTCATAAAATAGGAGTGAAATATATGACTCTTTTACACATTTTTCCTATAAAAATCTGATTAAGTGGCAGTTTATAACCTACCTTGTCAAAAGGTCAAAATTTATGGATTATATATAAAACAAAATTGGAAAGATCTCATTCATAAAAACTCTGGTTTGGGGGTTATTCAAGAAGTATTCTTAGGTCCTCATATATAAGCATTCTTAGCAGTGGAGGAAAAGGCCACAATTCTTTCAAACAGTACTATGGAGGCAACAGTGTTGAACATCCAATTTCTTATCATCTGATTCTGTGTTCTCTCCATGAAACTCAATTATCAACTTCTTCTTCATCATTCTGCTCCTCCTCTTCCATTCTTTCATCATAGTCTTCATTATCATCTTCCCGGCTTTTGTCTTGTTCCTCAGAATCTGTTCTTTTGTCTTTATCCTTCTTCTTTTGTTCTGAAGCTTCCTTCTTACCTTTTTGTTCACGTCTATATGCTAGAAATAGAAGGTAGCTATAATAAGGCAAAGCTAAACAAACAGAACCAAATTATCGCACTCTAATAGCTTATTATTTCAAAAGTAGAGACACTAAAGCATCTGAGACAGATTCAAATGAAGATGCTGCCAATACTCAATACTATATTAAGTCCAACTGGTTAAATCATATGACAAACACTGTACCAAGGATCCATGTCTACAGCCCAAGATAATACAGCGGTTGTTACCATCTAATGCTTCTTTTAAAGGAGAAATGAATCGCTGAAATTCCATCTCTTCCATAGCCGACAGTACATCACCAGCATTTAGGGTCTTCCGCTTTCCTTTCATCGCAAAGTTGTTTGCACTTAGGAAAAAAAAGAGAGAGAAATTATTTTGGCCAACTCCTGTTTCAAGACATTTAAAGACAGGAATGTATAAGCAAATCTGATTGCCTGACCAAGCTCACATCTAGGAAAAGTACTATTGCCCCAAACTTTAGTCAGTGATTACAAAACACAATTACTCTGGTAAAGGAAGGAAAGAAAGTGTGAAAGAGCAGGTGCAGCAGTTTTAGGCCATGTGGAACTTGAAGGGCTACCTACGCCAAAGACTGTTGCAGGAAGCCCTTTGTAAATATTTGATATAATTATATTTTGAATGCCTTATTTTACTAATGAAGGAAGAAAGAGCTGACTTTTGAGATCAGATTAGTGGTTCTTCTCTCAGATCATTTCAAAAGGTCCATAATACTAACACATTTAAATTTCTCATACACTAAAACACTGATAGCCAGTTATAACACTGCTCCATGGCCAAGCTCACTTCCTGAAGAAGGCAGCATGGCTTAGTGGAAGGAGTACCAGAGCTGGAGAAAGAGTAAGGAGAGCTGGGTTCAAGTCCTAATTCTGTTCAGTTGTTGTGGAACCTCATCTGTCAGTCTTGGCGAGGTCAATTTGAGAATGAGGAAACTACATTAGATTATCTCAAAGCGAGACAGGGACTTGAGAGGAACTTTCACTGGACATTGATTTTACTAGAATGGGAAACTCTCAATCAAGGAAAACCCTCTCCGAAAACAATCTACCCCTTCTCGGAAACCCAACACCCGAGGCACTGAGGGAGAATTAAGGGACTTGTCAAGTGTCAAAAGCTAAACTATGGATCAGAAGCTGCTTTTGAACACAGGTCTCCCTGGTTTCCGGAGACACAAAGTCCCTGCCCTCAGAGCTAACATTTCTACGGAGGAAATACCGACTGCGAACAGATTCACAAGTACAAAAAATAGCCAGGTAAGGGATAACGGGGAGGACGCGGCCAGAGCCTGCGGGGCAGCCGGGGACTTGGGTAAGGGACGTTCCGAGCACCAAGGGGTTCGGGGCGACGCCGGCAGCGCGGGGTGAGCGAGGGTGAGCAGCAGCCCGCGGGGCTCCGGCCAGCAGCCCGCGGGGCTCCGGCCAGCGACCCGCCTGGGATCTCCGGCCAGCAGCCCGCCTGGGATCTCCGGCAGTCTCGGCCCCTCACCAGGACGTGGCGTACAGCACGAACACGCTGGCAGCCCTAGAGATGGCACTTCGAGCCTCTTTGGAAATGTTGACTCCGTCGGGGAGCTGCAAGGGAGACGGCATCGGGATTAGTGGCTGCGCCCCGGGCCCGGCCCCGGCCCCGGCCCCGGCCCGACTCCGCTCACCGCCTCCTTGATGATCCTGGTAATGACGGCATTCGGAAGGTTCAAGTCCTCCGGCCTTTCCGCCATGGTCGCCTCGCCCTCCGTTTCCCTCGGGAAAGTGGCAACGACGCCGCCGCCGGCCTCCAGCGCAAGGCGGCGGTTGCCCCCGGAGCTACGCCGGTCTCGTTGCTCGCCCAAGGCGCCGCTCCGGCGTCCGTACTTCCCGCCCCCGGCCGCGTGTCCCGCCCGGGCTTCCGTCCGCACGCCCGCCTCTCCGTCCCAGCGCGCTGCACGCCGTCCGAGAGCGGCGCCAGCCTCGTGCTCTCCCTGCGAGCGACTTCCCCCGACGGGTTTTGGCCAATCCAAGGGCCCCTGGGCCCAGTCGGGAAACCTGAAGGCCCCGCCCTTCCCGGTGGGCCCCCATGGTGCAGCGCGCGGTTGCCTAGAGACTTCTTTAATGCTCTCTGTGTCGCGCAGACTTGGCGGAGGCTGAATGAACATATGTCTGTTGGGCTGGGATGAAAGGTCTGCGCTGGGAAAGTCCCGCTCACTTCAATGCCGGGGCAGAGATCCCCTCAGAGCCGCGCTTTCGCGTCCCTCTCAGCGGGCGTCCTCCCGCCAACTCTCCGGCTTGGCAGTGCTCGTGGTCCCCGGGGTGTTGCTTTATCCTGACTCCCAGGTCCTGTTCCCCATCTTTGTCTTGGTGTCCCCGGCCCAACCTCCCTCGGTGGTTCCGTGCTCCTTGTGCCCCGCCTGACCCTTACCGCCCTCCGCCTCTGCTCTGTCCCGCCGCCCCTCAGCTCCCCCAGCCACTCCTGTGCCTGCTCTGGGCCCCGCCTCTCCGGGACACCCTGCCCTTAACCAGCTTGTCTGGTTTTGTGTCTCCCCGGGACCGTCCCGTTGGCCCCTTTGCGCCGCGGCGGCGATTCTTTGGCGGAAGGAGCCAGCTGCCTCTCCCGGAGCAGAATCGCGGTTTCTCAGCGACTTCCACTCTTAGCCAGCCAGTCATGCAGCGCCGTGCGTTAGAGGCGGCAGGATCTGAATCCTTCCGCCTGGTTCGCTCACTCTCCCTAACTGCTGCCTCCGACTCATCCTCTAATAACGGGCTCTAACTTTTCTCGCGCCCTCCTCCTGCCCTTTTCTCTGGCTTCCCCAGATTCCTGAATCCTTTTTTCCCTTTAAGCTTCTCTGGTTTCCAGATTTTGCTCCCTTCCTAAAAGAATCTCAGGGCTAGGCTTCTGCTTTCTTTGGCTCTTGAAACTTTCCATCAGACATGGTTTTTAAAATGTTTCAAATAATATATATATAATTAGTAGTAGTACCATTATTGATAGGATGCTAACAGGCTGGTGTTGTGAGGAAAAATGAAGTAAGATATGGGAAAGTGTATTGGAAAACAGAAGTGCCATATAAGTGCAAGATAATTATATATTTTTTACTCGTTTCATAGGATAATGGGATTTGTAATTAGAAGAGAATTTATAGATCATCATTTGAGCATTTCATTATATATAAGGAAGCAGGCGGAAAAGAGAAATTGCTTGTCCTAGGTCACAGATTCACTATCAGATTCCTCCTTCAAATCCCGATCCTCTGACTCCACATTCAGTATTCTTTTCAATCACCGTTTTTATCTGCCTCTGTATCAGGATTGTATTAGTTTATTAGCTGTGTTTGTAATAATGGAATTAATGCTTTTCTTTAATTTTACTAATGGTATCTGAACCACCTCCCTGTTGGTCCCCATTCTAATGCTTTTTTTTTTTTTTGAGGTGATATAGGTATTCACAATCAAATTAAAGTATGGACTACATGTTGCCATGCAGATATAACTCAATATTATGTATTATTCCCTATCTTATTCAATTCTTGTTTCTCTAGATGGCTAATGATCTTGAGGTTGATTTCTGTAGTCAACCTGTGATAAATGTCAGATTGCCAGATCTCAGTCAGTTGGATGAGACCACCTGCTCACAGCTTGTTTGCCAGCATCCACACTGTTGGGCAGCAATCCGAAGGCTTCAAAGAGGCCATCCTCGAATTCTTCAACCAATTTCCAGAGCTCCTAAGAAAAGTGAAGGTGAATGGACAAGACCCTATCACATTTGTACTAAGAACCATATGTTTGGTATATTTAGCCTCCTTTCTGACCAATTTTTATTCTGGTCTGCATTTCTAGATGAACTGCCAACTCTCAAGATAGTGGACTTATCTTTACCTGATTCTTTTATTTTGGCCAAGAGAATCAGTGATTCGGTCCCATTTTTCAAGCATCCACCTTCTTTGAGTGGAGACTCTAAAGTCGAGTCGGATTTACAAAGCAGGTGAATCATCTGAATCATCATGGAAACCCTGGAAATCATATGCCTCATAATCTCAGGTGTTATTTTTTAGATCCAGTGCTCCAGAATTTAGCATGCCAGGTTAAAAAAAGAAACAATTGCTTTATCACAATAGGTCTGCCTGGGAAGAAAGAGTTATCTCCCACTAATGAAATGAAGTGTTGAGTAGATGTTGAGGAAGGGGAAAGAAATATGTCCATTATTGGGTTCCAATAGGCTTGCTAAATGAAATGTACCTGGTCATTGCTGCAAGTATATTAAAAATTTTTCAGATTTTAATTTCTTGTATTATTCTTAATTGCTTCGTGCTTGAAACTATATTGCAAACTCTGAGAGACAGAAGGGTGGTTTTTGCTTTCTTGCATGTACCATAGTAACTGGCACATAGTTAAATAGGTGCACAATAAATACTTGGATTGAAAAGTAGATCATCTTAGAGTCAAAGTACAAGTGTTGGACCCTTTTACATACTTTTTAGTGATGTTTTTCCTGTTCAATGTAGCTCAATGAGAGAGGGTGAAACTGAACAAAGGGAAGATCATTTTCATGCTTTGGAGAAAAGAATGGAAAACTGCCTTTTTATGGTGTGAAAGTGGACATATGGTTGGCAGGCATTCACACTTTTCTCCTGGCTTAAAGCTATAGTGCAGAGTTGATGGGGAACTGCTATAGCAAGTCAGTCCTTTCAATTCAGCTATATTAATGTATAATGTATAGCCCTTACTTTCCATTTCTGTGGCTGCTGTATTCAGAACCATGAAGGTACTAACTCTTATCTAGCTTGTGTCAATAACTTCCTAACAAGTCTCTGTCTCTTCTTTCAGTCCATCTTGTATATTTATACCAGACTGATTTTCTTAAAGCACTAATTAGTATGTCTTCCCTCCTACTCAACATTTTCATAGGCTTTTCTTTGCTTACAGAATAAAGCCAAAACTTAGGTTTGTTATTCCAGCCTCTTCATTCCCTTTCCCACTTTATCTCCTACCTGTTTCCTCCTACTTTTATCTCCTGTTTACAGGAACCTTACCCTTTATCTAAACTAGTCTACACATCATATTTATTTTTTGTTTTAAAACTTATAAAACCCTTTCTAAATGTCAAACCTATGAGGGAGGCATTTTAAATATTTCCATTTTCTATATGAGGGAACTTGAGTCTAAGAAAGGAGAAGCGTTTGCCCCATGATCACTCATGGAGTAAGTGTCTGTCTGACATTCTCTCCACCTTACTGGATTGTCTTTCTAGGCCCAACTCAAGTTCTCCTGTCTCCATGAAATTTAACCAGATTTTTTTTCTTTTAAGAGGGATTGGTTGGGGTCAGCTGGTTGGTGCAGTGGATGGAACACCAGCCTGAAGTCAGGAGGACCTAAGTTCAAATCTGGTCTCAGACACTTAATACTTCCTAGCAGTGTGACCTTGGGGAAGTCACTTAACCCCAATTGCCTCCTTTAAAAAAAAAAAAAAGGGATTGGTCTTGCCGTTTTCTCAGAACTCCTATAGCAGCTAGGTGGCATGATGCATGAGTCAGGAAGACTCATCCTTCTAAGACTCATCTTCCTAAATTCAAATCTAGTAGCAGACACTTACCACTTATGTGACTCTGGGAAAGTAACCCTATTTGCCTTAGTTTCCTTATTTATAAAATGAGCTGGAGAAGAAAATGACAAGCCTCTCTAATATCTTTTCCAAGAAAACCCCAAATGAGTTCATGAAGAGCTGAACATAATTGAAAATGGTTGAAAAACAACTCATTATATAGCTAACACATGATGCATTGTACCATTCCTATCTTCCCAACTGGTATAAATCTCTTGAAGACAGGGACTGCATCTCATACTTCCTTGTGTCCTAATCATGTGTCATCCACATAGTAGATGTTTCACACTTGTCTGTTGATCATGATGCATTTCTTTACTACCAGATTGGGAAGCAGAAATTAAAAAGGGGAACTTTACAATAGTGAGGAATTATGGAGAAGCATTATTGCCATAAGCATGAGGAAGGGTTACTCCTAGACTTTCCCTCTACCAGCCTTTATTTTCCTTTCACTTTTCCTAATAATCCTTTTATGTTTCTATTTCAGTGTGGAAGAATCTTTTTTAGGCTTCAGATCTCTGAGAGACTTCCATGGTAAGGGTTTTGGCCAGAATCGTCGAAAACCTGCCAAAGTAAGCAAAGAAAATTATTATTATTATTATTATTATTTTATTTAATAGCCTTTTATTTACAGGATATATACATGGGTAACTTTACAGCATTAACAATTGCCAAACCTCTTGTTCCAATTTTTCACCTCTTACCCCTCCCCCCACCCCCTCCCCTAAATGGCAGGATGACCAGTAGATGTTAAATATATTAAAATATAACTTAGATACACAATAAGTATACATGACCAAAACATTATTTAAGCAAAGAAAATTAATCCACATTTGTAGTATAGTATATCTTTCCAGGTGAGCTGAATAGCACAGAATAAAATGTCTTTTATATAACCTGTATTCTTGGGTAGGGCGCTAGGTGGCATCATAGTGCTGGGTTTAGAGTCAGAAAAACTCATTTTCCTTAGTTCAGATCTGGATACTTAACTAGTTGTGTGACTCTGGGCAAGTCACTTAACCCTGTTTGACTCAGTTTCCTCAAATGATAAACTGAGCTGGAGAAAGAAATGGTAGACAATTCCGGTATCTTCACAAGAAAACCTCAAATGGGATCATGAAGAGCTGGTTTTGACTGAAATGACTACACAACAATATTCTTGGGTAGTGTCTGTTGTTTGTTTCATGACTAAAGAAAGCCGTAATCTCAGAAGTATACAGAATAAATCTGGGAAGTTCAATGATAAGATGATGATGATGATGGTGTGTGTATGTGTATAAATATTCAGTTATTGTTAAACAGAGCTCAGAGACTTACATGAACTGATGTTGAGTAGATGAGCAGAACTAGGAGATCATTATATACAGCAACAAGAAGACTATACAATGATCAATTCTGATGGACGTGGCTTTCTTCAACAGTGAGATGATTCAGACCAGTTCTAATTGTTCAGTGATGAAGAGAGCCATCTGCACCCAGAGAAAGAACGGTGGGAATTGAGTGTGGATGAAAACATAGCATTCTCATTCTTTCTGTTTGCTTGCATTCTGTTTTCTTTCTCAGTTTTTTTTCCTTATTGATCCAATTTTTCTTGTGCAGCAAGATAACTATAAATATGTATACATATATTGAATTTAACATATATTTTAACATATTTAACATGCATTAAATTACTTGCCATCTAGGGGAGGAGGTAGGAAGGAGGGGAAAATTGGAACACAAGGTTTTGCAAGGGTTAATGTTGAAAAATTACCCATGCATGTTTTGTAAATAGATTACTGTAAATAGATTTTTATAAATAGATTAATAGATTAGATTTGTTTTTAATTTTACTTTTTTCATTTTTTAATTAAAGCTTTTTATTTAAAAAACTTTGACTATTTTGTCTTGTGTGCCTAATCTATCCCACTGGTCCACCACTCTTTCTTAGCCAGTACTAAATGGTTTTGACGACTGTTGCTCTATAATAGTTTTAGACCTGGTATGGCCAGGCCACCTTCATTTGCATTTTTTTCATTAATTCCCTTGAAATTCTTGATCTTTTGTTCTTCCAGGTGAATTTTGTTATTATTTTTTCTAGCTCTATAAAGTAATTTTTTTTGGCAGTTTGATTGGTATGGCACTGAATAAGCAGATCAATTTAGATAGAATTGCTATTTTTATTATATTATCTTAGCCTACTTAGAAGCAATTAATATTTTCCCAATATTTTAGATTTGACTTTATTTTTTAAAAATTTTCAATAGTATTTTATTTTAAAAAATATATGTAAAGATAGTTTTTAACATTCTTTTTTGTAAGACTTTGTGCTTCATATTTTTCTCTTTTCCTCCCTTCTGTCTCTCCTCCCCAAGATAGCAATCAATTTTTTCTTTTTTTTTTAAATTTATTATTATAGCTTTTTATTTACAACATATATGCATGGGTAATTTTTCAACATTGACCCTTGCAAAACCTTCTGTTCCAAATTTTCCCTTTCTTCCCCCTACTCCCCTCCCCTAGATGGCAAGTAGTCCAATACACATATGTTAAGATATATGTTAAATCCAATATATGTATACATATTTATACAGTTATCTTGCTGCACAAGAAAAATTGGACCTAAAAAGAAAGAAAGAAAACCTGAGAAGGAAAACAAAAATGCAAGCAAATAGTAACAGAAAGAGTGGAAATGTTATATTGTGGTCCACACTCATTTCTCATAGTTCTCTCTCTGGATGTAGCTGGTTCTCTTCATTACTGAACAATTGGGACTGGTTTGAATCATCTTATTGTTATATATATCTTCTTGATCTGGTAATTATGTATTTTGAATACTCCCTGATAATTCTGCTCAGCATATGATTGTGTTCTCTTTTCTTTTGTTTTATATTACTTTTCTGTTTTCCTTTTTTTTCCTTACTTTTTTTCAAATAAAATAAACTTTAAAAAATATCATTGATTTATGTGGGTTTATTTTATATCCTACAACTTTGCTAAAGTTGTTAATTGTTTCAGTTAGTTTTTTAGTTGATTCTCTAGGATTCTCTGAGTATACCATCATATTGTCTGCAGATAGTGCTAATTTTGTTTCCTCATTGTCTACTCTAATTCTTTTAGTTTCTTTTTCTTCTCCTACTGCTAAAGCTAATATTTCTAGTATGATATTGAATAATAGTAGTGATATTGCACATTCTTGTTTCATACTTTATCTTATTAGGAGTGCTTCTAGTTTATCTCCATTACATATAATGCTTGTTGATGATTTTAGATGGATGCTGCTTACCATTTTAAAGAAAACTTCATTTATTCCTATGCCCTCTCGTGTTTTTAAATAGAAATAGTTGCTGCATTTTGTCAAATGCTTTTTCTGTATCTAGTGAGATAATCATATGATTTCTGTTAGTTTTGTTGTTTGAGATGGTCAGTTATGCTAGTATTTTTTCTGGTGTTGAACCATCCTGGAATTCCTGGTATAAATCTTATTTGTTCATGGTATATTATCCTAGTGATTGATTGCTGTTAATCTCTTTGTTAATATTTAAGATTTTTGCATCAATATTTATTAGGGAGATTGGTCTATAATTTTCTTTCTTTGTTTTGGCCTTGGCCCTTCCTGATTTAGGTATCAATATCATTATCTGTGTCATAAAAGGAATTTGGTAGAATTCCTTCTGACCTATTTTTCAAAATAATTTACATAATATTAGAATTAATAGTTCTTTTAATGTTTGGTAGAATTCACCTGCTTTGGAGGTTTTTTCTTAGCGAGTTCATTGTTGGCTTGTTCAATTTTTTCCCCTAAACTGGCGTCATTAGGTATTTTATTTCTGCTTCTGTTAAACTGGGCAATTTATATTTTTTATGAATATTTATCTATTTGATTTATATCATCAGATTTATTGTCATACGGTTAGGCAAAATGGCTCCTAATTTATTTTCCTTTAATTTTTTTCATTTATGGTAAGTTCATTCTTTTTGTTTTTGACATTGGTAATTTGGTTTTCTTTTCTTTTTCTAATCAAATTAAAGATTTATCTATTTGACTTTTTTCATAAAATCAACTCTAGTTTTATGATTTCAGAAGTTTTTTATTTTCAATTTTGTTAATTTCTCTTTTGATTTTCAAAATTTTTAATCTGATATTTAATTGGGGTTTTACTTTGTTCTTTTTCTATCTTTTTTAGTTGCATGCCTAATTCATTGATCTGCTCTTTATTTTATTCATGCAAGCATTTAGAGATATAAAATTTCCTCTTAAGAATTGCTTTGGCTGCATTCCCAAAGTTTTGGTATGTTGTCTCCTTAGCATCATTCTTTTGGATGAAATGCTTGTTTCTATGATTTGTTATTTGACCAACTCATTCTTTAGGGTTAAATTGTTTAATTTCTAATTAGTTTTTAGTTTATCTTTCCATGACTTTTGGGTTAAATTGTTTAATTTCCAATTAGTTTTTGATCTATCTTTCCATGACTCTTTATTGCATGTAATTTTTATTGCATCATGATCTGAAAAGAATGCACTTAACATTTCTGCCTTTCTGTATTTGATTGTGAGGTTTTTAATACCCTAATACTTGGTCAGTTTTTGTGTAGGTGCTATTTGCCTTTGAGAAAAAGACATGTTCTTTTCTTTCACCATTCAATTTTCTCCAGAGGACTTATTGTTCTTCAGAGAAGTTAGATCGTTTCACAAATCCACCAATAATGCATCATTGTCCCAAGTTTTTCCACATCCCTTCTAACACTTATCTTTTCCTGTTATTTTAGCCCATGTGAGATGTGTGAAGTGTTACTTCAGAGTTGTATTAATTCATATTTTTCTAATAAACTTCTCTAGTGATTTAAAACATTTTCCCATATGATCATAAGTTGCTTTAATGTTTTCCTCTGAAAATTGTCTGTTCATATCTTTTGACCATTCATGAATTGGGGAATGACTTGTATTCTTATAAATTCGACTTGGTTCTCTATTTAAAAATGAGGCCTTTATCATAAATCCTGCCTATAAAAACTCCCCCCCCCACTTTTCTACTTAACTTTTAATCTTAGCTGTATTGATTTTTTTTTGTGTGTGTAAAATCTTTTTAATTTAATGTAAAAAAAGTTGTCCGTTTTGCATTTTTAAATGTTCTCTAGTTCTTCTTTGGCCATAAATTCCTCCCTTTCACATATCTGATAGGTAGATTATCCTTTGCTTGACTAATTTGCTTATAGTGTCATCCTTTATGTCTAAATTATGAACCCATTTTAACCCTGTCTTGGTATAGGATATGAGATGTTGGTCTGTGTCTAGTTTCTGCCATACTATTTTCCAATTTTCCAGCAATTTTTGTCAAAAAGTAAGTTCTTATCCCAGAAGCTGGGGTTTTGGGGTTTATCAAACACTAGATTACTGTAGTCACTATTGTCTTGTGTAACTAACCTATCCCACTGATCCACTACTCTTTTTCTTAGCCAATATCAAATGTTTTGATGATTGCTGTCTTATAATATAGTTTTAGGTCTGGCATTTTTTCCCATTAATTCCCTTGATGTTTCTGTTCTTTTGTTCTTCCAGATGAATTTTATTATTATTTTTTTCTAGCTCTCTAAAGTAAATATTTGGTAGTTTGATTGGTATGGCACTGAATAAGCAGATTTAGGTGGAATTGTCATTTTTATTGTGTTAGCTCAGCCTACTCATGAGCAACTGATATTCTTCCAGTTGTTTAGATCTAACTTTGTGTGAAAATGTTTTGTGATTGTGTTCATATAGTTCCTCTCAGGTAGATTCCCAGATATTTTATATTATTTGCAGTTAATTTAAATGGGATGTCTCTTTCTCTCTTTTGCTGCTGGGCTTTCTTGGACACCTATAGAAATGCTAATGTTTTATGTGGGTTTATTTTATATCCTGCAACTTTGCTAAAGTTGTTAATTATAAGTAATTTTTTAGTTGATTCTCTAAATATACCATCTTATCTGCAAAAAATGATAATTTTGTTTCCTCATTGCCTTCTCCAACTCAATTTCTTTTTCTTCTCTTATTGCTAACATTAACATTTCTAACGATAATAGACAACCTTGTTTCATTCCCGATCTTACTGGGAATGTTTTTGTTTTACCCCATTATATATAATGCTTGTTGATGGTTTTAGATCGATGCTACTTATTTTAGGGAAACCTTCATTTATTTTCCTGTACTCTCTAGTGTTTTTATTAGGAATGGTGGTGTATTTTGTCAAATGCTTTTTCTGCATCTACAGAGGTAAATATATATGATTTCAGTTAGTTTTGTTATTGATATGGTCAATTATGTTGATAGTTTTCTTGATACTGAACCAGCCCAGCATTCTTGGTATAAATTCTACTTGGTCATAGTGTATTATCCTGTTTACAAGTTGCTGTAATCTCTTTGCTAATATATATATATATATATATATATATATATATATATATATTATAATTTTAAAAAATTTTAATAGCTTTTTATTTACAAGTTATACGAATGGGTAATTTTACAGCATTGACAATTACCAAAACTTTTGTTCCAATTTTTCCCCTCCTTCCCCCCACTCCCTCCCCTAGATGGCAGAATGACCAATCCATATTAAATATATTAAAGTATAAATTAAATACAAAATAAGTATACATGACCAAACCATTATTTTGCTTTATAAAAAGAATCGGACTCTGAAATATTGTACAATTAGCCTGTGAAGGAAATAAAAAATGCAGGCAGGCAAAAATATAGGGATTGGGAATTCAATGGGAACTCATCTCCCAGAGTTTTTTCTCTGGGTATAGCTGGTTCAGTTCATTACTGTTCCATTGGAACTGATTTGGTTCATCTCATTGCTGAAGAGGGCCAGGTCCATTAGAATTGATCATCATATAGTAGTGTTGTTGAAGTATATAATGATCTCCTGGCCCTGCTCATTTCACTCAGCATCAGTTCGTGTAAGTATCTCCAGGCCTTTCTGAAATCATTCTGTTGGTCATTTTTTTACCGAACAATAATATTCTTTGCTAATATTTTTAAAAGATTTTTTTTTTGCATCAATATTCATTAGGGAAATTGGTCTATAATTTTCTTTTTGTGTTTTGGCTCTGGCCCTTCCTGTTTAGATATCAGTGCTATCAGTTGTGTAGCCTCACTCAGCTTCAGTTTTCTGACTTATAAAAATGATAATAATACTTTGTCATAGGCTTGTTGTGAGGTTCCAATGAGGGAAAAATATATATTATGAGGTTCCAATGAGTATATGGTCAATTTATTTATACACATATACATACATATACCGCTCTGTAAACCATAAAGTATAAAGCACTATATAAATGTCACGTTTTATAATTGTTATTATCAATTTCCCTGACTTATGTGCCACTTGGGTATTTATTTTGAACTGAGTTACTTGGGTCATATAAACTCACATAAATTAGCATTAATATCTTTTCATTTTTTGTTGTAGCTCCCAGTGCTGAATTTGAATTCAACATATATTCCAAAATCTCCAGATGGTGGGAATTTAGTTATGGTATGGATCCCAGATGAACCTGTGAAATACAAGAGACCTGACCAGAAGCGTAGGACAAAGTGAGCATTATTCCTAACCTTGGGATTTCTTAGATTTTATACCTGCATGAAACTCCTAGAGATTCTCCACCTCTAGGTTTCTCTCTAGTAAAGATTTTTCATAACAGAAATTAGAATTGCCCCCCAACTCAGTTGAATGGCTGGTGTGTGAGAGAGAAATCACCATCATTCTTAACCTATACGGATTATTACAGATTTTACAGAATTACAGATAATACAGATGAGGCCTTATAATTTTCTGACTAATCATTGTTTATTGTATATAAAGTATCTGGAAGTAGATAGAGAAATCCTGGGACAGTTTGTAATTCATAGGCCTTTTCATGCTTTGTTTCCATAGATTGAGCCCAGATAAGGCATCTATACCTTTGAAGAATAGCAAAGCTATATCAAGCCTGGAAGGGATCAGCAAAAAAGCAGCTCATAAGGTTGTAAACTCTTTGTTCAATTTCACTGATCAAAGTGTTGATATTTTTGTTCTGTTAGGTAGAGATTTTTTTCCTACCAGTTCTCCTCAACTCCTAATTAAGGAAAGAATCCAAGAGAGATCATCTTCCAGGTAGATTCACCAAACGTCTTTCCATTCCAAAAATATTTTCCCTTATGTTTATCCATTTGTGGAGAAAAGCTTTTTTGTAGATCTTTCTAAAGGGGACAGTCTTAATTGAGTGCTGGGGAAGACAACATAGGATTAGCTGACTACCAGAGTGGTGTCAGGGACCTTCTGGAAAGGAAATGGAACAAGAATGGTGTTATACAGAGAAGCTGTGCAAAATAAAGCAGGAATTGTGCTTGGAAGAAAGTAAGGGACAAGTTAGAAGTAGTGTTATAAAGCTAGCGTCTTAACTGGAAGAAGTAAGAACTCTAAGGTGGTGACAGGAAAATAAGGGAATTGTTTTTCCTATTTGTTTCTCTTCAAGAAAAAGAAAACAACACAAGTCCCTACTGGTGGGCAGCCCTGTTCTGCCCAATTGATACATCGATGGTTAAAGGTGCTCCCACCATCACCAGTCACCATGCCTTCGAATATGGGATCCCTTTCTTCCTGGGATTTCACATTCCCTAAGCAGTTATTAATGAGGTAAGCAGCATTCTTTAGAGTACAGCGATCAGAATGACTTGGGTTTGAATTATCCTTCTGATACTTATTAGCTCTTTGACCTTAGGATCATAGCCTCTTTCTGGCCTTGATTTTTCCTTATACAATGAAGATAAATAAAAGATACACCTGTCTCATAGGATTATTGGCAGAATTGAATGATAATTAAGTATAGAAAGCACTTTGCAAGCCCTAAAACATGGTATCAGTGTTGAGTTCTTCTCTTCTGTTTCTCTTTCCCTCCCAGTCTTCCTTACCTTCTCTTCTTCCTTCCTTCCTCCTCCCCTAAGTACTCTTCCTTTTTTTCCTACTCTTTTCCCTTGCGGTTCTCTGTGAATACCAAAAGATGAACCTGCTTCTTTCTGAATCAAGAAGTGGAGTGAATACTCCCCCTCCTAATCTGTTTATACTTTTGTCTTAAGTTCACAGTTGGGCACAGATGGGCAATTATCTCTGGGTGAGTATCTCTAAGTGTTTTTACAGCAGAGTATTGATTTGTGCAAATCTCTTTCATGGTCCGGATAGTGAAATTTCACTGATCCTTTAGACATTTTCAACCATTTATTCATATTCTTTCAGAATAGAACTATTTGCTCTCTGTTTATCCTTCTCTTCAGCTCTTTGTCTAATGAAGAGAAAGCAATTGCAAAGATGAACCAATTGGATGTCATAGATGAAGAGAGCCTTTTTCAAAAAAGGCATCCATTTAAATTGTCCAAGACAAAGATGATTCTGGCTGTGCACAGAATAAACCTTCAGGTAAGAGCAAGGAGATTTTAAGGGGAAGGTGTTTTTTTTCACTTGACCAGACTCAGAGGATGAGTACTGAAGTCCAAAGCACTGGTAACCTTGTTATCAGAACTGATATTAGGAAGTGTCTTCTCAGGGGAGGATTAACAGCAGGAAGGCTATGCATTTTTTAAGCAGACCATAGGTTTTTAGTGATGCCCTGTATTCAGTCTCTGAAAGTGTTTGTCCTTAAGAACCTTAGAATTCATTTTTGTAGATAAAACATGCACATAAAATGGCTTGGAAATTTAAAAGTTATGCTCTTGGTCATACATACATCATGGATCTTGTGTATAACATAATAGCAGATAACAGTTTTTTTTGGTCATTGTAGCATGAAAAATCTGTAATGTTGGAGCTGTCCTCATTTTCTGATATAAAATTTTAATAGAATTTTGCTTTTAAAAAAATCTGTGGTTTTTAAAGTATTCATTGTTACCTGTCTTTATTAGAGCAGAGCATTAAGCACGTATTGCTACTAAAGATTTTTAATCTCAAAGAGATTTTATAGATTATGGATTGCAAATTCTTCATTTACAGGAGAGAAGAAACCAAAGCAAGAAAGAAATGATTTGGCTAAAGTCACATAGCTAATTAGTGGCTTAGCTTAGACTAGAAATCTGACTCACAGTCTGGCTCTTTCCATTTATGCTATGCTGACTCTAGCAAGGTTCAGTCTTGGAATTGAGATGCTACTTAAATTCTGTTACTCAAGGCAGTGAGTGGAACCGGATCTATCTGTAATAGTCTACTTATTAATAACAGGGAGTATATCCTGAACACTTATTTGGCCAAGGTCATTAAGAAAACCCAAGGAGTATGTTTGGAGTTGGTCCTCACTTAAGCTGCTGTATTTTTGGCTATGCACTTTCAGTCCAAGGTACCAATAGAAATTGAAGACATCTATCACTCCTGTGAAGGATGACCTGTAAGATCAGAGATAAATGTCTACAGCTGATTCTTGGATAAGAAAAGGGCACAATTAGCATCCTTTCCCCAAAAAGTTTTAACTTTTCTGTGGTAGAATGATATAGAAGAAGGAGGAAAAGTGAATCAGCAAAATTCAGGTGGGAAAGAGTCTTAAGAAAAGCAATGTTTTTTCCCCCTACAAATATAATCCTTCATGGTAGGAACAGTGCCTTCTATTTCTTCTGCATACTTTCTACCACTCTTACATGATAATGCCTAGTAGTGCAGTGTACTGCACAGTCCTCCTTTGCAATCTCATCCTGGTGAAGAGGTGACTCTGGGTCCTGGAAGACTGTCAGTGCTGGCCCAACTCTGGTAGGCACTACCAGACTGGAAAGTTTGGTGTTTGGGCTCTATGATGGGCTAAGTGTCTTTTTTTTTTTTTTTTCTGAGGACCAACTAGTCTTTGTGAAATTTGGAGAGACTCATCATCAGATTGTCATAAGGCTTGTTAAATTCTCTGTTCAGGGAGCAGTACACGGAAAAAATCACGGATTTTTCAGGTATTGAAATATGGACATAGTGAGGTGTGGATCCTAGGGCCTCAGTATATATTTGTTGAAGGAAATCATTTGGGAAGAGTTGGGTCTAAGTATTAAAGCAAAAGAATTCATTTAAATGGGAGTTTTTCTTATGTTTCCTCAGAGGCCAGTGTTGAGATATCCAGCAAATATAAAAGAATTACATTCTAGAACGGCCAGAACAATTCCTAAGATAAAGAAAAAAGGTAGAGTTAAAAGGATCTGCTCTCAGATAAAGGGATAGGCCACTTTGGCCCCACAGAATTGTCCAGAGTCACTTCCCATCCATTGTCCTGGTTGCCCAGGGTGTGTGGAGGAATGAGGTGTAGGGGTGGGTAAGGCAGGAGAGGGTAATAGTCCTAGATAAATAGTCATGCAGAGTTTTGAATAGGACTTTACCCTACCCTCTACCAGGCTGCCATCTTAATAATATTCATCTCTGAGAGAAGGGAGGATCAGTTATTAACATGGGGTAAAATGGGAGCTTAGGAATGAAATATAAATTAACAGAAGAAGAATAGTTTGGCTTTTTGCTCATTAGATCTCAAGATTCCAGTGCAGAAAAGTGACAAAGCTGCCAGAGAGCCAGGCCTTTCAAAGAATGAGATACCACAAAGCTCAGAGATGGTGAGTGATGGTGAAGGTGCCTTGGGTTGAGCTCTCTCAAGTTGCTGTAATGAAAGGTTTGGTCCTGTCCTTAGTGCAGACAGGCAGAATTATCACGGAAAGGTGGGTACTCTTAAGTCAGTGGTTCTCAAACTTTTGTTCTCAATATCTTCATGTTGTTAAAAAAACCCTATTGAAGATCTGTTCAAAGACTTTTTGTTCACATGGGTTATATTTATAGCTATTTACTATATTAGAAATAAAAAATGATTTTGAATTTGTACTGAAAGGGTTTCAGAGACCCCAACAATTCTTTGGATTACACTTTGAGGACCACTACTTAAGTACTCAGGATATTTAGTACAGATGGTAAGATGCTCCACAGTCTCTTAAATATCTTCTGGATCTTATCTTAGATGCTGAGTTTGAGAAGTCATTTTAGTAGCCAAGAATCTTTCAAGTGCCTTTTCTCTCTCATTTTCATATTACATACAGACATACAGTCACACACATGTGAGCTTATGTACTTATCAACCTATTGAATCATGAATTTCAGGAGCTCAAAGAGGAATCAAAGAAGAGCAAGGAACTTTTGGACTTAAATCGAGTTTCTATCAGTAGCAACTTTCTGCTTCAAAAAGACAGTAAGTGATTCTATAAGAAGCAATCAGCAGGCTTACATTTATTGATGCTAAGTGAAGTGAGTAGAACCAAGAGAACACTGTGCACAGCAACAAGAAGATTATAGGATGAGCAATTCTGATGGACTTGGCTCTTTTCAACAATGAGGTGAATCAGGCCAATTCCAATAGACTTGGGATGGATTCAGCGATCTGCATCCAGAAAGAGGAATATAGGGACTGAATAGTGGATCACAACACAGTATTTTCACCTTTTTTTTTTTGGTGGTTGTCTGCTTGCTTGTTTTCTTTCTCATTTTCCCCCTTTTGATGTGATTTTTTGTGCAGAATGATAATATGGAAATCTATTTAGAAAATTACACGTATTTAATCTATATCAGATTATTTGCTGTTTATATATGTTATATATATATATATACACACACACATATATATATATATATATATATATATATACACACACACACACACACATATATATGTGTATATATATATATATATATATATATATATATATATATATATATATGACAGTAAATGGTTGGTTGGAATGAGACTGTAAGTGGCAGAGAGTGGGAAAAATTGAGCCATGAGGAGCCAGTATGGGATCTCCCTTGTCTAGATGGAATTTCCCTAGGTCATCTATTCTGTCTTTTTGTTGCTTATGGGAATTTAGGAAAAGCCAAAAAGCACTAGTTGAGGCTTGATTTTTCTTTCAGGTATTGTCTCAGCAAAGGAAAAGCAGATCCAGAAAGACAGTGTTGTTGCTGACAAGGCACAAGTGCAGGAGCCTGAGGCTCAAAATGTGAAACCAGAGGAAACTTCTAAGCTTCCCTTGGCTGTTGATGAAAAGAAGTTGAAGGAGGAACCTTCAGACTCCATACAGATTCCTCAGGCTTCTGAAGAGCAAGAGGATGAACCACCCACCCCACCAACTAGCCGAGAATGAGAATAGAATATTGAAGATGTCAGTCATACTTGTCAGCTCCATCCAAGAGGGTAGTCAGTCCTCTCAGGATAAGGTTGACTCCTCCACTTTTCCATTGGGAAAATGAGTTTCTCTTTGGAGCTCTTAGTCAGGCTTGTACTGTGTCTGTTTACCTTCTCTCCCTTTCTACTCGTTTCTGGTATCTGGCTAGGTGTTAAGAAAAGGATTTAAAAGCTTAAGAAAAAGGCGATTGAAAAATAGGTTCCTTTGAGCCTAAGAAGGTTGTGTTAATCAGATCTGGATTATTGTTCTCAAGTGGTTCTGATGTAATGATTAAAATAGCCGTTTTCATTCAGAAGATTCATGTGTCTGTTCTGATGGGGGTTTGGTTCAGCATGGGAACAGGAACACAGGCAAAAATATTCCCTGTAGAAATACCATTTTATGTCTTTTATTCGCTTTTCTGCATAAACATTTTGGAGTTGAGTGAAGGTATTTCTCCTTTCCTTGTTGGAAATCATTCCACATGTGGAGACCACAGCACAGAGTAGATATTTGATTTGTAAGCTTGTCCATCAGTGAGGCTTCACTAACTCTATGGATACATTCCCTAGTGGGAGGGGGATCATTATCAAATAATTATTGTTTGACACTAAACTAAACATGTTATAGTAGAGCACTGAACTAGGATTCTTCAGGAAGGCTGGAATTCAGATCTTTTGAAACTAGCTATGTGATTATGGGCAAGTTATTTATTTAATCTGTCTGAACCTCAGTCTCAGTTTCCTACTCTACAAAATGGAGAAAACACAGGTAGTACCTACTTTATAGGATTATTGTGAAATGCAGGTGAGTTATTATATATAAAGCACATTGTAAGATTCAAAAGGGCAATTATTAAGAAAAATGTTATAAGTAATAATGATTGCTTCAAAAGGGCAATTATTAAGAAAAATGTTAAAAAAATGTTATGTGACGACAAAGAACTTCAGTTTCTGATGTGTTTGAATTTATAGGAAAATATATTGAGTTTCAAATCAGATCTGTGTAAAATTTTAGATTTGAGAAAATGTTAGAGACTTTAATATTTAGGATGAATTTTACTTAAAAGCTGGAGGGTGGAGAAGGTTATGATTCCCTGAATTCTCCCAAAGCATGAAGTGAGAGTTTGAGAGATCTTGACTCCGTGCTCTTTGGCCTCTTATTTTAGAGATGATCCAGAGAAGCTGGTAGTAAACTACCACCTGCTGGCCCCCTCTTATTTTGTATATGAGGAGACTGAGCCTCAGAGAAGTGGCTTATCTAGTCACACAGGTAGTAAGTGGCAGAGCCAGTAATTGAACACATGGCCCTATCCTCCAGGTTCAGTGCCCTTTCTGCTATACCACAGGGCCCAGTCCACTGGCTCCTTTGCCCATGATATTTCTACTGAATGATGTTCTTTCATAATTAGCCATGGCATATGTTTTCATCTAAGTTTGGCTTCCCTCCAGCTGGAATGGTCTCCTTATCCCATCTCTACTTGTGAGTGATCTTTCCTGGTCATTAATTGGGGTATATCCCAATTGGAATGACAGTACCAGCCTAAAACAAACACAAATAGGAAGATATATCTGTCACTTCCCTTCTCCTTGCCTGCCCTTGCTACTACATCCCAAAGTCATACTAAAAGGATTTTTCATTATTTGTGCCATTTTTCAACTATATTGAAGAATCAACTACATTTAATTGAATATTCATTGATTAGAAAATGAAGTTTTATGTGGGCAGTTTTCCTGATATACTCCCAAGGCTACCCCTGAAATACACAAGTGGAGAAGTATTTACTGGAGGACCCAGCACACCCCTCCCCCAACCTTCCTGGTGGGGAATATGCCCCCAGTGTTCTGAGAGGAGGAACAAGGTAACTGTCACTACCTGCCAGTGTCCTCACTACAGCAAGTTATGAGCCAGTGAGGCAGACACTAGGCTGTTTTAGGGCTAGGGAAGTGAGACCTTAAAGGTCAGGATTACAAGAAGTCTACTCAAATGGTCTCAGCTTTCTTTAAGAGCTTAGATGACTCAGTCTGGTTGATAACTGGCCTGGTCACCTGATCACACCTGAGCTCCTAGTTCTCCAGTATGATTCTTACTGTTTCAGGATATTTGCCACGAATGGATTACTCTAGTTTGCTGACCTTGTTTTTTGGTACTGATGGGCTGCATCTAATTGGTTCTACATCCTTAGTTTTGAGGTTAGCATTAACATCTGAGGTGGGGTTGATCAGTGTCGGTACTTATTTGTTTCTCTTGGGAGTTGGCATTTGTTCTTGGTGGAAGAAACTCTTATGTTTTAAAAACCAAATGATTTGGTTAAATGATTCTAAAGTTGTTTCAGCCAAGCCAGTGCTAAAATAAAATGCCTTATGACTTTGAGATGGAACTAGTTGAGGTATGTGGGGCTCTATGAAGTCAGAAAGAATCTGGGAAAGAATCTACAAGTAGTTTTCACTTTCAGGCACCAAACCTTGTTTAGTCTGTTTTCAGGGGATGAATACACAGGTCCTAGAAGGTCCTAGGGCTTGGTAAGGTAAGAAAAGTAGAGATTTTTGTGGATGGTCCTGATAAATGTGGGCCCATATTAGTAGCTTTTTTTTTTTTTTTTTTTTTGGTGAGAGCAACAGGTCAAGCTGATCAGTAACCACTAGATGGTGATCCTACACTACTGGAAGTTTCTCATGATGGCATTTCAAGGGTCCTCTAAATCTCTTGAGGTGTCTCTAGTTACTTTTAGGACCTTAACTCTAGAATAGAATCCTATAGTTAGAAAGAACTTGACCTATCATCCAATTGTCTGTTCATTCATTTGTTCAATATGTTTATTCAACAAATGCTTATCTCTTGCTTAGCTTTGTGGGGAATACAAAAATTTTAAAATTTTGGTTCCTGCCCTCTAGTTGCTTATATTGGAAATTGGATAGAATTAGCTAAAATATTAGACTCATGTCAATATTAAAAGGCCCTATCTGGCAAATTGCCTTATGAGTGGCACAGCCTTTGGAAGTTGAAGGTATAAGTGAGATCATTGGAATGATAGAAAATACTTCATGGAAGAGGCGAGATTAAAATTTAGATGGTTCAGATTATAAATGGGATTGAGAGTGGAGAAGACATTGAGTTGGAAAGACTAGAATGAACATGGAGGCAGGAAAGTACAAGGTCTTTTGAGGGTAGGGAATATTTGAATATATGTATCTCTAGAATCTAAATGTCTTGCATCATGTAACTAATGGTTTCTAAAGGTTTGTTGAATTAGAGAATAATTGCTAAAATTCAGTGTTCTTATAGAGAATAATACAGGAAAGTCTTATTTGGGGCCTTTAATTTCAGACTAAAACAGTTTGGAGTTTACTGGAAGACAATCAGGGATTTCTAAAGATTTTTGAATGGTGGGGAGGGAAGGAGTAGTGGGAGTGACATGGAAAATAGTACTTGAGCATTAATCAGGTGGAGGTGTGAAGGATAGATTAGAACAGAGACTGATCTCATTTAGCTGTTAGTGATAGGCGTTTGAAAAATCAAAGCCCATGGTAATAAGAACTTTTGTTAGTATTAGTATGATAGTAGTGGATCTAGGAGTAGAGACATCTATAAGACATATTGATTAGACAATGAATCCAGAGAAACTCTCATGGTGAAATAACAGGGCTAGAGTAGAATAAAGATGGAGGATTTTGAACTGGGTTTATGGAGGGAGATGATCAGAAACAACTCGGAGGAAACAGCTTTGAGGGGTTGATTTCAATTAGACATGTTGAATTTGAGGTGTTAATGGAACAATTAGGTGGAAAAGTCTAGCAGGTAGTTGTAAATTTGGGATTAGAGTTTAGGAGGAGTCAAGTCAGGTCTGAGAATATTGATTTGGGACTAAGATAATAAACAAGTCATTGGATTTGGTAATTAGGAGACTGGTAAAGGAACAGATACAGTTGTGATGAAAATCAGATTTCAAGGAGTTAAAAATAAGTGAGGAGAAGATGGGAGTGGAAAGGTATAAAATTATTCTTCTGAATACATTTGTATCAAAGCAATCAAGAACTTCAAAAGCATAGCATAACATTTCCTGAGTGAACTAGGGCTAGTTTGAGATGCTCATGTTTTTTCCCCTATATCACCTCTATTTTTTTCCCTTTATGCCATTAAGGACTCTAAATGGCCACCACATGCACAGGAAGCTAATTTAGAGTGGTGCTTGCCTCCTACATCTATATTTAAGTTTGGTATTTAACAAAGTTGAGAGCTGAGCAGCCAAGCCCCTCTGATTCAGTACTCTTGAGTTTATAGTAAGCATTCCCATAATTTCTGTAAGTGGAAATAGCAAATAGCAAATACTAAATTGTTAATAGCTTCCCTGAAATTTAGTTTTGACAAAGTATTATAGTTTGACAAAGTATTATAGTTTGTGCTAATAAGCACAGAGCTCTAAAGTGTTTTTTAAGTTAGTTGATTCTTATTCTGGATTTGATATTTAAAGTAAAAAACTTTTCCACAGTCAAACTCAAGTTAGAGACCAGGTAAATATAAACCCTGGGGAAAAGTTACTTGGCCTTTCTTAAAAAGGATACTTGGGGGGCAGCTGGGTGGTGCAGTAGATAGAGCATCAGCCCTGAAGTCATCAGGACCAGAGTTCAAATCTGGTCCCAGACACATGACACTTCCTAGCTGTGTGACCTTGGGCAAGTCACTTAACCCCAACTGCCTCAGCAAAAAAAAGGATACTTGGGTACTTCACTGGATTTTTGATTTTATTGGTGTAGTTACTCCTTCCATCAGTGCAGATTGTATGCTATCCATGCCTTTTCATCTTGTCATTTTGTTTATGTCTTACCGTAAGTATTCCATAGAGGAACACTAATCTGATGATTTCTTCTAGGTTTTTAAATATTTTGTGAATAGCAGTACAACAGTAAAGCTATCCAAAATTCCTTATTCATGACTGGCCCAATCCCTTTTCTATCATTGATGTTATCTTTTATGTCACTCTACTTATAATTGTTGGTGATATATTGAATCCTACTTACATTATATATCTTTATGTGCTTCTTTATGGAATGGGCAATTTTGATTCTTCCAAGAGTGAGATATTGCATGATTTGCAACTATCAGGGGAAGGATATTAGTATTTAAAAGGTGGGCTTTTGCAGTAGACTGCAGCTTTGTATCATTGAAAACACTTTGTAATTTCCTAAATGCAGTCTAGCCTCTTGATCATTTACAGTATTTGGACTAACTCAATGGGCTAAGCTATTTTTCATAATTTGGGCAATAAATATTCTTTAGTTTTACTTTGTTAATTACTAGGTTTATCTCTTTTGATGAGATCATGCCATATAAGGACTAATTGAAGGAAATAGGGATAGTTTGGAGTAGAAAAGATTTAGTGATGGTGGGGAACATGTTTTCTTCAGGTATTTGAAGTGAAAAAGGAATTAGGTTTATTTTGCTTAGGTTAAAAGAAAGAACTTAGAATGATGGGTAGAAGTTGAAGGAAAATTGAGGCTTCCTAGTAGAGCTATCCACAGAAAGTCTTCAAGCAAAGGTTGATTAATCATTTGTTGGGCATGTTGTAGAAGAGATTCATAGTCAGGTGTGGTTTGACCTAGGTGATTTCTGAAAGCTTTTTCGACTAGTCTTGTGCTTGTCAAAGTGAT
Organism: Sarcophilus harrisii; assembly: GCF_902635505.1. NCBI lineage: Eukaryota > Metazoa > Chordata > Mammalia > Dasyuromorphia > Dasyuridae > Sarcophilus > Sarcophilus harrisii. The sequence goes on along the minus strand of NC_045427.1, from coordinate 478,197,024 downwards.
CCTGTAGTGTTTTTGTCCTCATGCAATCACATCAATGTCATTCATAAAGGAGGATCCAGAGGACTTTACTATCAGTGGGGAATCTCTCTTCTATTGATACTTTCTATGATACTGGCAAATGCCTTTGACAAATGTATGTTCTCTTTTTTTATACCTTGCTTGGTATTAGTAGATTATGATTGTATCTATTAAGTTATTTTGTAATATGGGAGACAAGTTGTGAGACAATTCATTGTTTTGAGTCATGCCTTTTTTCAAGCAACAAAGTGTAAACAATGGGATTTCTTGACTTCATTGTATCTCGTTTTTTGATTGTGTATGATTTTGTGGTCTGTTGTTGATCATTTCTGCATTCCCTTCCCCACCATCCCGTGGCCTTTAAATTTTCTCCATAAAAATATACATAAAGCATACTCCTTGAAGATTTTAGATTAATGAGAAAAATCATAGTAGCTGGGAGTTGGCGTATTTTGATCATTTTTTTGGGTAATAGTACCAGTTTTTACAAGTATCTTGTAATCTTTTTTTAAATTATTATTATAGCTTTTTATTTACTATGCATGGGTATGCATGGGTAATTTTACAGCATTGACAATTGCCAAACCCTTTGTTCCAAATTTCCCCTCCTTCCCCTCGATGGCAGGTTGACCAATGCATGTTAAGTATGTTAAAGCATGTATGTCCTAACAATTATTTTGCTGTACAAAAAGAATTGGAGTTTGAAATAGTGTACTATTAGCCTGTGAAGAAAATCAAAAATGCAGGTGGACAAAAATAGAGGGATTGGGAATTCTATGTAATGGTTCATAGTCATCTCCTAGAGTTCTTTCGCTGGGTGTAGCTGGTTCAGTACTGGTTTGGTTCATCTTATTACTGAAGATGGCCACGTCCATCAGAATTGATCATCATATAGTATTGTTGTTGAAGTGTATGATGATCTCCTGGCCCTGCTTGTTTCACTCAGCATCAGTTCGTGTAAGTCTCTCTAGGCCTTTCTGAAATCATCCTTTTTGGCGGTTCTTATCAAACAATAATATTCCATATTATTCATATACCACAATTTATTCACCTATTCTCCAATTGATGGGCATCCACTCAGTTTCCAGTTTCTGGCCACTACAAAGAGGGCTGCCACAAACATTCGTGCACATACAGATCCCTTTCCCTTCTTTATGATCTCTTTGGGATATAAGCCCAGGAGTAACACTGTTGGATCAAAGGATATGCACAGTTTGATAACTTTTTGAGCATAGTTCCAAATTGCTCTCCAGAATGGCTGGATGTATTCACAATTCCACCAACAATGTATTAGTGTTCCTGTTTTCCCACATCCCCTCCAACATTCCGCATTATCTTTCCCTGTCATTCTAGCCAATCTGACAGGTATATATAATGGTATCTCAGAGTTGTCTTAATTTGCATTTCTCTGATTAATAATGACTTGGAGCATCTTTTTCATATGGCTCGAAATAGTTTCAATTTCTTTGTCTGAGAATTGTCTGTTCATATCCTTTGACCATTTATCACTTGGAGAATGGCTTGATTTTTTATAAATTAGAGTCAATTCTCTATATATTTTGGAAATGAGGCCTTTATCAGAACCTTTGACTGTAAAAATGTTTTCCCAGTTTATTGCTTCCCTTCTAATCTTGTCTGTATTGGTTTTGTTTGTATAAAAACTTTTCAATTTGATATAATCAAAATTTTCTATTTTGTGATCAATAATGATCTCTAGTTCTTCTTTGGTCATAAATTCCTTCCTCTTCCACAGGTCTGAAAGGTAAACTATCCTATGCTCTTCCAATGTATTTATAATCTCATTCTTTATGCCTAGGTCATGAACCCATTTTGACCTTATCTTGGGTGTACAGTGTTACGTGTGGGTCAATGCCTAGTTTCTGCCATACTAACTTCCAATTTTCCCAGCAATTTTTTGTCAAATAGTGAGTTCTTATCCCAAAAACTGGGGTCTTTGGGTTTGTCAAAGACTAGATTATTGAAGTTATTGGCTGTTTTGTCCTTTGAACCTAACCTATTCCATTGATCAACTAGTCTATTTCTTAGCCAATACCAAATGATTTTGGTAACTGCTGCTTTATAATATAATTTTAGATCTGGTATAGCTAGGCTACCTTCATTTGATTTTTTTTTTCATTAATTCCCTTGAAATTCTTGACCTTTTGTTTTTCCATGTGAACTTTGTTGTTATTTTTTCTAGGTCATTAAAATAGTTTTTTGGGAGTCTGATTGGTATAGGGCTAAATAAATAGATAAGTTTAGGTAGTATTGTCATCTTTATTATATTTGCTTGCCCTATCCAAGAGCATTTAATATTTTTCCAGTTGGTTAGATCAGACTTAATTTGTGTGGAAAGTGTTTTGTAGTTTTGCTCATAAAGTTTCTGATTTTCCCTTGGCAGATAAATTCCTAAATATTTTATACTATCAGTAGTTACTTTAAATGGAATTTGTCTTTGTAACTCTAACTGTTGTATTTTCTTAGTGATATATAAGAATGCTGATGACTTATGTGGGTTTATTTTGTATCCTGCAACTTTGCTAAAGTTGTGGATTATTTCTAATAACTTTTTAGTAGAATCTCTGGGGTTCTCTAAGTATACCATCATATCATCAGTAAAGAGTGATAATTTGGTTTTCTCATTGCCTAGTCTAATTCCTTTAATCTCTTTCTCAACTCTTATTGCCAAAGTTAGCATTTCTAATACAATATTGAATAGTAACGGTGATAGTGAGCAACCTTGTTTCACTCCTAATCTTATTGGGAATGGTTACAGTTTGTCCCCATTACATATGATGCTTACTGATGGTTTTAAATAGATCCTACTGACTGTTTTAAGGAAAAGTCCATTTATTCTTAGTATCTTGTAATCTTAAGATGTTTTGACAATTTATCCTTAAAAATCTTTAAAATTGTGTCACCTCCTAGAATGAAATTCTTGTAATAATTATTTGACCAGATTCATCTGTACAGTCCTACTTTCTTATAATGTGTAAGTATATATATGTGTGTGTGTGTGTGTGTGTGTGTGTGTGTGTTGTGTGTGTATCATTCCCACACAAAAACTCCACTATGATGTTTCCCCATGATATGGAATTAACCTAGGATTCTCAAAGTACTCAAGGGTACACTTTGGCATATTCTACTTATCTGAGAAAGGTTTAAAGTATTGTTCCAGTAGTAGGTTATAACTGGGCAGGGAATGAGACTGAGTATGACTAAGCTTATTGCCAGAAAGTTAGCTCCCAGGTGAAAATTTTTTTTGGTCATTGTGACCCAGAAAAGAAAGAAAACATACAACAGTATCTTTAGAACAGCATAGCTTCTCTCTGCTTTGGCAGTGATGGTGGCAGAAGGACAGAAGCAGAAGAGAGAGCAGATGGTTCTAAGAATCAGAGTTTTTAGACCATTTACAAATTTCTTTAGCCAATGTTACAATAAATATGAGATCTTTGTCATGTTGATATAATATTGGAGGAGATGATATTTGTGATATAAATGACACCAGAACATATTAAGTATGGGCTAGTCCCACACAGCATTTGCACTGATATCAAACACTGCAGTTCCCCAAAGTATTCTAAAAAATACACTTTTTTTTTTTTTTGCTGGCCCTTACTCATGGGGTAGTAGAATGTTAGAAGTACGACGTGACCATTAAGAGAAACTGATAACTAGAGAGAGGAAGTGATTTATTTTGGTAAAGATGGTATGGATTTGATACTTCTGAGCAAAATTTCCCAAGTTTGAAAGCTTGCATTTCTACTTTTATTTCCTATGCAGACCCTGCATGCTGATTTAGGACTTGAAGTCGTCTTGATGCTGTTCGGCATATTAAAGTTTCTCAGACCATGGCAAGATATAAATGTTTCAGTGAAGAATTACTGATCTATGGACACTGTTCTTTATGCCATTAAGATGAAATGAAAATATCTTATTAAAAGGCAAGTCCTTCATTTAAGAGATTAAGTAAAATATTACTAAAAAATAATTCCAGCTACTTAAATTTAGGGTGCTGAAAAAGTCCAGTCCAACAATATTCCTTGGCTTTGGGCCTGGAATATTTTTGTGTGGTAGTGAATTCTATACAATTTTTTTTATTCATGTTGAGATTCTTCCCAGTATTTGATTGAGATCGGCAAATATGATTGACACTAATCGTATTGGTTTTCCATCTCAAATGTTCTCTTTCTGGAGGATTATTGATATTAAAAAATAGCCTAATATTGCTGCCATATTTTCAATGTGAAACATTAGATCTTCCTCTTCCTTTTCAATCTGTCTCATCTTTTCCATTCCTACTGCTTTCCTCCTAATGAGCATCCTTACCAAATCATGCCTAGGTTTTTCAGTTGCCTTCTCTTTGTTACCATTAAGTCTTAGATGAGATTCAGATGAATCTTTGCCGTCTTCTTTTCAGGGGCAGGATAGTTTCTCCCTACTTTCTTTTCCATAACTCTGGATCTGTTTTTCTGGAGGAAGATAGGAATAAACTGATATATGGAAAGTGAGCTACTGTATTGCTGTGCACTCTTTAAGACTTAGAGGTATTGAAACAAGTGGGGAATCATACTTCCTGGACTTTTGGGGGAAATTGGAGATAAATGAGATGGATAATCTTAACTTGGAGAGGAACAGGAAACAAAGACTTGATTGAGTAGGTTGAGAAGCATCTGAAGAGATCTTTTGTTTATAAGGTGATGGGACCTACTGCAAAAGGATGAAAATGAGTCAATAGTTGAAAATCATTCTGGCCTTGGAGGTATGAAACTGTCAGGTAGAATTCTAGGCATTTTGCTTTCAGCCCAGCAACGCTGAAGAAGACAACTGTAATGCTGATTAGGAGTAGGGAACAATGACCATGGGAAGGTAGATTGCTAGATGCTTGTCAAGAGAGGAGATACCAGGGTGAGCACTAGGGGGTATTATCTTGATCATCTTTCCTTCAGTGAAGCTTGATTCAGGGCAATGCTATGAGGTATATCAACTATACAAATTTCTGGGATGGGGGAAAAGTGATCATTTTTCAGAGAGAAAAGGGCTCTCACCTGGGTGTAAGTTCTATATTCTTTCTAGAGTAAATAGAATTGGTTCTATTTTTGATGCCTTGTGAATTTGAGTACTTATAAGGGTATCTGATAACTGACCATCTTTAGATTCTACTTTAGTGTCCGGAAAGGAACTCTAGAAATTTAGAGGTCCTCAAAGTTTACCTGGATCCTTATTGTCATGTGTTATTATAGTCGTTTTTCAGGTTTATTTGACTCTTTGTGATCCTGTTTGGAGTTTTCTTGGCAAAGATACTGGAATAGTTTGCCATTTCCTTTTCCATTTCACTTTTATAAATGAGAAAACTGAGGCAAACAGGGTTCAGTGGCTAAATTTAGGAAGATGAGTTTTCCTGACTCTGGGTTTTGGCATTCTATCCATTGAGCCTAGTCACAGGAACTTTACTCACAAATCTCTCCAAGGCTTCTTTTTGCCAGATAAGCACAAATACCATTTGATTTCTTTTAATCAAATGGGTTACAAGATGATTCTGTAGAATCAGAATGACTTTTGGGGATCCTGAAGAGTGATCCTCTTGGTGGCTGCCTGGGAATAAGGTTCCCAAAAGCAATAGGATTGTGAGGTGAATTGAAGAAGGGAAATAGCAAGATTTGAGTTTCTTTTGTATTAGGGATTAAAGACCAGCAAGGTAAACAGTGTGACTTCCTTTGGGTTTGGGGAAAAGAGCAAATAATAGAGGTTGGTAGGTTTGAGGGAGCTGCTAGGATAGTGTGTGTATGTGTTTTGGGCTGGGATACTTTGTTTGGTTACTTTACAGCAGTGAAATGTACTTTCTTAGGTCCTGGCTATGGCTATTGTCTTCTTTCTTCTATCTAGATGCACAAATCACCACAAGAAACAAACAACAAAGATCCCCTGCATTCCATGGCCCTGTCCAGGAGCCAGAGCTTGCTGAATTGACTTCCAATATAGCATATTTAGGCTTCTGAGCTGTCTTCAGCCTTTTAGTCTGAGAAGAGAGAAAAGTTGTTAACAGGGTTGCTCTTTACTTAGCCCGACTAGCAACTTACTCTTGAGAACCCACAGCAATTCTGGAACTATTCTGAAAACTAAACAGCATGCTAACTCTTGACAGCCCTAACTAACCCTTGACAAAAGCAGCAAACTTTATTTTTAACCCACCCCTTCCTCCCGAATTCTGTGCTTCTTTTTGCCTTCCTACCTTCAGATTTGCCATGCCCTCGTGAAGCCTAGGTCTCCCCTATTGTTAGAGAAAAGCAGATGATATGGAGAAGGCCAGAAGTGTTGGTGGTAGAGGATTTCCATACACCATAGCACCTGGGAGAGGGAAGCATATGTAGGCCCCTTTATCTGGTGTATGACCACTCTTTATTCTTCTACCTGGTCCTGCAGGTTGGGAAGTCTTTTCTGGTCATTGTGCCAATTTTGCTGCAGACTCCAATTTCTTCCTAGGAAGATGGCTCAGTTGGACCGAAGGGAGGAAGAGCAACTATCTGAAGGCCACAAGGGACCTGGAAGAATGGAACAGGATCAGGTCCTTCCTCTCCTCTCAGAGAGGAGAGAGCCAGAGAGCAGCACCAAGAGGAGGATCAGCCACTTGCAAGTTGAGGGTGCAGGTACACTTACTGTCTTCCTGGGGATGCTGAGCAGAAATCAGTCCTTTAAAAGCTAGCCATGCCCACGGTGGGTGAGAAGGGCGGGACTCAGGCAGTCTCCATTCAGTGAAGTTTTCTTTTATTCTAGCTCTAATCTAAGTGTGTTATTACAAAGCATGCCTGAGTATTTAACTTGAAGATAATTTGCATCTCATTATGCATGTTTTAGCATTTAAACTTAATTGTAAGAGCCAAATAAATTACATTCCGTAGCCTATACTCTTTCTCTTATGAATCTGACTTATACCCATTCTGTTACTACATTGGGTCAGAGTCCAGTCAGCCCTGGAAAAGATGCTGCATTCATCTACGCTCTATTGTTCTCTTGTAATGGTTCTTGGGATCAGCCTGGCTGAGATGGGATGAGATTTCTGGTGTCTCTCAGGAATGACTGAGAGAGTATTTACTGTGTGCCAAGTGAGGACCAGGGGTACACAAAGTTCCAAGGTTTAAGGAACACACGGAGATTGTCCAATGACAACAGCCAGATTTTAAAGGGCCTTCAGTCTATAGCCTTTGAGGATACTGACACGTGAAACATCTGGCAGTAGGCAACTATACTAGTTGATTCCTTGATAAAACCCTTTTAGATTTTATGAAATTTAATGTAAAAGTTTAGTGAAATTCCCTAATCTCTGCTTCTTTTCCCTTGTGGAAAATAATCACGCTTTATGACTTTGGAATCCTTACAAAGTGTTAAGTCATTAGAATTGATAGAGACAATAATTATCTAATTTAGCGTAGTTCAATATGATTGATCTGATCCTACAAGGAGATGTTATGGGCCAGAACTTGAAACAAGGTACTAAGTGGAATTGAGGAGACAATGTTTAAATCTAGTTTAGAATTGATTTAATCCTACAACAAATAATGGTTTCCCATTGATATAATGATTGGTGTGTACTCATTGTACAGCATATAAGCAAGAAGCTCTCAGGGCCAGGGACAGAAGCCCACTCTTGGAGGCGGAGACAGATTCATTCCATATTCTACCTTTGTGCTGGCTGGAGACATTTGGAGGGAGCTAGGGGCTGAAGCTCAAGACTTTGAAGGACCCAATAAAGGACTGGATTTTAATTCCTGACTGCATTTGAAGTGATTATTACTTGGAATTGAAACTAAGGCTGCCTCCAGAAAACGTCCCCAAGAAACCTGCTCCCAGAGAACCATCATATATTATAAAAAAGAAAAGAACACCACATATGACTTTATTTTTTCCATTGCCATATTGGGCTTATTTGGTTTTGAAAAGTTGGATTTCCTCAAGAGATGGTGAAGTCTTCCTCGTAAATCTTGCAGTTAGAAGTTGGATGAACACTAGTCAGGGATGTTCTAATAGGGATCCCCTTCATGTATGGGTAGAACTAGATGATCACTGAGAGCCCTTCCAATTCTCAAAAAGAGCCCTCCAAATTCTCACAATTCTGTAATTGTTAGTCTTAGTTGTCCTGCTGCTCTGGACTTTTTCTTGAGAGGAACTCTTCTTGGATCCATCTCAAAGGAGAGGCATTTGTTAGTGACATTGAGGGAATATCATGTGGCTCCTCAGAAGGCAAGACTTAATTTTTTTTTTTTTTTAGCAGTTTTTAATAACTTGAAGTTTAATGATCAGATGTTGTAGTGTGAGATTGTTCCCTGGAGTTTTAGTGACTCGAGTGTTTATTCACAAAGGACATGTCCTTCTTATTTTAGTTTCTTTATTCTAAGGAATGGGGGAAAAGAGGATGTATTTATTGTGCTCCATCCATCTACTTTAATTTGGAGAGTCTTTGATGTTGTCAGATCCTTGGGATACATGCTAAAGCTTCTCTAAGGATTAAAAATCCCTCTCATTTTCTTAAAGGAGCTACTATCTAGTACAAGTATGGCGCATCCTCAAAATGCTTTGCTTTAATAGAGAGGAAGAAATGATCATCTTAAATAATGAAGATTCCTAGCAATAATAGTATCCACTTAATTCTGCTGATGTTTTCAGTCCCCTTGATGCAGAAGGATTGACTAAAGGCAATTCTGGGAGTCAGTGACTGGGTTAATGAGCAGGAAAAGCCAGTTGTAGAGGGTTTCTGCAGGTTGGGGCCCCTGGGTGTGGCCTTTTCACAGGTGCTATGGTCTGAACAGGTGCCTTGAGGGGAGGGAGCAACATTTGTGCAGTTCAGAAGGGGCATGGTCCCTCCTCTTTCTCCTCCTCCTCCTCCCCTCTGGGCGGAAACTTGTTTACCCAGTCAGGTAGAAATCATTACCATTCAAATAATGTCATGGCCAATCATATTCTGGGTTCCTTGTACCCTATTCAAATGAATGGCGGTTACAGCTGTCTTGCCTTTCCCCGAGGCCTTGCAGTGTGTGTGTATCCTGGGGGATGGCGGGGAGGAGGAGGGGGTGGGCACTGATTTAACGGCTGCTTAGGTTACTGGAGAGCAACACAGAGGACTCCAATTACAGACTCCTTAGGAGAAGGAACAGCTATGGAGCCAGACAACATCCACCGAGTCTCCCTCCTTAGTAGAGATGCCCACTGGGACTCCTCTTTCTACCTCACAAGCTTTGGTGAGTGCTTTCCTCAGACTCCCAGAAAAGATCCTGAGTCCATGTCACCATCGGGCGGGCCCATACCCCATGAAAGTGAACCTTTTTCCATTTCCGATTCCCAAGCCTTGAGACAGATGACTTGCTCCCAGTTTCATTAGTTTCCCCTCTACTTAACCCTCTCTCAGTGATTCCTGAGCTGCTTCCTGTGGAAAGGAGCTCAGAATTGTACACACCAAGGCATTTCTGAACTGATGAGAATCAACTGCTGTCCTGCTATTAGCACCAAGTCTGGTTAATTCCAGCTCACTAGGCTGGAATAATTGCACAGTGTTCAGTCTTTCAGAGTTCAGATTTGCTATACAGAATGTTCTTTATTAACTGTCAGTTCATGGGAAATTTAGGGTTAAAAGAGATGAAAAAAGATAAGGTTTCCTGCCCCACTTGGGGGATTTCCTGACTTTGCCTAGATTTGAGGGAATAGGTGGCCAGGGAGGCAGAATCAGCTGACTATTTTGGAAGCCATAGCTCACAATGTGGTGCAGGAGAGGGGCTTTGTTTCTGGCCAGCTGGTTTGGGGACCATCTCAGGTAGGGGAAGGAGCTAGTTGAGGCCAATAAAAAATGTCTGTCTCTGAAGACAGTTTGAGATTATTAGTAAAGTGCTGAGGGGCCTTTCCACTTTTGCCCATAGGGTAAAAAAAAAAAAAAAATTAAAACTAAAAAAAACAAAACAGAACAATTAGGACACCAGTCATTTGAAAAAACTCTATGGAAGCTAGCATTAGAGCTTAATTTCAAGAGGGCAGTTGGACATTTGTGGGGTGTGGGGATAATTTGCCCCCTTTCCAGTATATCCAGTGGGGACAAAGGAAAGAAATAACAGATATAGGCAGAGTTTCAGAATTGGAAAGCAATCTCAGTGATCAGTACTAGAGAAGGAAACTGCTCTCCCATGTACTCATCAAGAAGTTTTCATGCCTTTTCTTGGAAACTTCCAATCAGGGAAGTGTGGTAACTCCTTGCCTCTTGAGGCAGCCCATCCCATTTATAAATAGTTCTTTCTTACTGTTAATAAGTTTTTCCTTACATTAAATAAATTTTGTTTTGTAGCTCGAGTCATTACTCCCAGTTGTGTTCTTGGTGACCAAGTAGAACAAGTTTAATCCCCCTTCAAATTCTTAAAGTTAGTTCACATGCTCCTCCTTCATCTACTCCAGGCTAAACTTGCTCTTTTTCTTCAATAAGACCTCATGTAGAACTTGAGGCCTTTTACAATTCCTAAACAGAGGACTAAGCCCTTGGAATTGGTGAATGGCTTGATTTCCTGGAATTTACTAGCCTGCTTTGTGAGCAACATTTAGCCTTTTTAAACAATAATAGATTCAGGAGATGGAGGACTTTGAGTCCTCAGCATTTAATTCCAGCCCTGATAATCACTGTAGAGAGCCAGTTTTTGCTACTTATGAATAATAGTGACTTTGTCAGAAACACCAGAGCAAAATAATATTGATGGTTGCTGAAAAGGGGGTGGAGCTTTATTTTTGATAATCTTAAGTTTGAAATACCTTGAAAAGTGGACTTGGACATCATTTAACATGGAGATACTGTTTACTGTCAGTGGCTTGTCCTGAAGCAGAGAATTTGGAAATAATAATCTATTTGGAAGATGGTTGAAAGGACCATGTACTGGATCTTCCTTCTGGGTCTGGGGAATTGGTGTTCTCTGAGATTGAACAGTTGCCCTAGTTAAGTGTAGAACAGTAGTTCAAAACTATTTTCATAATACTACGAAGATAATTTAGTACTTCACATGGTAAATATAAATAAAAACTATGGGCTCTTTAATAGTTTTTAATAGTGTAAAGGGATTTTGAGACTAACACATGGTTTGAGAACCATTGGGATAAGGCAAAAACTGATTATTAGAGGGTAGACAAAGATGGCATATTGCCTGGAACATTCTAGGTGCCTAATAAATATATATTGACTGAATGGGTTGACCATGAGATTGGCTTTCCCTAGAAGTTATGATTGTGATTGTCCTAGTGGATAGAGCAGAGCTTTAGGGTTATTCCTCATGGAGTTAGAAACTCTACTACCCTTTATGATAACCCAGCTCTCAGGGTTTTTAAGAAAGCCAGTATCCTGAGCAGATGTATACTGATGGTCCTAATATGTAAGAGACTCTGCAATCTCTGCTCTTACTACCCTGTTTCAACTTAGATGGCTCTGGACTTCTTTGGCACAACCATTGTTGACACCTTTTCTGCCAGTTATAGAAATTGGGGGCACTGAGAAGCTTAGTCTCAGTTTGTGTCAAAGGTAAACCTTGAGGTCAGATTTTTTTGATTCTGTGGCTCCCTATCTATTTGTCACTCCTTATTGCATTCCATCAAGTACATATAAGCACTTAATGAGTTCTTTTTGATGATGGTTTTTAGTGGGCCTAGATTAACTCACAGTATAATGAGTGGTAGACTTTGTTCCAGAGAAATGTCAAAATTTTAGAGCAAAAATAAATAATAAAAACAGAATATTGAAATAACTGTCATATGATTTTAGTTTTCTTTGAAAAATAATGGAAAAATAATCATTTAAAAAATGAAGTCCTTTCTAATTAATCACAGTGTCATCATTAAACATTTAACAGGTCAAAATCATTATAACATATAAACATAGAGAGAGGTTTTAAAATATAAAATTGCTTTTTGCATAACTTGTAAAATGTTCCTAATTGACAATTGTAGAGCAAAAACTAGAGAACTCTGTAAATTTTTCTATTAGATTGTAAGCTTCTTGAAGGCAGGTAATTATAGTATTATTATTCCTGCTTTAGCCTCTTTTATTACATGGCTTTTATTAGAGGAGGAGTTCAAATAATGAATTCTTATTAAAAAAATAAATCTTTACACTTCATAATTTGGTAAAAAATTGTTGAGAAAACTAGAAATCAGTATGGCAGAAACTGAGCATAAACCAATATCTTACATTATTTACCAAGAAAAGATTAAAATGGATACATGACTCAGATATATAGAGATAGTTTAAAAAATTGGAAGAACATGGAACATATTGCCTATTAAATTTATGGATAGATGAACAAGTTATGAGATAGCAAAGTTAGGTAGAAAAGGGGATAATTTAGATTGTATCAAATTAAAAAGGTTTGTACAAATAAAACAAATGTAGTCAAAATCAGGAGAATAGAAAATTGGGGAAAAACTTTTTTAGACAGTTTCTCAGTTAAAGGTTTCATATTTCAACTATATAAATAACTTTGTCAAATTTATGAGAATACGAGTCATTTTCCAATAGATAAAGAATATGAACAATTTCCCAATGAAGAAATCAAAACAATTTATAGTTATATTACCCTAGGTCAATATTGATTGAAGAGATGCAAATTAAAATAATTTTGAGATATCATTTTATACCTACTAGATTGCTTAAAATGATTTCAAGGGGAAGGAGACAATTATTGGAGAAAATAGGGAAAAATTGGGACACTAATTCATTGTTGCTGGAGTTGTGAACTGATGTAGCCATTTTATTTATTTACGCAGGCATGGGTTCTGTCAATAATGATGTAGCCATTTTAAAGAGTGGTCTGCAATTATGTCCAAAGAGTTATTAATCAGCTTCTACTCTTTGGCCCAGCAAGACCACTGCTAGGTCTGTTTTCAAAGATGATTAGGGAAAAATATTCTTTATGTTCTAGAATATTGGTGGCAGTTCTCTTTGTGGTGGCAAAGAATTGGAAATTGCAAGAATGCCCATCAATTGGGGAATTTGCTGAACAAGTTGTAGTGTATGGATTATTATGGAATGCTATTATGCTATAAGAAATAATAAACTCAGTGATTTTAGAAAAACATGGAACTCAAATCTGACCCCATATACTTAACACACTTCCTAGCTTTATGACCCTAGGCAAGTCACTTAACCCCAATTGCCTCACCAAAAAGAAAAACTTGGAAAATTTGCATGAAATAATAAACAGAATCAGAAAAATATCATATATAGCAACAGCAGTATTTTTTGTTTTTGTTTTTTGTTTTTGGCTGAGGCAGTTGGGATCAAATGACTTGCCCAGGGTCATACAGCAGGAAGTGTTAAGTGTCTGAGGTCAGATTTGAACTTAGGTCCTTCTTACTTCAGGCCTGGTGTTCTATCCACTGCACCATGTAGCTGCCCCTAGAAATATTGTTTTAAGAATGATTTGGGGCATATAAATCATTTTGACTATTATAAATACCCAAATTAACTATAAAGGACACATGAAAAAAAGACACTATTTACATCCAGGAAAGAATTGATAGACTTATTTATAGAATAATTTTACATGTAAGTGCTTATTTGTCTCTAATGCTAGCCATTTCTATAGTGGGGAGTGGGAGGGAAGAAAAAAAATAAATTTACATAATTTGGTTATATATTTAAAAGAAAAAATAAATTGTATATAATGGATTTGCAATTTCATGTGCAATCTTTTTTTATTATACTATGGAAATGCTTATTTTATTCAATAAATAAAAAAAAATTAGAGTAGGCATTCAAATCTAGGTCTTTTCAGATTTCAGTCCTAGGATATGCCTCTTACTTAATATGTTATCAATCCTTAGTGACAATAATGGACTTATTTTTTTTTTTTTTTGACTTGTAATAATATTCCTGGAAAGATCTTCATTCCATAGGTAAGACTAATCTGGACTTTGAGATGTGTAGCTTTGGACTAACTTAGTTGCATCGAGAAATTAATGATAGAATTTATTCATCAAAAAATCCAGTAAATCAGCAAGCCTTTTAGCTCCTAAATAAAGCAGTATTGAACCTTTTAAGAGAAATGAAACCACTACATACTTTTCATAAAAGGCAGCTTTAAAATGCTAGTTTAAAAATTTCAACATTTATCTTCTGAAAACATACCATAGCAATTAAATCGGATGTTGTCAATTTTTGAAAAGCCAGTGGGGTTCAGCTTTTCCATTTTTTTCTAGCAACTTTTCTTAAAAAAAAAAAAAAAGTTAGGATAGTAGCTGTGTTTCTCATTATCCAGAGTCAAAGGTGTCAAACGTGGCTTAGGGATTACATGTAGCCTACAAACAACACTCTTGAATATGGCTTGAATCAGATTAAAATGCAGTTATCTATTTAGCGTATAAATATATTAATGAAAAATATAAATATATGTGGTTTTCTAAATCAATATAATATGCAATCTGCAGAGGTCCTTATATTTGGTGTAGTAGGCCTCATTTTTATTTTTTATAAATATTATTAGGTACTAATTAATTTATGACTTAAATGATTCCCCTCTCTTTGTAAATTTAAATGTGTTCAAGTTAGGGGCTGGGTTTATGTTGCTAATGTTTTGGGAAGATTTTCTTATACTAGACAAGACCATGAGGACTAAGGAGATCCAGTTGATGACTTCTGAAAATAAGTTACTTTTCTTCCTAAACTCATGAGACTTTTTGGGGCAGAATTTTTCTCAGTAAGCTTATGATCTTGGAAGGAAGGTATGTGTGGGAATATTTTATAGATAGATCCTAGATATCTCAGATGACTCTTACTGTTATTTTTTGATTGCATCTATTTTTTCCTGACAAAATCTTTCCCTAGAATCTTGGTAAGTTGTAATATTTGGAGTTAAATGAATGGTTTCAACAAAGTCCTGGATCAACATGAAGCCGTTGGGGTTAGGAAGCAGAGAGAAATACCATGGTAGTATACTGGTCTTGTTGGGCATTTAGCATGGAACTTTCCTTGGACAATTAGACATTTACCTGGTGGGTCTGCCAGGTAACTATTCCTCTTCAGTAGGGACAATGTGAGGGAAAAGGGAGCAACCGTTGCCACCTCTGGAAATGCTGTTTGAGGCCCTGGCATAATGAAGCTTTATCTCATCTGTTTTGGTGAAGGAGCCTATATGAGACTGTGGAAGGGCCTAGCTGAGGCATCCTTACATCGTTGGTGTCTGTGACTACTTGTCAGGCATCAGTAACTGACTAAGGGACAGGATAGGAAAATAGTCAACAAGCATGTTGTAAGTGTAGAACACAACCTCATAGCTCCTCTACAGCAGAAGAGAATTCGTTTCTTTCTCTTCTCTTTTTCTCGACCCCCTGACTTACTGTTTTCCACCCAGTTAATCTAAGTCTATCCTTGAATGGCGAGGATGAAATTTATCATAGATGTTCCCCATTCTCATAGCTCAGAATAGTAGTACTAGCAAGCATTGTACCTTGGTACAATAGTGTACGAAAAACAATGTGTTTTTGCTCTGTCCAGGTTCAGTGAATGAAGGGTCATGACTGTGGGAAATAATAATTGCCTATAACTTCAGATAAAAATACCACGGATTTTTGTGATACCTTTCATCCAAAAAGCTTAAAGTACCTCCTAGTATTATCTGACTAATCTCCTGGGGTTAAGTTACCAGTATTATTATCTCTATTATATACCGGTAGAAATTGAGGGTCAGAGAGGAGTAGATTGGACCATTAGGTGAGTGAGTAGTAGAGTCCTTGGGATTTCTCCTTGCCATTTTTCCTAGGGCTAGTACTGAGAACGGGGACATTTTGGATCATACTGGTCCTGGAATGTCATGAGCAGCAGAGTCCCAGGGAAATTAGATTGATTTGAGAGCTGAATATAAGGTTTACTACATTCAGAATATGCTAGGACTGAAGTTTGAAAACATAGATTCATCCATTTGTTCACTCAACATTTATCAGTTATCAACTATACAGGATTGTACTTTGTTCCTGTAATGGGGGGCATGTCTAACATGGAGGGGTCAAGAAACCATCACAGTCTTTGGCTTTAACTCCGAGGGGTTCCAGGCTCATTGAGTTTAGCAGTTGCAAAAAAACCTTATTTTTGGCTGTGACTTTTACACTCACATCCTTCAATGGAAGATGATACTGTCTTCATTATATAATAATAGAGTATCTATAATCTGAACATTTCTCAGGGGCATGTAGAAAGGACAGGCTGGAACCCAACTCATGGAATCAAGGTGCAAAAAGGGCTTGATTTCCATAGCTAGTTGATGTGACCTTTTGCAACACTGCTTCCTTATATTACTTTTGCTGTAGTTATCTGATCAAGTTTTTTCTTTGATTTTTTCTTATTACTGCTATCCCTTGGTGTAGAAATCTGCAGTGGGAACTGCTTAGAAGGTCTTATTTGGGTCATGGTTTCTTGGATGCTTTGTTCTTTAGAACTATTTCATAAAAACAAATCACATCTATGACAAGCCATTAGATTTTTGGTTTATACATGGGATAAAATGAATTGCTTGTGTTTTTTCCTTAGGTCAGTTGAAACTGTCAATAGATAAACAAGACCGGGTTTTGCTTCTTTATAGTAAGTATGTTTTTGCACATCTCATTCAGTAAGGGCTAGACACAGATCATTTCAATTGCATTCAAACTGATTTCAATTATCCTTTTCTTTGTAAAATATTCTGTTGGTTTTTAAGAAATGTGGCTTTTACGTGAGACCTTTTGTAAGGCAGTTTCTCTGCTTCTGTCTCATGTATGTATTGAGTTCATATCCCAGGCCATTTTGCCCAACCAGATCAGCTTTACACCCCAGGAAGCAGTGTTCTCTGCCTGCAATATTCTGTAATTCCCTAAGCAAGCATACAGTGGGGGAAGGGTCTCTCCTTGCCCTCTCACTTCTCTGGATTTCGTGACAGTCTGTTTATGTGTGTCTTTAAGGACGAGGGGAAGTGTTTTTTTCAGTTATGGACTCTACTCTGTTCAAACAGTTTTTTTGTTTTTTTTTTTAAGTTAGTTGACCTCAAGACTATTTTTACTTTATTTGTATTGGAATTTTTTTCTTTGGTTCCACCTATGTTTTCACCTGTGTTTCTCTCCTTCATGGTCATGCCTTCTCCTTTGTTTTACTTTATAAGACCTTAAGCTAGGAGCATAAGGCCTAGTCTGCAATAAAGTCATGCAGATTTTTTAGCTTCTTTCCTCCTGCCCTGCCCCCACCCCCTCCCCCTGCAAGGGTCATGCAGCTAGGAAGCATTAAGTGTCTTAGACCAGATTTGAACTCAGGTCCTCCTGACTTCAGGACTGGTGCTTTATCCACTGAGCCACCTAGCTGTCTGTTGTCTTTAGCTTTTAGTTGAAATCAAAGAGAATGAAAAAGAAGAGCAAAATAGATTCTGATTACTTGAGATTTACTATCTGATTTCTTTTAGGCTATAGCTACAAAAGCTAATGCTTGCTTCCATGACTGCCTCTGCCTCTGCTTATACTCTGCTTAATATGTGATTGCTGGATGATGTTAGCCTTGTCTGCTTAGTTAGTTTTTGCTTCTTCATTTCATTATGATTTGGTATGGGTAGTCCCAGGGAAGGGAAAGGAGGGCTGTGACAGATTTGAGGAAGGGATAATATCATGAAAGAAAGGAAGGAATCTTTTGAGACAAAGGGGCACATGCATTTTCCACGATTAATCCTTCTATCAACTATATACTTTTTTTTAGTCATAGAAGCCAAAGATCTCATGATCAAAGACTCTCGACCTTGTGATGCTTATGTGAAGGTATGTAATGGTGGGATAGGGTGGGAAGTGCCCCTAAGGCACTTAAAAATGTAATTATTTCTGCTATAGATATTAGAGTTTAGTCAACACAAATATTTATTGATTTCCTATTGTATATTGTACCTTGTGATAGGAAATCTCCATTTTCTCCATCTTCAATGGTTGCCATTCCATTATGTCAAGAGACATAGCTCCCATTTATATGGTGCTTTATATAGTATATAGTTAGAGAATAGTTTTACATTAATGGATTATTAATGAATAATAGGTATAATATGGATATTTGAAATTTACATTTAGTTCCACTTATCTTTAGCAGTTTCAGTTATAATCCTACCAAATATTTAACTAAAAGTAACAGTTCAAACTAGCTAAAATTTAGGCAGTAGGAGAGAAGAGAATTCTAAGACCTGTTTAATGAATCTTTAGATTAGTGGTTTTCAAACTGAAAACATGGCCCTGACCCAAAAGTATATGTGATCAGCCAGTTGGAAGGTGGGAAGATCCATTGTACATTCCACCTTTCCTGTGACAATCACCTGGAGAGTTTGTCTCCCAATATAATCACACCCACCCTTGTCCTCTAACAATCCTAAATTCAGCCCCCTCCCTTTACTATGAGAACTTCCAGCTTCTTCCCTTTTGAACTGAGCTTCAACCTCTCTAGGTATATATGACTCAAGTGATAGCTGAGTACTCACAGCAGCAGCTGTATAGATACCATTGGAAAAGTTATCTTCTACTCCAGGAAAACTACCTTTTGTCCCCCAGATCATCATCTCATGCTTGTGGCAAGTGCCTCTTCATTGGTAGGCTCTGTGATCATAGTAGTGATCAGTGAGTTTTTTTTTTTTTTTTTTTTTGAGTGGGACAGAATGAGTTGCACAAAATGAACAAGTATGAGTAGATTATTTCTTTACATTATCTTTCCCTTTGAGCTCAATCCTATTCAGAATTTCTCTGTTTTCAAGGATATCACCATCCTTATAGTCACTCAGGTTTACAATTTCAGTATTAACACTGATTTTTTGTTGTTGTTGAGGCAATTGGGGTTAAGTGACTTGCCCAGGGTGGTCACACAGTCATTAAGTGTTAAGTGTCTGAGGCCAGATCTGAACTCAGGTCCTCCTGACTTCAGGCTGGTGCTCTATCCACTGCGCCACTTAGCTGCCCTTACCATTGATTCTTTACTCTCTCTCCCCTTGCATTTCCAGTCAGTTGCCAACTCTTGTTATTTATCTCTTTATATTTCTTGCATCTGTCCTTTTAAATTTACATAACCACCACTTTTGTTGAGGCTTTTTATCACCTTTTGCCTGGACTACTATAATGTCCTCCATCCTTGGAACATAACTTCTTTTTAACTTCTGCTTCACAGAATCTCTTTTCCTCCTTCAAGATGAAACTTATTTTGTATGTGCTTATATGTGTCTTTGTGTTCTTCCATTAGAATATAAGCTCCTTGTGAGTAAGGATTGTTACATGTATTAGATTTATATCCTTTGTGTCTGACAGAAGTGCAATATAGTTAATTAACAAATTTCTTGTTGACTAATTGGTCTCTTGTCTCATCATTCTCTTCTTCAACCCCCTCTTTCAATTGATCAATTAATTAGATATTTATTCAGACCTACTATGTGCCAGGCACTGTTCTAGACATTGGGAATACAAATTCAAAGAATGAATCCTACTCTTAATGAACTTACATTTGAATAAGAGTACATTTAATTTAAAATAAATCTTGTACTTTATTAATAACATCATAGAAAATTAATGTAAAGTTAGCAAATACAAATATATTCAAAATGGTTAAATACTAGTTTAGGAGGGAAGAGGGCATTATCATTTGGCAAGTTCAGAAGGTTTCATGAAGAATATGGTGTTTCAGCAGTATCTTAAAGAGAGGGAATGTTAGGCATAAGTAAGAAGAGAGTGCATTCCAGATATGGGAGATGGCCAGTTGAAGGGCAGAGAGACAGAAGATGATGAAGTGTTTTGTGTTGGAGGAAAAAAGAGAAGGCTAGTTTGGCCAGATGGCTGAATGTACAAGTGGAGTAATATCTGGTGAAACTGGCAACAGGTTTGGGGCCAGGTGGTGGAGGACTTTAAAAACCCAAAAGATGTGTTTATAGCTTAATCTAGTGGCAATAAGATGTCACTGAGGTTGGTTAAGGTGGAAAATCATGGTCAGATCTGTACTTTAAGAAAAATTCCTTTGGCAGCAGTGTGTAGAGTGCACTGTAGTTGTGGAGAGTGACTTGAGGTAGGGAGAACAAATAAGAATCTCTTTCAGCTATCTAGTGGAAGGTGATGAGGACCTGACCTAAGATGGTAGTTGTGTAAGGACTTACGAGGGAAATGTTGTAAAGGTAGAAATGGAAAAATTTTTACAACTATTTGGATGTGGAGGTTGAAGCAGAGTAAGGAGTCCAGTACAATGTCAAATTGCAAACTTTGGGAAGTAGAAGAAGAATGGTTCTTTTGACAGAAAGAGGAAAAATTGGAAGAGGAGTGATTAGGAAAAAAGATAATGTTGAGTTTAAGCTGTCTCTAGGAAATACAATTGGAGATATCCAATAGGCAATTGGTGATGTTCAAGGGTTAGATATAGATCTTGGACTCATCTGTAAGCAATGATAATTAAAGTAATGAGACTTGAGAAAGTCACCAAAAGAAAAAATACAGAAGGCCTAAGATAGAATCTTATGAAACAAACAAAAAGAGAGGTGAGGTGGATGATGGGTCAGCAAAGGAGATGTAAAAGGAGTGGTCAGACAAATAGGAGGCAAACCAGAAGAGAGCAGTGTTAAAGAAACCTAGAGGAGAAGGGTGGTCAGCAGGAGCAAATGCAGCAGATTAAGGATGAGGACTGAGAAAAGATCAGTAGGTGGTGAGAATTGTGTTCATTAGTAATTTTGGAGAGAGTAGTTTCAGTTGAATGATGAGTTTTTGCAGGCTGGACTACCACAGATAAAGGAGTGAATGAGAGGAGAGAGGAAGGGAAGTCAATCTTTTAAGAAATTTGGCTGAGAAATGGAGGAGACAATTTGAGGGCGTGGTAGATTCTAGTGAACTTTTTTTTTTTAAATAATAGGAAAATAAATATGCATTTAAAAGTAAGGAACCACTTAATAGAAATTGGAGATTCAAAAGAAGGGAATGATTAAGGATATAATCCTATAGAGAAGACAAGAGAGGATAAAATCAAATGTACATACAGAAAGGTTGTTTGGGCAAGGAGAAAGGCCACTTTCAGAATCTAGAGCAAAGGAGCAGAGAAGGGGAGATAATGTCAAAGGGTCTTTTAAATGAAAAGAAAGGAAGAGAAAGGAGCAGAGGGACTTATGTCATGCTCAGTGACTTGAAGTTGACTGAAGGAATATGTCATTAGACTCAGGGTAGTTGAGGGACATCTGCATGGAGAGTAAAGCCTCGTTACATTGAAAAAAATTTTTTTTTAATAAAGGCTTTTTATTTACAAAGCATATGCATGGGTAATTTTTCCAACAGTGACCCTTGCATAACCTTTTGTTGCAAATTTTCCTCTCCTTCCCCCCACCCTCTCCTCTAGCTGGCAGATAGTCCAATACATGTTAAATATATTGAAATTCATATTAAAGCCAATATATGTAAACATATTTATACAGTTGCATAAGAAAAATCAGATCAAGAAGGCAGAAAAGAAAAAAAAACTGAGAAAGAAAACAAAATGCAAGTAAATAACAGCGAGAGTGAGAATGCTATGTTGTGGTCCGCACTCATTTCCCACCATAGTTCTCTCTCTCTGGTATAGATGGCTCTCTTCATCACTGAACAATTGGAACTGGTTTGAATCATCTCAGCATTGAAAAGAGCCATGTCCATCAGAATTGATCATCATATAGTATTGTTGTTGAAGTATATAATGATCTCCTGGTTCTGCTCACTTCACTTAGCATCAGTTCATTTAAGTATTGCCAGGACTTTCTGAAATCATCCTGCTGGTTGTTTCTTATAGAACAATAATATTCTGTTATATTGCATACCATAACTTATTCAGCCATTCTCCAATTGATGAGCATCCACTCAGTTTCCAATTTTTTGCCACTACTAAAAGGGCTACCACAAACATTTTTGCACATGTAGGTCCTTTCCCTCCTTTAAGATCTCTTTGGGATATAAACCCAGTAGAAACACTGAAAGCCTTATTATATGAAGCAGGTGTTGGGGAGTAAGGCAGATGGTGAGCCAGGTGCTGTACTTCATAAGAACATAATTTTGACTGAGTGGGAAATTTTGATTTGGTGGACTTCAAAGGAGGAAGGATCATTGAGGAAGGAGGTAAAGGGAGCATCTGAAAGTGCCACTGGGAAGCAAGGAATATTCTGACCTCTCCTTAAAAGATAAAGGTGATGGTAGATGGTACTGTGGAGATGATAGCTAGGTAAAGATACAGTATCATTGGGAGGGGGGTGGCCCAGGTCTCAGGACTAATACATGGAAAGAGTATGATAAGTCCAGGATGAAGAGGGTTTCTTTAGGGAACAGAGGGCACAATGTAAGGGATGGGGAAGGTTGGGGTGGGATATGGGTGGGGACATTTGATGGGGATGGGGATGAAATAAGATGAGGAAGGGGCTGAGGACATTTTTCTCTTAAATAACCCTTACAAGGATAGGGAGAGAAACAACAAAAGCTATAAGGGAAATAGTGGACTAAGTGAGTAGAGTAGCTCAGTCTTTTAAGAGATGTTGCAGAAGAAGCTGAGTTGGCCATAGATCTGATCCTTCAGTTGGGTAGCTGGTAGCTTATTTTAAGGAGCAAAGCATTGGGGAGAATGGTAGGTTGTGGTTGCTGTTAGCTGTTGAACTTGGATGGGGTCTGCCAGATGCAGGTGCTTGCCTTTTCCAGGGTGTCTAGTGGTAGGGTATAAAATAGTCCCTTCTCTGTTTTTCCCATTAGAGAATTTGTCCATTAAGGTTCCACCATGATGATATGTTGTGGTGCAGAGGTGACTTCAGTTCTTGAAGACTGTACCAATGGAGGACAAACTTTTCTAGGTCCTACCAGGGAGTGAAAACTCCTACAGGTTCTACTATGCTAGAAGTTTTTTTTTTTTTTTTTTACTGAATTTTTTTTATTATTATTTTTAAATATCACTTTGTAAAATTACTCTCAACCAGTGGACACATTATACAATTATAAAAGAAATGCAACATGCAGCATCAGGTTTGTGAAATGAACAAAATATAACTTTTGCATATGGTACATACTGGAAGACCACAAGGTCCCATGATTCCTATAGAGAACCCCAAGGTAACATCATTCTGAACCTCAACCAGTGACGGACCAAATTTGCTCAGAAGCTTAAAGCAAAAGGGCATATCATGTACTATGCTAGAAGTACTTTGAATCTGGGTGTGACAGTAATCTGTCACCTAAGGACCTGCTGCATAAAGTTCTCATTACCAGGAAGTTGACCCATCTGATGATGTATGTTTTGACTATTGTAACTCATGAATTGTCTACTGAGGGATGAAGAGATTGTCATCTGGGTTGGTAAAATAAGTACCCATAATGATAAAGATTAAAAAGAGTATTGAATTAATTCATAGCTCGGTTATGAATCATGACTCAGGAACAAGTAGAGCCTGGTCCTTGAACAAGGCAATAGACAAAATGGAGATAGACACCGGTATGTTTTCTGACTGTTCATTTTTGCTTTGGATGGTTGTAACATTTCAGGATTTTATCCCATGTTGGAAGGTCTGGAGAGCAGAGCAAGAATTTCATTTGTCTTGGTCAAACTTAGAGTCAAGGTCATCCTGATTCATCTCAGACTTCTCCTTGACTTGAAACCTTTTGAGGAGCCATCTTGACTTATGCATTCCTTTAGTTGAATGATTATGAATAGTGAAAATAGAGAATCATATTTTCCATGAAAAAGTCAACTTTGCCTGAAGGCCTAACTAGGAATCCAGAAATCATGTCTATTGTTGGGGAACAATTGATTTTAGCTTAGCTTGGGCCTCTTTTCTCATAACATTCTAAGGCCCTGTACTGCCTCTTCTGAGAGCTACCTTTAAGAAGTTGATACTTTTATGTACTTTTTGAACTGCTCGATGGTGAAAGTCACTTGTTGACAGACATAAGAGGTACCACTGGGAAGGCTTTTGATATTTGGCTGCTGTTTGAAATATTTTTTTTTTCAGCATGAGTTGATGAACAAAGCTGATTAATGATAATTATAGTGGTTGGTAACAAGCTGAATCTGATTGAGAGTGGGTATGATTAGCTAATACAAGTTTGTCTCCATTTCAAGGTGTCTGTGGTACCTGATAATGATCGAAAACGAAGGCAGAAGACTCAGACTATCCCAGACTGTAAAAATCCAGCTTTCCATGAACGTTTTTTCTTGTAAGTGAATCTATTGTGGTATAATTCTATCCTACCCTGTTTTTCTCCTTTTTGGTGGAAAAGAGATTTTTTTTTCCTCAGAGATAGTTTTGTTTTGTGAGATAACCATTTCTACTGAAAACATGCTTATTTCCAAAAGCCACTTTTCCCCCCTGCTTTTTTTTTCTTGCAGATCTGATATATGGCAATAAAATCAATGTGCTTGATGTGATTTATCTACTTTTCATAATTGAAATGCCTTAGAACTAGAATTAGAAGGTTAGCCATTTTTAGCCTCTTGGAGGGAGGGAGCCCTAGAGGTACAGAATGAGCACACTTCTAAGTCTGGTAGGCTGAAATAAGGGTCTCAAGACAAAATTTTGCTTGAAGGAGCACTGGCCCCAAAATTGCATATGCTTCCTTTGTTAACCATGAAGAAATCTTTCTTTTTTTAATCTTTTTTATTATAATTTTATAAATTATATATTATATATTAAAATTATAATATTATAATAACTTTTTATTGACAAAACCCATGCCAGGGGTAATTTTTTACAACACTATACCTGGTACTCACTTCTGTTCCGATTTTTTCCCTCCCACCCTCCACCCCCTCCCCTAGATGGCAAGCAGTCCTATATATGTTGAATATGTCCTAGTATATCCTAGATACAATGTATGTGTGCAGATCCAAACAATTTTCTTGTTGCACAGGGAGAATTGGATTCAGAAGGTAAAAATAACCCGGGAAGAAAAACAAAAATGCAAACAGTTTACATTCCTTTCCCAGTGTTTTTTCTTTGGGTGTAGCTGCTTCTGTCCATCATTGATCAATTGAAACTGAATTAGGTCTCTTTGTCAAAGAAATCCACTCATGAAGAAATCTTTCAAGTTATTAGAATGTTCTTTTGGTGGCCTTTTGGTGTATAAAGAGCATATAGAATGAGATACCTTTTCCCCTGTTCTGATTTCTGGGCACTTGTAATTAGGTGAAGGAAATCTTGGGAGCTTTGTTTTGTGATGGAACAGCCTTCTTGGACAAACTGGAGAGTGTGTATGTGTGTATACACACACACACACACACACACACACACACACACAAACAAACACACACATACCCCTCATCAGGGTTTTTAACCATACAAGTTAATTTACCAGCAATTTATTCAGGTTGAGCTGCTCCCCTTTCCGGGGTGGCAGGAGCGGGGGGGGGGGGGGGGGGGGGGGGGGAATAGTGTGAAGGGGAATTTATCCTTTACCAAAATCTTTTATCTCTGGAGTCAGAATTAATCAAGACAGGAAGCTGGTGTTTCTTCTCTAAGCTTATTGCATGGATAACTTGGGAAGAAAAGTTTGTTGTGTAATGGCTGGTTTCCAAAGACAAAGGATTTTTACTCAGAGTTTCTTAGCAGATGGCTATAATTGGACCATGTGTATAAAGATGACTTAATGATAATATTTATTTGATTCAACTTGGGGTCCTGTGTCAACCATGAAGACCCTTGATGCCTTTAATTTACTTTACAGTCCCATCCAAGAGGCAGATGAGCAGAAGCGGCTTCTGGTTGCTGTGTGGAACAGAGAAAGAGACAGTAGGTAAGAAGGGTTTCCTAGATAGAAATGTGGCAGCCTCCCCCACCTCCCCCACTTTCCCCACAGTCTTTGGATAGAAATGGTGAGGGACATCTGATGCCAATACAAAATTCCATTCCTTTTCCAAATAAGAAGTGTCAGGGCTCTCTACTCTCCCTCCCACCTTATTTTCAGGTACTGTCCTATATTACAACCTGGTATTAGAGATGCAGAGAGGTCATGGGGTTTTGTCTTTAAAGAGCTAATAATTAAGTTGTGATAAGAGATTGCCTCATCTCCATCTCTTTCCTTATTCATTTTGCAAAATCCCTAATTTCCTTTAAGGTTAAACCACTTTCAATACTTCCCTTTGCCTGACTTTCCAGGCTGCAAGTGTCTTTCTGGTCCAATTTACCTTGTATCTCTTTTGTACAGACCTTTATGTACACATTGTATTTCCACTAAGTGGTAAGCTCCTTTTGTTTGCGTTATTGTATCCCTAGTACCTAACACAGGAGCTGGCACCTAGAGTGTGGGATGGAATAGGAAAGCATTTATTAAATGCTGACTGATTATGTATGCAAACACTGTGTTTAGTGATACAGATAGAAAATTGAAGCAGTTGTTACTTTTACAAAGCTTAGATTTTAATTGGGTGAGATTCTCTATAAAGAAGAATTTTGTTTTGTGGCAGATAGAAAGTTTAGGTTCTGGTGGGTAGTGTTGCAAAACAAATTGAGAAACCTCATGGACCTTAGCAGGTGCTTAGTAAATGTCTGTTGTTTGATTTGTTGATCTCATACATAAAACTAAGGGTCAGTAATGGAATGTGTATAATAAATAGCAAATTTGTATTTATTACCTGTAAAAGGAGGGGAAGAAGCTCTGTGGGCTGGTGTTTTCAAGGAAGGTTTCCTAGAGACTTGGAATTTGATTTAATTTGGGTTCTGAAGCAAGGGGAAGATTTGGAGAAATACTAGGGGGAGAGCATTCTAGACAGGTAAAACGAGATAACAAATATAACCACACAGAGACATTAAATAGCGTAACAGTTTTGGGTAAAGTAAGATGTTAACATAAGGCTATATTGGGGAATGTTCAGTCCACAGGCTATAAAAAGCCTGTAAAATCATTTGATGTAGTCCTGCCAAGGCAACTGCAGGTGACCTTATTGTAGTGGGAGAATGTTTGTAAAGCACTTAGCACAATGTGTGGCCCAGAGCAGGCATATAATAAATTATTCCTTCTCTTACTATATCCTTCCTTATCTGAATCAAATACTAGAAAGTAAGTTTTATAAGAATATAGATTTATTTAATTCAATATCAGATGAAAATGCTGTGTATTTAAAACCAGGGAATAACCCTAAGTTTGAATTTTTGTTCCTGTACCCTAAAGTTTAATAAATTGGAATGTTTTTTAAAAGTAGTATATTCTTGAAAATCTGTATGTTGTCATAGTGGTGTAAAATAGTGTCCTGGAACTAACTTTCTCCTCTAGGGTATTTGTTCATTGTATGCTTAATTTGAATAGAGACAGATCCTAGAAAACTTAATTTGTCCAGGATAGGCTAAATCCAAATATGTAGATGAGTAGAAGAGCATGTAATCTAAAGTTATTTTACTGTACCGATTGATATGTTATGAAAACTCTTGGAGGTGCAGCCACTCACCTCTCTGTTTTACAACTAGAATTTCATGACAGTGGAATAAATTAAGCAAAGTGTAGTTTAAGAATGAGTGATTAATGTTAATTCAAGTTATTGGCAAAGAAAGGCACAGTTATGTTGGAGCGAATGAGTCAGCATCAAGTTGAAGCAATACGACAATGTACTAAGAGATATTTTTCACATTCTTGCCTATTTTTGGGAAAGTATGATTCCCTATTCAAAAAATCCATAATAGGCAGTCAAAATAAAAAAAAGAATACAAAGAAAGAGACATATATATGTAACTTTCTCAAATTGCTTTGAATTGTGTTATTGACAGCCTTACTAAAAAAAAACAAAACATCAAGTTGTTGTTAGTAAAGAGCACATCAGTTCTCATTGATATGACTCAAGATGTTGAACACAAACTTGATGAATAATACTGAAATGTGTCACTGATGTCTTTCAAAGAGAGAATCTGCCTTTATAGCTACATAATCTGTGAAAGGAAAATAGTATGAAAAATACTGCCCAGCATGGTGCATGTGTTCTTAAATCAAAACATTTTTTCTTAAGTATGGTCATTAGTCAATTTGAACAGAAAATTTAATGAATTTATATCAGGATTTCAAGAGAATATAGTTAGGTTTGATCATTTTTGATAGCTTTTTACATCAAGCATACTGGTTTTCTAATATTCCCTTGCATGGACTTGCCTCTTTCTTGTCTGTACACTGTTGGGGTCTGAGAATCTTTTTTTTTTTTTTTTTTACCAGTAGATGTTAAATATATTAAAATATAACTTAGATACACAATAAGTATACATGACCAAAACATTATTTTGCTGTACAACAAGAATCAGACTCTGAATTATTGTACAATTAGCTTGTGAAGGAAATCAAAAATGCAGGTGTGCATAAATATAGGGATTAGGAATTCAATGTAATGGTTTTTAGTCATCTCCCAGAGTTCTTTTTCTGGGTATAGCTAGTTCAGTTCATTACTGCTCCTTAGAAATGATTTGGTTGATCTCGTTGCTGAGGATGGCCTGATCCATCAGAACTGGTCATCATCTAGTATTGTTGTTGAAGTATATAATGATCTCCTGGTCCTGCTCATTTCACTCAGCATCAGTTCGTGTAAGTCTCTCCAGGCCTTTCTGAAATCATCCTGTTGGTCATTTCTTACAGAACAGTAATATTCCATAATTTTCATATACCACAATTTATTCAGCCATTCTCCAACTGATGGACATCCATTCAGTTTCCAGTTTCTAGCCACTACAAAAAGGGCTGCCACAAACATTCGTGCACATACAGGTCCCTTTCCCTTCTTTATAATCTCTTTGGGATATAATCCCAGTAGTAACACTGCTGGATCAAAGGGTATGCACAGTTTGATAACTGGGGTCTGAGAATCTTTCTCAAGGTTCCTTCTCAGAGGCTACCCTGTCTGTAGTCCCCACTTCTCTGTTTATCCAAATTTTGCCTGTCCTCCAAAGTTTGGCCCAAACCCACCCTCTTCCTTGAGCCCTCTCTTTCTAATGCTTTGACGATTTTTCCTCAGATGTCTTTCACAAATATGATCTGTTTTATTTTTTTGGTAATCACACATTTGCCTTGTAAGATTTGAAATCACAAATTTGGAGCAGGAGGTGAATATAGAGCATGGAATGTTAGAAAATAGATTGTTACAAGTTAGAAAATAGATTGTTACAATTGTAAGAAACCTTGGAGATATGTAATTTAACTCGTTTATTTTATAAACAAGAAAACTTGTGACAGGCTATGGTTAAGGTTAATTACAGGCAGAGCTGAGGCTAGAAGTACATCTGAATCTTCTTTCCCGTCTAATCCTTTTTCTACCATGCCATAAAGCTTCTGTTGTTTCATCTTGAATTGTTTAAAAAACTCTTCTATTGTTACTTAGCTTTTCATGCTTCTCATTTTGCTGACACTTGTAATCGACTTGAACAATTACATCTGGAATTTGTTGTGCATAGTAGGAGCACAATTTGTGAATTAAGTATAAGTTTTGGGTTAGTATTTTTGGTATTATTTATTGACCTATAACCTGAGCCATATTCATATTACATATAAAATTTTTAAATATCTTTAAATATCATAAGTAACAGAGCACTTAAGTGATTTCTACTTATGAGTGTTAATTGTGACAATTTACCGTACCTGAATGATTATGAAATCATTGGCGCCTGAGTAGGAAGCAAAGCTGTGGGAAAGTTATTAACAGCTTAGTACTTTCAGTTCCTGTGGGATGTGAATTCTACTTATCAAAGAATATTACAGACACTGTATTCTTTAGGTCAAGGAATTATTCTTGTAGAAATATAGAAGTATAAAATTCATAATACTATAGCATATATTTAGTATACCAAGATTCAACTAGTACAGTAGAATACTTTGTGCATCCAAATATCAGATTTCTTTTGAATGGGTTGCCATTTATTGTTAAACATGTCTCAAGATGTTAAACACTAACGGAAACAGGTTTACAAGACTTTCACAGAGGCTGTTTGGTTTTCTAGAGTAACATTTTAGGTCGGCCTTATAGATGTTATGATGGCTGCTTTAACTTTAATGATGGCAGAAACTCTGTAGTATTCAGGGCATCTCGATCTCTCAG
Organism: Sarcophilus harrisii; assembly: GCF_902635505.1. NCBI lineage: Eukaryota > Metazoa > Chordata > Mammalia > Dasyuromorphia > Dasyuridae > Sarcophilus > Sarcophilus harrisii. The sequence goes on along the minus strand of NC_045427.1, from coordinate 478,166,990 downwards.
ATGTCAGATCCCAGAAAAGCTAGTAATTGTGGTGTTATTCTGTGTTGGCATTTATTTACAATCATTGTTTGTGAGCACCTACCAGTATGTTTGCTTTTACTAGTAAGCCAGAGGACCCAATTAATTCAAAACAGTCATTTAATGAAATTTCATAGTAAGAAAAGTAGCACCCTAATATTTTCTTCCATAAATCTGGGACATGCTATCTCACATACCATCAATGGGAAGAAAGGGAACACGTGTGGGAAGGTGTGGTTAGAGAACACTTATAGAGTAATGCACATAAGAGAAACAAATTTTTCATTCATGAATAAAAAAAACCCAGTTATTAAGCACTTACTATGGGCCAGCACTGTGCTAAATAATGAAGATAAAAAGAGAAGCAAGCATCTGCTATCAAGGAGCTTAGGGAATTGTGAAAAAAGACTCTTGAAAGATAGCCAGGTTTACCAAGGTGGTATGTGGATCGGGAAGGACAGCGGGGCTTGAAATGGTCTGGAAGTGATGTGGTTGGTTAGCCTGGGATGACAGAATGGGAAAGCTCCTGAGCCCAGGATCATTCTGATGGGAGGATGGAGAAGGCCTGAGTGCTGGGGGCATGGTCTAGGAATGACTAATGAGGGAGAGCATAAGCCAGACGTGACTGATGCCAGGTGATAGTGCTCGTTGGGTGCTTCTCCTGGGCTTTGCCCCTTGCTGGCGTGGTGGGCACATTGTATGCCCTGGCATCTCCATCAGACGGAGCATTGCTGGTTTTGTGGATTAGCTCGTGATGTGGTTGGGCAGTCTCTGCTCTCAGCTCTGACTTCAGCTGGAGCCCTCGCCTGAAGTGTTAGCTCTTCATCAGAGGACAAGTCTTTTTTTAGCTTAGAGCCTAGAAGCTTAGCCACCAGTTTTTGGGGGAGTATCAGGACCTTCACATACCTCACACAAAGAGGGTAAAATCTGACCTTGCAGCCTTTCTTATTGTCAGCCCACACTCCCTCAGCATGATTTTGGGAAACTTCATTTTAAACAAACCACCAAGAGCCTGATAGTCCTCTTTCCTCCAGAGATCCATTGATTTTCCTAATCTCCCAAGATCCTTCTCTGGTTGGCATGCAAATAAATTTGAACCAGAACAAAAACTAAGCCAATGAAGAGAGTTCATTGTTTTCCATCCAAGTATCCAATTACCTGTCTGTTTCTATTATATATTGTCTCTTCTCTGTACCAAGAATGGTATATATTTTTGGCTATGGATTTAGGAATTGAGAATTTAGTATTTTAGTAATTGAGAGCATTCACAAATGTGAATAGATTATTGGTATGGTTGTTTATTTGGAGACAGCATGAAGAGGGGACAGCATATGAAAATGAAGGTAAAGAGTCTGGGGAGCATTTATTAGGAGAATAAGAGAAAGTGGAAAAAAATAACCAAGGTGTGAAGGAAAAAGGGATTAGGATGTGTGTATGTGGGAAAGAACAGTGGCCTTAAAATTCATTGTCCTTTGCTGTAGAGTCATTATTATGTCTCCTGGGATATAGGATATATAGGATGGGACAGCTATTGCTTACAAAAAACAAAACAAAATAAAACAAAACCTCCAGAAAACCTTTAACATTAAAAAAAATTTCAGTTCTGAATTCTCTCCTTCTCCCCCATTAATTAATTAATTTATTTAGAAGGCAAGAAGTATAATGCTAATTGACAAAATCAGGTTGTCTTTTTAAAAAATTCATCATATGTACAGTTAATTTTGTCTTGTAACTGTCCAAGTCATGATTTCTTGCCTCTGAATTTAGTTCAGAAATTCAGCTGTCCTGTAATGAGTCAAATTTAGAAATCCAATTCCCTTTTTATTACTGTTCTATTCTTATGTCAAGGAAATACGTTACCCTTGAAAGAGGCAGGTGGACCCTAAGGAGTCTAGACTCTTTATATCACCATGCTATCCTTTAAGGATGTCTCATTTGTTATTTAGAGAAGTGTAATCACTATCTCTAATTCTGCAGGTAGACTCAAACAGTGAACATTTTTTAGTCACAGACAAAAAGAAGGGGCTTGTTGCTAATTTCTCATTCCCAATTTCTAGCCATTCATGTTGTCCCCATCCCCATGATGCTGTCTATTCTGTAATCAACTGCATTGTTTTCCCTACCTACCTCACTCTGTTCTTTGTTCTCTTGTATTTTCCAAAACTATGTGAAAGCTAGTAAGTTCCACCTTGTCTTTGGTCATTGAGAGAGCTTATTGACCCAATTTACAATTTACTAGACTAACTAATAAATTGATTATGTTCAGACTACTGTCTCTCAGTTTACCTTAAATTTCATATTTACCTTAAATATTGCACTATTATAATATGAAATTGTATAAAGCATTTTTATGTTAGCCATGTTTTGGGGAAAAAAACAAAATAAAGAGAAAAAAGTATGCTTCACTCTGTACTGAGAATTCATCAGTTCTCTGGAGGCAGATAGCATTTTTCATCTTAAATTCTTTGGAATTGTTGTGGATTATTGTATATTGATCAGAAAAGCTAAGTAGTTCATAGTTGATTATTATTATAATAATATTACTGTGTATAAGGTTCTCTTGGTTCTTCCCACATCCCTTTATAGCAATTCATATCAATCTTCCCAGGTTTTTCTGAAATCATTCCCCTTATCATTTCTTATAGCATAATAGTATTCTGTTATCATAATATTCTATAACTTGTTTAGCCATTCCCCAGTTGATAGGCATCCCCTCAATTTCTATTTTTATGCTATATCAAAAAGAGCTTCTAAAAATATTTTTGTATGTATGAGTCCTTTTTCTTTTTCTTTGATCTCTTTTGGGTGTAGACCTGGGAATGATACTGCTGGGTAAAAAAGTTAGCAGTTTTGTAGCCTTTTGGGCCCAGTTTCAAATTATTCTCCAGAATGGTTGGACCAATTCACAGACAACTAGTGCTCTTGATACTTTATCTTTTGATTTGATATCATGAAAACTGTCTTGATGTATCTGCTTGTCACCTCTGCAGAGGAAAGTGAATCTTTGTCAGTGTAAATTAACCTTTTGCTTTGAATGCTAGATTGAGAGCTACCATCCGTGAAAGAAAGTCCTAAATGCAAGGACTTTAATAGATTTTGAATACTAATTGTTTAGGACTAGTCAGATGCTCCCTCTAGTCTTTAAGTTTTATGTTGCCTATATTAACTGTACAGCACTAGTGTTATTCACTAAACGATTATGGTGATGAGAACTACCAATCATATAGTGTTACTCTGTACTGGGCACTGTGCTAAGTACTTTATGAGTATCTCATTTGATCCTTAATAATAATTCTGGGAGGTAGGTGCTTTTATTATACCCATGATACAATTGAGGAAGTAAGGCAAACTGATTAAGTGACTCAGATGAGGTAATATAGCTTGTAAGTGTCTGAGGCTGGATTTGAATTTAGTCTTCCTGACTCTAGGCCCAGTGCTCTATTTACTGTACCACCTACCTACACAATCGATTCTAGAAGTTGTGTTTTTCTTGGCTGACCCTTGGGTTTCCATGTTCTACCTTGGTACATTTGAAAGTGTCTCTGTGATGTGGATAACTATGGAGACATTTTCTTGTGGAGCCTGCAACTGATCACTTCTTTCCATGCTCCATCATCCCTATGGACATTGTAATTGTATTCCTATCCCTCATGATGAGCTACTTGGAAGATTAACAGCAGAGCTGTTAAACATCCCACTCATTCTTTTGTTAGTCTCTTTGCTCCAGTTAGGAATGCAGAGGATGAGGGCAAGGACAGCGGAAGAACTGGATGACTTCAGGCAGGTTGTTTCTGTTTTTGTGCTTCAGTCACATTCTCTATAACACAAGGAGAGCAATACCCACCTTGTCTGCCATACGGGAAAGCTGTGAGGATAAAATCAAAATGTGGATGGGAAAAGATTTTGAATGTTAAAAGCTGTAACAGTGCACAGTGATCTCATCACATCTTCATTTCCACTTTGAGGTTCTGTAACTGAAGAGAGGACCTAAGGGAGTAGGGGGAAGATAATGGAGAAGTTGGAAAATGGCCAATTCAGACATTTTGGATTATGGGACCAATAATAATTCCACTTTCTTCTTACTAACTGCAGTTTGTTCCAGCATTCATATCCCACTGGTTAGAGATTACCTCTTGGATAAGTGGCTAGATATCCCTCTTGAATCAGTAGAGCTTCATAACAAGCAATTCCACTCCACCTTGGATTTTCTTTGATATGTGGATTTGGCTCCAAATCTACCTGCTGCTTAGTTAAAGTTTCTCAAAAGCCTAGTGAGTCCATTTTTCCCCCCATTTTGGTCAGGATACTGATTAAAGTTCTGTTTTTTATCTAGACAGAATCAACTCATTGGCTGCATGAGTTTTGGGGTGAAATCTCTTCTGGCCCCTGACAAGGTAAGTCCCCAGGAGAGGCCTGGTGATAATCATGACTCTGAAAGTGGTGCAGGCCTGGGAAATTTTCTCTGAAAACTTTCAGGAGAGGTGATAAAGTCCCTGACTTACACTCTGCCTGTCCAACAAAGAGGCAGTTAGATGACACGATGGATAGGGTATTAAACTTAAGAATCAGAAAATCTGAATTCAACTCCTATCTCAGACACTTAATAGCTTTGTAATCCTGGACTAATTTTTTAGTCTCTTTCAATCTCAATTTCTTCATCTATGGACTGAGGGAGATGAATCTCTCTTATGATGTTGTTGTGAGAATCAAATGAAATGGCATATATAAAGCACTTTATAAAAATTAAAGCACTACGTAAATATTATTATTTGTAGTTGGGTCAGTGGAATGACTTTTGTTACCAAGTCTGATTGAGCTAGAATCATCCCCTTTTGCTGTTCCATATCTAAAACCAATGGATCAGAATTCTTCCAAAAGGAACAGAATTTTGGGGAAGGGATATTGTTTAAAAAGAAGGTCTTTGGTGCATAGGAAGGACTAAAATATAAAATTACTGTCACCCCTTGTGTACATTATTGTGGCTGCTGTGAGGTAGATGTGCAGATATTATTGTTTGTATTTTGCAGATGAAAAAAAAGTCTTAATTGACTTCTCCAAGGTCATATTGCTAAGTATTATTCACATTTCTTCCGACTCCAAATCCAGGACTTCCTGACTTTCACAAGGGAGTAAACCCATATTCTAGGCTGCCATTTGCTTCTTTAGAGTTTCTCATAAGATGAACTGACTGGAACAAGGCTCAGCAAGTTTTGAACCCTGAGTATACCAATTAAGGGACAAACCAGTGAGGGGGCAGCTAGGTGGCTGCTAGGTGGCGCAGTAGATAGAGCACCAGCCCTGAAGTCAGGAGGACCGGAGTTCAAATATGACCTTGGACACTTCCTAGCTGTGTGACCCTGGGCAAGTCACTTAACCCCAATTGCCTCAGGAAAAAAAAAAAAGGACAAACCTTTATACTGGGGACTCTAGACAATAGAAAAGGAGAGGAAAAAGTTAAAACAAAAGTAATTCATATTTCTATATAATTTTTGAGATATATAAAGGAATATATTATCTCATTTGGTTCTCACAGTAACTATTTTATATTTTTAGACATAGGAAACTGAGACTTGTCCAAAGATACCAATTAGGACGTTCCAGAATTGGAATTGGACCCCAGATGCCTGACTCCCAGTTCAGTGCTCCATATTGCCCTATACCTTCTCTGTTCTCCAAATGCCTTATTTGAATGCCCTATTGCTGTCATCTGTCTGTGGGCTAAATGGTGATGTGACTTTCAAAATGTTCTTATGAGAGTGAAGATAAATACTTTCTTTTGTGGTAGTTATTAAATTCTCTTAACCTGTTCTCAAAATGCTAACTAAATGTGCATTTTGCTGTTATTATTTCCCTTGCTGAGCTCCAGATCCCCTGCTGCCTTCTGCTTCTCATCTGCCTTAGTAAGGGGGAGGCCTCACAGGAAAGGTGAAATCTGAATTAGACTTTGGAGCACTGGTGGTTCATTAGGTGGAGATAAGAGTAGAGAAGAAGGAAAACATGGCAAGGAGGCCCCTTTGGTGGGAGGCAGGATATGCAAATAGGGAGTGTGATTTGAGGCTGACAAAATAAGCATGAGTTACACTGACTTTGAGGAAGGCCAGGAGGGCCCACTGTTTGACTTTTGTTCCACAGGCAATGGGAAACTTCAAAGACTTTTTAAAGTGGAGGAATAATCTGAATTGTGCGCCTTAAGATGGCAGTAGGTACATCATGGATTAGGAGGAGACAAATTTCATGAACTTTTTCATCATGACCTGGTAGTGGAACTTAAAAGTTAATCAAGGTTTATGAAGCACCTTCCATTTACCTGATGCTGTACAAATGAAACCATTTCTGTCTTCAGGGAGCTTACATTCTACTCACTGATAGTGTTAGAGAAGCAGTGATGAGATCTTTTTTTTTTTTTTTTTTAAATTGGCTTCAAAACATCTCCAGAGTCCAGAATTTCAGAGGATGTGGAGGGAGCTGCTGTTTATGCTGCTTGTTTGGCTTCTCACTTATCAGAGGCACTCAGGACAGCAGGAGGTCAACTTCTTCTGGTGGTTCCATTTAAAACAGAAATATTTTGAGAGAGATATTTCTGCTTAGGCTAAAGTGGTAGACTTGAGTCCTTTCTCTCAGAATTGGGGATGTTTTCTTTTCTTCAGGAGTCTTATATTCATTTCTTCTCTGTTAGTCACAGTAACAGCAGCCCCCCCTCCTCCGTGCTCTCTCTATGAGAGAACTGTCAAAATAGGCTAAGTTTCTCATTGTTTTAACAGTAGATTGTACATCACAGACACTTGGTAATGGTGGCCAGATCCGATAATGGTGTCTTTGCCACACTGTTCCTCCTTCCAAGTGATTTTGTTAAACTAATTCTAAACATGAACCCCTTTCTTCCTCACCCTACTAATGCTCTTCTTGCCATAGGAGATCAGTGGCTGGTATTATCTTCTGGGACAGGACCTAGGCCTCACGAAACATCTTAAGGTGGCAACTCGGCGGTTGAAGAAGAGCAGAGGTATGTTTTCCACAGTTTCAAGCCTTGGTTATAAAAGACTTTTATTTGGAGACCATACTAATGGCATTTCCTTGAATACTTCCCCTGCTTCCACCTTCTTCCAGGGATCTATTCCTATGTTTGTATTAGAGCCTGTTAACCCTATATTTTGATAAAAGTGAATAATTTCAAAGTCACTCTCTTTACTGATTTTTTTTTTTTACTGGTTTACTGATTTTTACTGGTATTAATGATTTGCTCACCTTAGGCAGAAGGGGCAATTTTTCTAGGCAGGAAAGCTTTGAGACCTTCCTCTGATGCTTCTGTGTCTATTTTTCCTCTGCACCTCATTTGTATGACATAATAGCTATTTGGCCATAACTATCTTAACTTTAACTCCTTCTTTTGAGCTATCCTATTGTTGATGTGAATCTTATATACATATATGTATGTGTGTATGTATGTATATATATATATAATATAAATATAAAAAAAATTTAAAAATGTTTAAAATTTGTCCATGTTCTTCAAAATTGATCTTTTATATTGACTCATTTTTTCTAATTGAGTTTTCTTTCGGAGAAGAGGGTGTTATTGGCTATATGCTATATACACTTAGGGGTAGAAGTGGACCCTGCAACCACACTGAGAATGAAATTTCCTAGGGAGCTTTTTTTGAAGTTCATCCCTTTTGTGTAAGTGATCTGGGGCTAAACAGTAGACAACAGATAGAAATTAATTGCATATCCCTATTGATGACTTGCTTCTCTTGATTGTCTTTTAGATGCATTACTGAGAAAATCTGATCTAGCACTGAAACATGTGGACAGTGAAAACATGCAATTAAAGGTGGGTGAATGGGAGACCTGGATACCAACTGATAATGAGAACAGCTGTCGACCATCAGAACATTTCTCAAGGTTTTATTGTCTGTAGCTTGCTGGACATCCATTAATGTATCTCTAGTAGAATCACTTTATAAGGTACCTTAAAATCAATAGGAAATCTGCTGTAATTTGCATAATTGTGGCTGTTTCTTAAGTACCATATTTATTACTTAAAACAGAACTTTGTGAAGCTCTGGAAAATAGATGGTTTAGAAACCTAGTTGGTTACAACTATTTAAGAATTAGGAGTTAATATACAACATCAACTAAGACTTTGCTCAGAGACTTTTTGCTAGATTTGGGAACAAAACAGAGTCACTTCCATGGAGGAGTGGAAACTCCTAATAGTCAGGACCTGAGACAGCATGGGGCATTTAAAAGAACTCTAGACTTAGTTTCAGAGGACAGTTTATGGACAAGGCCCAACTCTGACACTTGTTAGTCATGTGATCATGAATACCTCATTTAATCTTTGAGTTTTAGGCAGCTCTCTGTCATCTGTGTCTGTGCTCCTTTGACTAAATTATAGCTCCTTGAAGTATTGACTTAAGTATCTTTAGGGTCCAAGGGCTTTTGTGAGGACCTTTGTCTACTGCCCAACCCTAATGCTTTGTTCCCACTAGGATCTCTGAGCTGCCACTAACCCCCCCTCCTCTGCCCTGCTTTGAGTTAGATTCCTCTACCTCATCTATCCTTGCCAAGTCTGACACTAGCTTCCACTTGCAGCTTGTTGGTGAGAGGGAATGCTGGAGACATGGAGGATTTCTAGTGCAAAGGAATAGATTTGAGAACAAGCATTCTGCCTTGTACTAGATACTTCTCCAAGTTGTCTTTTGGAGCAATGATCTACGTTGGCTTTAGATTCCCCCCCTTTCTATTGGTTTAGATTTTCATTGATGGAAATAGTCAAATTCCACTCTTGAAATTCTCAAAGTTCCTGTTATAGTGCTAGGTATCAAAAAACATGGCTTGTGGTAATGCAGAAAAGATATTTATCACATGTCTTGGAGAAGTAACTTGGTTTTATTATAGTTTTGAATTTAATAGGCATAGGGTAAAGTTTTAGGACACAGTGGATAGAGTACTAGGCTTGAAGTTAAGAAGACTCATTTTCCTATGTCAAAGCCAGATTCAAATACATACTAGCTGTATTAACCCTGTTTCCCTCAGGTCCTCATCTGTAATATTAGCTAGGGAAAAAGATGGCAAACTACTCCAGTATCTTGGCCAAGAAAATCCCCAGAATGGGATCATAAAGAGTTAGACATGACTGAAAAAACTGGGACAGTCACTACAACAAAAGAGTGTTAAGCTTTGGTCCAAGAAATTTACTGTGAAAGTACAAGACAGAAAGGGAGAAGTATGGTTTGTCTTAAGAAGATTTAGGGGTTTTAGTGGACTACAAGCTCAATATGAGTCAACAGCATGATAGTGCAACCAAAAAAGTGAATGCTTTATTGGGTTACATTAAGACAGGTATGTATAACTTTGAGGAGTAAGGAGGTGATTGATAGTCCTGCTGAATTTGTGGTGGTTAGATTACATTTGAAATTTCATTTTCAGTTCTGGGCATCATATTTTAGGAAAGGCATTGCAGAGCTGAAGGGAGAGCTTTTAGAGTCATCAAGTCAAATCAGTAAGCATTTATTAAGCACTTAGTACTTCCAGACATGGCACTAAGTACTGGGAATACAAATAAAAGCAAAAAAGACAATTCCTCTCCTCAAGGAGTTTATATCCTAATGGAGGAGCACAGCATATACAGAAAATCTAAAAAGTGGAGTCAGGAGTATTGGAGGGGAGATGAATCCTGAAAGGAAGGCTACAGAGCTGCTTTGGAAGTAGCTCAAAACTTCCCCTTGCTAGCAATCGGGAGCGGGGGAGCGGGAGGGGAGGGTTTCAGGGGGGAGGCAATCAAGATGGTGCAACAAATATCAAGTACTTTCTATGTGTCAGAAGTTGGGGTTATAGATTCAAAACTGAAAAAAACTGTCTGCTTTTAAGAAGCATGTATTCTATTGAAATAAAAAACATAGAGCAAATACAAATAAAATATTAAGTCAATATAAGGTGATTTCAAGTGGGAGACTCTTTATCCTAGACAAGGAGTAGTAGATCAGGAAAGGCCCTTATGAAGTGATTTGATTAGGAGGCTATTGTAATAGTCCAGGTTAGAGGAAGAGAGGAGGCTTTGAATTAGGGTAATAACTAAATGAATAAATAGAAAGGGACAGAGCTGAGAGGTGTTGTAGGGGATAGAATCTGCTTGGCAACTAATTGGGATATGATGGATAAAGGTAGAATAAAGAGTTGAACTCTTAGTTGGAGAGCACCAAATACAATTCACACACAACTCAAACCATCACCTCAAGTTGTCATTGGTCCCCTTTGAAAATGAAGGATGAACAACAACAACAGAAATAGGGCAATTAAGACCAGTTAATTGAAGATTGATTGATGGAACTGGAGATGTTTAGCCTGGAGGCTGGATATGATAGTTGTCATCAATACTTGAAAGTCTTAATTGTAGAAGAAAGATTAACTTTGCTTCTGTTTGGTCCCAGAATATAAAATTAGAATTAATGGGTGGAACTTTCAGAGGCAGATCAGTTAGAATTATCCAAAAAATGGAACGAGTTGCCACAGAATGTGATGTCTTCCTCTCTGGAGGCCTTTGGGCAAAGGCTGGATAATCACTCTGTATGTGTGTGTATTAGGAGGGAATCCATTTTTAGGTTTAGACTTAGTTAAGTGCCTCCTTCTAACTCTGTGATTTGGTAATTTTGCAAGTCAGAGAGGCTGAATTTGAGTCCCTGCCTGCTACTCACTGATCATCTGTGGGCCTCAATTTCCTCCTTAGTAAAGTGTGGGGGGGTTTGGACTGGATGACTTCTTGGGACCCTTCTAGCTCCAAATGCTATGAGGCTGTGATTTCATTCTTTCATATTTTCCAAGGAGCACTTCAGGACAATAAAATTGGTGCTGACTCGGCAAGTAGCAGCTTTTTGAGTTTATTAAGTTGCTTATTATTTCTTGCCTTCACTATATCCCTTCCTTATGAACTAAGTGCTTTCTTCCCATTATTCAGCCTTTCTTCCCTCTCAGTCAATGCCTTAGTCTCAATACTAAGAGAATGGGGAGAAACACATTCTTGAGGATTTTTATAGCACTGGAAACCTTTCCTTCCCTCTCTCATAAGCTTCCTCATCACACTTTATTTGCATCAGTGGCTGAATGTGACCCATCATTCCAAAAGTCAGGTTATTGTAACATCTTAGGAGGTTGGCAGCTGCTGATTCTGTCGTTCCTGGATCTGAGACTGGATGGTATTTTATTGATTAGGTGCACAGAAGTCTATCTAGGAGACATGGGAATGTGGGAGGATTTCTTTTTCTTATAGAGTATATTATTGGAAATACAGTAATTAGTAGGTCATGTATGAGGCTTTGCTTATGCCCAGCACTGTACTCAAGCATTGAACAAAGGAAGTATAGGCTCACTAGGAGCTTCTATATATAGTCTAGCCAGGAAATTAAGACACAAGTCAGTGTGAGAATAAGACCATATATAAAGTGCCCCAGTCTTGAAGCAGTTATAAGCTCTTAAAAGTTCAAAAGTACATCAAAACTTTTAGGAAACCCTGTATAATAAAGGACTAAATATATGAATAAAAATAACAAGTGCATTTGGAGTCATAAAAGGAAGAGCAATACCTTTCACTTTAGACATAAATATTTCCCTTCTCTTTGAATAAAGACACAAGCCTCTCACTTCTTTGCCCATTTGGATGAATTGGGTGAGCTAGGACATATACTGCTGCTCCTCTTTGGTGCTATTCCCAGAGAGAATGGACTGATGCTGAGAGAACAAGAACCATAACAATATTAGAACAAGGAGTAGGATTTTTAAAGATGATCTAGCTTAATCATGATCCTGTAATCAAGTAAATTGGTATAACCAATTTAGAGATGAGGCTTCTGAAGCCAGAGAAATTAAATGACTTGGACAATGTCAAAAACTTTTTTTTTTTAAAATTCCCTCAGGGTTTTTATTTTGGCAGTGTTGGCATTGGTATTACTGTAGGTTTTTGATGCCTCTTGTTTTTATTTTTAATTTTACTTTAGAGGAGCTAGGTGGTAAAGTAGGTAGCCCTGAAGACCATCCCTGAAGTCAGGAGGACTTGAGTTCAAATCTGACCTCAGATACTTAACACTCCTTACCTGTGTGACCCTGGGCAAGTCACTTAACCCCAATTATCTCAGGGGAAAAATTATTATAATAGTATATTATTTTCAAATTATATATAAAGATAGTTTTCAACATTTATTTCTGTAAGATTTTGAGTTCCAAATTGTTTTTCTCTTTCCCTTCTTACCTCCATCCTTCCCAAGACAGCTAGCAATCTGATAGAGATTATACATGTACAATCATTTTAAACATAATTCTATATGAGTCACATGTTGGAAAAGAAAACTCAGAACAAAAGAAAAAAAAAGGACAAAACAAAACAAAAAGGTGAAAATAGTATGTTTCGATCTGCATTCAATTTCTATAGTTCTCTCCCTGATGCAGATCCCGAGTCTATGGAATTGTCTTAGATCATTGTATTGTGCAGAATAGCGACTTGATCATCATACAACCTTGCTGTTACTGTGCACAGTGTTTTCCTGGTTCTGCTCACTTCACTCAAGCCCTTTATGTCTCTTCTTTAGCCCACAGAGACTTTGGACCTCTTCCAGCCAAGTTCCAGAAGCTAACTGGTTGAGGAGAAGTAGGCCCTGAACTTGACATCAGATTAGCCATTCTATAATATATTCTGGTGCCAAGCTCTGGGTTGCCTTAGAGCAGGTCTGCCTGGCCTGGGACACAGCTGGCTGGCAGCCATATCTCTTGAATCTGTTCTCAGGCTAAGAAGAAACCCCACAGGGTAGCTGCAGTACAAAAATTTAGCCTGGGCTTTTGGCCTAAAAACTTAATTTCCCCTCTGCAAAGAATTCTGAATGAATAGGGATTTTGGTTTGTAACTTTGGGGAACTGTTAAAGGAGAATTGAGGAGCTATCTGTTCTATAGCCATGTAAGGCTAAAGAGAACGTTGTCTTTTGATTTGGATACCTCATTTGTTAAGAGGTACTGCTGTCTGCCCTCATGTGAGAGCAGTCCTGGGATTTGGAGTGGGATCCTCTGATATGGGGTCAATTTTCTTTGATTTATATGAATGATCCTAGAAGGGGAGTAGCTACACAACATTGGACCCCAATAGAAAATGGGACTCAACAAGGCCATTGATTTATCAGCATTCAATTCTGTTTGGCTGCTTTCCTTTGGCTACATTTTTACTTATTTGTTTGAATCTGTAGAGTTTTGCCAGGCAAACAAATCCAGGGCCTGTTCTCCCCTCCCTTCCTTTCACACAATCAAAACTGGCTCTGAAAGCTCCTGGGTTAATCAGTTTACACTTCTATGTAGTACCCAGAGAGCAGCATGAAAGCAGCAGCAGCTCTTTAAACTCCTTCTAAATCTGAGGGCCCTCTTTCCCCAGACACACAGAAGTTTGGGCATAAGAGAGAAAGAAGTTGTTGGGATTTTTATTTGTGCTAATGCTTCTAATACTTACTGACTGTGGTCATCTGGAATCTCAACACAGAAGGAATTGTGCTTCAAAATAGCCACAGCAGTTCCACCTTTTCTATCCTGCATGCAGAAGAGGGAGGCTTTCCCCCCCCCCCTCCCCCCCAATGCAGTGTTAAGATAAATTCGATCTTCTGAGAGGGAAGGGAAGAGAGAAACTCTGAAACATGCTTCAAGGGAATGAGATAGGGAGTCATTTATGGAAGAATTAAAGTATTTGGTGTGTAGCTTTAGGGCTTAGTTGAAATTACATGACATAAATTTGTAGTGTTCCCAGCCATCACAGCAATTGGGATTGGGAGCTAAGATATCTCCCTTTTACTTCTCTTTTGGGTTGAGCACAGCCTGTTAGTGGGAAAGCCAGCAAAAGTGACAAAGTTGATGACTTCTTGTAGTGGGATCTTTAGATAGATTATAATACTGGCCCATGTCTCCAAGTTTTAATGGAAATGGAATTGGCTCTGTGCCTCTTCTCAATTTCCTTTCATTTTGGTTCCTTTGGGACTGTATCTGGGTGGGAGACAGCAAGTCTGTTTGCAGCTTAGAGATGTTTGAGTTTCAGAAGTGGGAGGGTCCCCCCAGTGTGGCTATTCCTTCCTCATCTCCCTGGGCTTCATCCAGGGGGACAGGCTTGGGTTGCTACTGCTACCATTGCCTCTCTGGCTTCTAGTGAGGGCCATATTTTTTATCTCCCAGAGAGACAAACATTATGGTGCGATGGAAAGTTAGGAATTTTATTCTCTGGCCCTGACTTTGCTGTGTGATCAAGACCAAATCATTTCCCCTGTTTAGGCCCTCACTTTCCACTTATGTAAATGGAAAGGATTGTCATAATAAAAGTATTTTCAATTCTGAATTGTATGCTCTATGATTAGGATAGTTCTATTCAGCAAACATTTATTAATTACCTACCATTTGAAAGGATATTTAAAGTCCTTTCTACCTCTGAACATGGACTTTATGATTCAAGTACTAAAACAAAGCTTTAGAAGTGGAGCCATACTTCTTTATTGCTCTGCCCATAAATGCCCCTTATGCATCCTATGAATAACATAGCTAACAATCCAATAGGATTATCTCCTTGGCTTTTGAATCCTTAGTACTGTTGCCTCTATAACTACAACTGCAGACTCTAAATCAGGTATATTTGTTTAGGCTAATGAAATGAGGAATAGGAGAGCTAAGGTAAGCAGGGAACACTGAGAAAGATGATCAGGGCCAATGACAAGTAGCAACTTAATCATGTTAGAAACAACTTATCAGGTCTTTCATAACTCAGGTGTTTTTTATCTAGATGGACTGGGACGTAAAACCTTTTTTTCCAATTTTGTTGGAGGAATTATAAAGAATAATTTTTCCTTTCTCTATCCTAACACAAGGATGTGCCATAAATCAGAGAATGTCTTTGAAAATTTATGTGGATTATATAGAATCAAGTCAAATTTCTACCTGCTTGATAAAAACTCAGGGCTTTAGTAGCAAGCCTACCAGTCTCATTTGGCTTGCTTTTATTTTGTCCATCAGACATGTCTTTAAGAAAAGTATGGTGATGGACCTAGAGAAAAGGTGGTTGGTGGTTTTTCCAGGCTGCTTTGGAAACTTGGTAGCTGGACAAAGAGGCACCAAAGCTAGCATTATATAGTTATGTCATAATGATTAGAATGGATTCTTACTAATGTAATATTTTACAAAGTGTTTTCCTTATAACAACCCTATGAGGTAAGTAGCATAAAGATTATGCTCATTTTTTGGAAATTCAGAGTCTGGTTGCACAGATGAAGAAACTAATACTTAAAGAAGTGAATGAAGCATGTTTTAAAGTTTTAGGTCTATTAAGATAGAGCCAGGATTTCAGTCTCACTCCCCTTATTGTAAATTCTGGGTTCTTTCTGCTACACTGGGTGTGCCTTTTTGATAAATCTCCCTGACCTCTTTCCTTATCCAGTCTTCATGTTGCCCTTTTGTGACTGTTCTCTTTATTCCTGTTCTAAGCTGCTCATTTTGAGCAGATTTCACACAAATAGAAATGTTAGGGTTAGGAAAGCACATATATTATTTGTTTTGGATCCCTTGGGGGTAGGTTTTTTGCACAATTGTATTTTGTGTTGAACACAAACAGGATGGGATGTCATGATACAAACAACTGTGGGCCCTTTTTGGATTCCCCAAGCCCTGCTCTTCCTCCTTATCCCAGACTGGGCAGCCTCTATGCTAGATGGAAGGGAGGGGGAGTGGTTGCGATAGAGAACTGTGTTTTCTGCCTGGGCTTCCCATCTAGGCAGTGTTTGTGAGAACACTGCAATAACAAAGTGCTCCATGCTCAAGAATGCAGCCAGAACAAAAGCCACATCAATAGCGCAGGGGCTAGGGAATACTAAATAGTTGACAGGATTTTAATATAAAACTCTCTCTTCCTTGTCATTCAGAGGTTTCAGGAAGCCCTCGGGCTTATCGTAAAGAGGCATACAGCTCAGACAGGGCTTGGGGAGGTGAAAGGTGATTTCCTGCCATTCTTCTGTGGAGCTGGGTTCCCATGGGCGGTTATGCCAGTTAACTGTGGCTCAGTCCAAGCTGTCGTGCTGCAGGGTGACTAGGACTCCTACTGCTTTGGGGAATTGAGTTTTCATGGGGTAACAGCTGAGTTGGGACCTGTAGCTATGAATCGCTTCAATGGGCTCTGCAAAGTGTGTTCCGAGAGGCGTTATCGACAGGTGGGTGGAAACTCAATTTCTGGAAAAGGGCATTGGGGGTGGACTGGTAGTGGCTATTTGGTTTTACTGTTATGTATCCCCTTCTCTCTGTGCCCCGACTTTATCTTCTACACCTGTTTGGCATATTTCTCTTTGACCTTAATGAAGGGGGAGAGAAAAGAGGGTAGGTTGGGAATTTTCCTAAGAACCCAAAGGATTCAAAGGATCCAAAGGATCTTAACTTCTTATTCTGTCCTCTCCTCATTGTTAAAATACCTCTCTTATCTTAAAAATCCACATTTTTGATTCTAACTATTGAGCAGATTTTCCTTTTTTAAAAAAATCATTGTTATTTTCCTCCTCTTTTCCATGACCCTTTAAAAGTTATTTTAAAGGATTTTTCATAAAGGGCAATTCCAGCTCAGAGAATGACATAGGGTAGTGTAATAGAAAGCACACTGCGTTTGGAGTGAGGACTGACCTGGCTTCAATTCCTGCCTCTGGCTTTCCTAGTTTGGTACCAAGGACTTAACTATTGTGACCCTCAGTTTCTTCATCTGCCAAAATGAACTATAGTTCTCACCTCTTTGAGTTGTGAGGCTTTGTTGAAATGATGCTTTGCGAATTTTAAAGGCTTTTATATAACTGTCAGTTTTCAGGGGTTAGGATACTAGACTTTAAAATTAGAAGGGATTTAGCACTGGCTTTGTTCATTTCCCTCATTTTGTATAGGGAAAACCTGAGGCCTCTAGAAGTAAGGTGACAACATTACCCAGAAATAGTAAGGAGAGGCATCCTTTTCTCCGCCCCCGCAGAGTTGTTTTGGGATGATACAAGATTATTGATGGACCCTGGAACTTTTCCGAATGAGAGATAGATTCTTAAATTTCAGTCTTTGGTGGCAGATATGAACCAGGTAAACTCTTGAAGTAAAGAGGATTGATATTGGGTCTTTGGGGGATGGTGGTCAAAGGCTAGAAAATAAAGGGTTTTTTCCCCCTCCAAAAGAAGGTAGTGATATGTATGAAAGCAAGGAGTATCTTATCCTACTTAAGGTAGCTTCTCTCTCTGGGGAAGATTTGATTTGTTCCTCATGTTCTTTGAATTATCTGTGGCTTCTTTAGCAGGGGAAAAACAAGTGACAGCACTTCAATTTGTTGCTCACTGCCTCTGAGCTGGAGGGGCGACTATTGCTTTAAGGTAATTTGGGTGTTTAGCTTCTGAGCAGAAATTTAGACGTAGTTTTCCTATCTCTTCTCCAACACCTCTTAGATCAGTAGTTTTTGGCTTTTTGCTCTTCATCCAATTCTCTTTCATTTACCTTCTTATTCTGGCCCGTACCCATTCTTGGAAATACATGAGTCAACATATATTGGACACTCAGCATGGCTGGATTATTGGGTGGCCATATAGTTAACATAATACTAGATCAGGAGTTGGTTTAGGAATTGGGAGCAGAAGTGAATCATACAGATAGGGTGGGATGCTGGAACCAGAAAAACTTGGGCAAAATAGAGGCTGAGAATGGGCATACCTGGTGAGGGCTTAAAAGCTGAAATCAAATCTTGCATTTAAGAGCTAGGTGAGCATATTGGCTTGTGGAGCCAAAGGAAGGAAACTGATAACAAACAAAATAAGACCAGGAGACAGTAGCAAGAGGCATCCTTGAGAAGAATTTCAACTCAGACATGAAGACGTTGAGATGTTTTCTGTTGAGGTGAAATCTTGCCCAAGCCATGCTGTTCTGTTTCTGTTCTAGCTATTTCTGTCATGTCTTTTCCTATGCTCTTGGGCCAGGCCATTTACTTCTTCAGGCCTTAGTATGTCCAGATATTTATTGAGACGTTTGGATTCCATGATCTTAAATATTCTCTCCAACTCTGGATTTAGGGTCTGTTGATGTGAATAGCAAAATCCCATTAGGAAGATGGTAAGTATAGTAAAGTGTTGGAATATGAGGTAAGAGATAAGGGCTGATTTTGATATCTGGAAATGTGAGCATAAGATATTTTACCTCTCTGGACCTCACTTTGCCTATCTACAAAATATGAATGAATAGTAGGTAAGAAATGTGCTTATTAGCATTATATAAAAATATATTTAAAAATATTATTTTCTGCTTGGGAATTTTAGTGCTCAACATTTCCTGGACACTAAAAATAATTCTTTTGGATTTTAATATTGTCAGGATATAGCAAGAGAAACATAAGACATAGTGCCTTCTGTTTTTATCTTTATAGCGTAAGGTATGATAGAACAGAACACTACTGTTATTAGACTCTGCTTTTGGTAGGTACAGATTCTCATGAGAACCAATTGACTTCCATTTTTTTTTTTTCCTTCCATTCCCCTCATCCCTATCAATATCAGGATGTGTTTGTCTTCTGGTGCAGTACATAACTTCCGGAATCTTATTGGGCTTGCCTTTGGAGCTTGGACATGGGCAGTGTCTGTGTGTGTGTGTGTGTGTTCTTTGCTGGTTTGTTTTTCTTTTTCTTTTCTTTTTTTTTTTTTTTCCTGCTTTGGCTATGTATTTTCCCAGAATTCTTATGGGACTTGGGTTCCCCATCACATCACCCCTCCCTTCTTGTCTGTCAGATTTCCTGTTTTATAAACTTGCTTTGAATTGAGTTCCAGGGCTCATAGGAAACAGAATCTCCTGAGCTGTAGCAGCAAGGCCAACCAGTGATCTTCCTCACAGGTCTTGGGAACTCAGAGCAACTAGTTTCTTTCAGATGCCCTGATTCAGTCTGGGCCTTGAAGTTGTTTCTAAAACTTTTACCCAGAGTGAAAGGGATAGCCAGTTGGGGGATCAAATTTTTCTTTGTGTGAATCTGACTCACCTTTAAGGTTTTCCACAATTTGCCTCCTAGCCAACTTTAATTCCAACATGCACCTTATGTTTCAGGTAGGCCAATTTTCTCAACTTGTCTAGAATGCCCTACCAGTTATCCATCTAGAACCTATCCATTCTCTAGGGCCCATTTTACCTTCTTCTTTTTCTTATTTTTTTTGAAAACAACAATAAAAACTACCATAGGTTTATCATACATCAAAACAGGACTTATATTAAGCAATAAAAGAATAATTTAAGTTATCTGAATTTACTTCCTATATTTCTATAAATCAACCTTAATTCCTTTGAAAATGTAATTTCAGACTAGTCTTCCAGGTTAGCTCATATTTCTATAATATGGTTTCCTTTTTATTTCCAAAGGACTGCTTTCATTGTCTATTTTTTAAAAATCCTCAAGCATTGGAATTTTTCTGAAAGACCATTTCCAGTGAGCTAATATTAACAAAAAACTTAAGGCTTTGGTTAAGTTAAAATAGTGCAAGTAGGGCTTTATTTAAGAAAATTCTCATTTTAAATGATTTGTGGATTTCAGAAAAAGCTGGGAAGACCTACATGAACTGATGCCAAATAAAGTGAGCAGAACCAGGAAAATATTGTACACATTGTACAATGTTTAACTTAGTTAGCTCTTCACAGCCATACAGTGATTCAAGACAATTCTAAAAGACTCATGATGGAAAATTCTGTGTACATCCAGAGAAAAAACTATGGAGTCTAAATGCAGATCAAAGCATACTATTTCCCCTTTTGCCCTGGTTGTTTCACAGCATGAATAATGTAGAAATATGATTAATTACATTTTACCTTCTTTATAAAGCCTTCCCTAACCTCCAATCTATGCTGATCTTTCTTTTTGCTTAACTTCAATAGCTTATTTGATATTGTTCACTTGGCATTTAGTTCTATATAGTCTTAAATTGCTTAATATTTAACCATTTGTGTGTGAAAATCAGTAAACATTTAAATGCCTATGAGGTGCCAGCCACTGTGCTAAGTGCTGGGGTTACTTATATGAAAAAGAAAACCTGACCCTGCTCTCGAGGAGCTGACAGATTGAAGAGACGACACACAAAAGGAAGCAGAAAGGAGACGGGACTTGGCTCAGTTCATGAGAAGAATAGAAATGGCTGACCCTGGCCAGGACTGCCCTTCCTAAATGGATCTCTTCCTTTCATTCATTACCTCCAACAAAGGAGCAGAGGGTACTGATGAACCAAGGTGCTGAGGCTGGTGCTCTATCCACTGTGCCAAAGTTCCTGATGAGATGGGAGAGAGCTCTTGGGAGAAATGAAAAGTAGTACCAATGAGATGGGAAATGAAGAATGTATATTTATGTGTGTTTTGTTTCCACAGCTAGGTTCTAAGTTTTCTGAGACCAGGAAATGTATCTTTTATATCTTCTGGAGCATTTAGCATAGAGGTGGACAGCCATAAAGGGGGTGTTCAATAAAGATTTTTTGTATTTGTTACCTTTGTGTACAGACACATGCTTTCTTGTTAGTGAGGCCTTCCTGTAGGGAATACCATTTGAGCATTTATTAGCTCTTTAATCCCAGTCCACACCTGAGGTTTCTGGATAGATAGGCAGAGTATACTCCATCACTCTGTCAAAGAACCTGGAGTATGGAAAGGGGCTGATAGGGGCGGGATATATTGTTACTATAGATTGTGTCTTGGCAACAAAATTGTGATTCCCTTAACCTGTAAACTATGTTCAGAAGTGTTAGCCAAGTACTGCAATTTGTCAGCCTGGAGCATTTTGACTAATTGCCTTGTACAACTTGTAAGAATACTAGGAGAGCACACAAGCTAAGCACCCCACTGAGAGCTGGTTGGCAAGTTGAGTTCTCCCTGACGATGTGAAACTTTGCCTGGCATTCAAGACTCACTTTCTATAAATCTGGAGCTGCTCTTTCTACTTTGTCTGAGGAGTCTGAGGACTCTATACCGCTTCTTCAGGGAATGGGCTTCTGGGAATAATGGGTTTTGGGCATATGTTGTAGATCACCATCCCGAGGGGAAGGGACGGCTTTGGTTTCACCATCTGCTGTGACTCTCCTGTTCGAGTTCAAGCTGTAGATTCTGGTAAGTAAATGATTCTGATGCAGCTTTTTGGCTTTAGGCTCTTAAGGTCCAAGCTTTTAACTCTGTGGTTTTGTTACCTTGTATAGACTGCAAATAGGGACCTGAATAGTGAAACAAAAGCTAAAATGTTTTAAACCTGGAGTCAACCATTACTTAAAAAAAAAGAATTGCAAACAAAACAAAAATTTCTTGGAAAAAAATTAGGGGACCAATCTGAAGTAAAACTAAACTTATTTAGTTTATTAGAAATATTTTCAGAATTTAACCTCATCAAAATTCAATTTGTTTACAAGCTCTCTCTAATGAGCTCAGAGATGAAATAAATTATAGAATTTTAGAGCTTCAAGGTACTTCAGCAATCATTTAACTTAGCCTCCTCATTTTATAACAGAGGAAAACAAGGTTAAACAACTTATGAAATCCCATAGCAAGTTGTTGACAGAATCAAACTTGTCCTCTTTCTCTATGCAACTGTTCCCTTTTCTCTGAGGAAATAGGTGGTGAAAGTAGGCAGTCAGGCAGAGATGCCACGGCCTCTGTGGGGCAGGAGTTCAGGAGAAGGGGATAGCAGGGGAACGAGGGTGGGCCTAGACAGGCAGGGATGGTTGGGGAGTGAAGGGAAGCCAGGTGAGCATTGAGTGACGTCTTTACCAGACCATCCCAGAGAAGGAGAGAAAAGGGAAAGGGAAGCTTGGGTCAGACCCTGGGTTTGGTTGAAGGCAGAGGATAGCTCATGGATCTGGAATCAGAAACTTGAGTCTTGGCACTTGCAGGACGTGTTAGAGGCCATACTTGTGTCTGTAGACTAGAGATGTGGACTTGATGGTTTTCTTCAGGTAACTGAGTGGTGGTGGGGGTGGTCTCTCCCGGCAGGGGGCCCTGCAGAGCGGGCAGGGCTGCAGCAGCTAGACACGGTGCTACAGTTGAATGAGCAGCCTGTGGAACACTGGAAATGCGTGGAGCTGGCCCATGAGATCAGGTGACTGGGGAGCAAGGGGACAAGACCCCAAGCGCTTGAAGACTGTTTAAGCCTTCCCCATCCCTTTGACTTATCCCACATTGGCATATCTGACCCTATTTCCTACTCTTGTGCCCTCAAATGCTTCTGTTCTTCCTTGGGTTATCGGTGAATCAGAGTTAATTGGCATCTCCTCCCTCTCCCTTGTTTCCTTAACTCCTTTTTCAGGAACTGCCCTGGTGAGATCATCTTGCTAGTGTGGCGCATTATCCCTCAGATCAAACCTGGGCCTGATGGTGGTGTCCTGCGCAGGGCCTCGTGCAAGTCAACTCATGACCTCCAGTCACCCCCAAATAAACGGGAGAAGAACAGTGGTCTGGGGACCAGACCTGAGCAGCGCCGCAGCTGTCACCTAGTGTGTGACAGCTCTGACGGGCTGCTTGTGGGCGGCTGGGAGCGCTACAGTGAAGTGGGGAAACGGGCCCAGCACACTTTGCCACCACTGTCCCGGCCTTCAGCTCCTCCTGACCCCAACTACATCATCTTAGCCCCTTTGAACCCTGGGAGCCAGGTAGGAGTGTGTACGCTGCTACTGCGATTAGAAGTGTGGGAAGAAGGGTCTGAGGATGTCTTTTACCTGATAGGGATGCTATGTCCAGGAGAAGAGTTGAAAAGAGAGAGGGAAACCTGGGCTGCACACTGAGTTGGGGCCATGTTATAGCATAGATTGTGGATCTAGAGCTGGAAGTGACCTTAGAGGGCATCTCCACTCATTCCTCATTTTGCACACAGGAAACTGAAGCTCAGGATGAATGAGCTGTCTCAGAGCACATTGGTACCCTCAGAAACAGGATTTGAATACTGGTCCTCGGTTCTGGGGTCAGCTTTCTTTCCCTGTCCTTTTTTTATGTAATGAGATCTACTTTCTTCACATCTTGGGATCCCAACTACTTTTGATTATTTGACCCATCTTGTTTCTCTTCCCTTGACCAAGTTATTTGGTGTTTTAGGGGGTGTCTTTTTCTCTTTGAAACTTTTACCCTAGAGAATCTCCTTTCAAGACCTTGATTGACACTTCTCATTAATGTGTTCCACAGATATTTTATTAAGTGCCTAATAGGTGCAGAAAATTGTATTAAGTCCTAGCAGAGATGCATAGTTTAGATAAGATTTGAGTTCCTACTCTTGTGAAATTTAAATATAATGGATACAAACATAGACAATAGAATACACATGATAAGTGAGTGAGATGAGTACAATGCAATATTATGTAGGGTCTGTGGAGGAAAGTTTTTAACTGTAAGACTGAAGGCATCAGGGAAGTCCACCTAGTTGATGTAGCAACTGCTTTGTGCTTAAAAGAATGGGTAGGAATTCAACAGGTGAAGAGGGCAAGGAAAGGCTTTTTAGGCATGGGGGAAAATGTGAACAAAGGCATGGAAGCTGGAGGGCCTGGGAATGTTTAAAGGGGCAGAGGATTGTGTGGCAGTACCTGGCTCTAACTTATAGTAATAGGAAGGGGATAATGTGGGAGAATGCTGGAAAGACAAGTGGGTGACATATGGCGTAGGGAGACAGAATGAATGTCTAGCTAAAGAGTTTGAATTTTATTCAGCTAACAGTTGAATAACAGTCCCTGAAGCCTTTTTCTTTTTTAAAGCAGAAGATATGATTTTATGCACCAGAAAGATTTCCTGGTAATGTTATGAAGAACAGGTCAGGTTTGGGGTGAAGAAAGTAAACACAGAGTTCAGAACACCTGTAAAAAGTGATTGTAATAGATCAGAGAAAGTGATGCTGGGGGATGGGGAAAGAGAGGAGGGAAGAGATGGAAAAGATGTTAAAGGTAGAGGTGGAGTCAGGAGGTCTTGCTTCAATAGTTAAGCTGGTGATTGATTCTGTGCTGTTTTGTTTTTTCCTTTTAGCTTCTGAGGCCCTTGTATCAAGAGGACAGTATCCCAGAGGGTAAGTGTTTTCTGCCAGTTCCTATTACCATAAAGGTCCCTGGAAAGAAATGGGATTACCTCTTTGTCCTGGGTTAGTGACTCCCTCTCTGTAATTCTTATAGTTGCAGTATGAAGAACAAAGCCTTTTGGGACTTTCCCTTCACTTCCACTAAGCTTTAATAGACTAACCAATCCTAATGGAGTCTGGGTAAATGAAAGTGACAAAAAAATTTAGAATAATTTAGTCTTCCCACCTTGCCCAATCATAGTTACTAGATTTTTGTTGTTTCTTTGTAAATTCTCTCAATTATACTGAAATAGATATCTTCTCCAAAGACAGTTCTTTTTCCTCATATAGAGAAGGCTTCTATCTGAATCCTTTCTTGGGGCAGCAGTTAATGATGACCTCCCAAGAGACTGCAACTTCAAGGTTTGAAACATTGCAGACTGAAACCACTTATTTTCCTTCATAAAAGAGAGATCTTTTACTATCTTTGAGTGTGGTGTTGTGTTCTATAATATAAAACATTTTGAATCTTCGCTCTATGGAGTGAGAGGAAAGAATCAGGACAATGGTCGGGTGAAGTTTTGACTCTGGTTTGTTGAACCAGCTGCTCCTTGGAAGCCTGGAGTCACTCCCAGTTAGTATCTTCAAGTCCAGTTTCTGGAACCATTGAGTTCTCAAGTGTTATTTACCTGGCCATTGTTGGATGTGTAGGTCCCTCTGGGAAGTGTTGAGGTCTTTTCCCTTACAAGCGCAGTACAGGAATAAAAAGAATGTCAGATTGGTCCTAGGACTAGGAACTGCTTTCAGGGAATTGGCCAAATTAATGGCTTCCACTGCAGTTGGGTAAACTCCCCTGACAATGCAGGTTATGACATGGAGAGGTACTATGGTATGGGTAGAGCACTGGAGGAGGAGGGAGGGACCTCAGTTTTGGATCTGACTGTTGCTAAATAGCAATATGGCCTACTAGAAGTACTAGAAGTAGTTGTGTATCTCTGGGCTTCAGTTTCTCCATTTACCTATTGCAGAGATAGGGATTAGATAATTTTTAAGATCCTTCCTTCTAGCTCTGACTTTATAGGTTCTTTGATGAAAACATGCACATGACTTGACCTCAAATTTCCCCATAACTGTCTAGATTCTGAGGAGAATAGCTCCTGATGAATTTTGCTTTTGGCAAGGGAATGTCATGGAGTTCTCATGGATACTTAGCTCTCTTCTGAGCTTACTCAGTAGATGTCATTCCTAACTGAAGAAAATGCGGGTCCTTTCTACACTGGCAGCAGAAATTCCCTTCTCAAATTTATTTTGATCTCCTGAAATAGATGAATTGTGTGAAAGCATAATCTGGAGCCCTCTGAACTAGATGGTAGGCTCAGATTTTCCTTTGTGCTTAATATAGCAAGAATATGAGCAGAAGTAGGTGTGTGTGTGTATATGTTTATACACACACACACACACACACACACACACACATATATATATATATATATATATATATATATATATATATATACATGTGCTTCTGCCAGGAACTTGACAGAGAAGGGAACCATGTGGTTTCTTATCTAGCCTTCTATTTGAATAATTATTATAATGACTATCAAGCTCCTTCTGGCCAATTTGAAAAAGCCAGGAAGCAGAGTAGAACAGAGTAGAAATCTATCTGCTTGTTTGCCAAATAGTCTTTCTGACTTCTAGTCTTGTTTTCTCTCTATTACACTATACTGGCTTTTTCTTCAAGTGTAAAGTCCTGTTGTGATATACTATTGTGAGCTGGTAAATCACTTAATTTCTTCAAGTAGATCATTTGAGAAACACTTTTAAGGGAGTGATTTTTTTTTTCTTTTTTTTGGTATTTGGTTACTAGCTGAGGATCTTTTAAAATTGGGCTTTCTCTTCCCTACTATAGAAGTAGAATTAAGGCCTTCTGGCATCATGTTACTTACTGAGTTGGCTCCAAAAGGACAAATTTGGATTTGTTTGCTGTGTTCTGAAAACAATTGCTTTTTCCAGGAAGCTTAAGATATCAGCTCTTATATGGTGAATAATTTGGCTAAAAGCTCAGGTCCAGGGATTCCAGCAGAGGTCATTGACTTATAGCCTATTGAGAGGGTTGGTCCTTTCTTATATTACTTTGGGAAGGGAATCCCTAAATACCGTAGAAAGTACTCAAAATTTGGAGATTAACCCTGTGGAATGAGTTTGAAATGTTGAGAGCTTCACAATGACCTTTGTCCTTTTTTTGGAGCCCCCTTTATCTTTTTTGTCAATGTTACTTGCCTTTTTCTCTCCTACCTATAAAAGAAGACAATACTTCTTTCTAGGTAACAATTGGAAAATCTTTTCCCATTTTATGGGTGAAAGGTGATAGCTAGGTCAATGACAAAGCTCATGCCCTGTGTGCTATTAGTTGATATTGTTCTTTGTTGAAAGATCCAATCAACAAAGGCAGGAATCAGCTTCTGAATTCAAGTCCCATAGAAGGTCTAAGGGTCCCAATTTGATTTGGTTCAGTTCAGCAAGCAAAAACTCTCTTGGTTCACTGGACATGAAAAGATAACAGTAGACATTATCTGTCTTTGGAATGAGGGGAAATGTCACTTCCTTTTTTTTTTTTTTAATTAATTTTTAAATACACATTATTTTATGAATCATGTTGGAAGAGAAAAATCAGAGCAAAAAGGAAAAACCATGGGAGGAAAAAAAAACAGAAAAAAGAAGTGAATGCAGCATGTGTTGATTTACATTCAATCTCCATAGTTCTTTTTCTGAATACAGATGGCATTTTCTATCCAGTCTATTGGGATTGCTTTGGATCACTGAACCACTGAGAAGAACCAACTTTCATAGTTGATCACTCAGCAGAAAATGCTATTTCCTTCTAAGATGGTGCCACTGTGAGCCTGAATTTGTAAGAGGAGTGAATTTTTTTGTTAAGTGTAGGAGGAGCAAGGTGTACATTTTGAATTGAAGAGATTTAAAAGTTTTGAGTAGCAAATTTCAGAATTTTAATGCCTAATATGTATAAGGCCCTCTGCTAGTCCTTGGGATGAAGCAGTATCTTCTTCCTTGAAGGAACTTATATTTTACCAGAAAGGAGAAAGAATCTTGGTTTGAAATTGAGCAAAGCAAGAGAAAAGTCTTCTCCTTTCAGCACAATAGGTTCATTGTGCTGTGGGGGTGACTATTGTGGCTTGACACTGTGTGGCAGAGAAGAAGTGAAGCAGTTGAAGAGTTTCAGAGGAAGATCCCAGAGATATTGTCTCCCCACCCCCAGTCACATAAATCTCTTTAGGAGGCCATCAACATACAGTTCACCATGATTTAATTCCCTCCTGAAAATAAGGCACTTGATTAGCTGGAAAGTAATAAATATGACTGAAGTATTGGGGAAGAAACTAGGTATATATGGAATTACAACTGAAATGAGAACTCCTGGGTTCTAGTTTTGGTTTGGCTATTAGCTGACAACTTGGTGGCTGTACCTAGGTTTACATTCTTTCCCTAACTCATGTGGAAAATGAAACACAATTTTTGCCTTGGGAAGAATGCTAAATATCAAAGAATACAAATAGTTTATTGATGATGTTGCTAATGGTTGAAGTAAAAGCCTCCAAGTCTTAACTCCTATTGCTAGGAGCAGATATGAGTGTGTTTTGGTTAATTCATGTTTACTCTGGAGCTGGGTTAGTGGAATTCCAAATTCCCTGGCCAGATCAGCTCATGATTAAGGCACACTATAATGCTCCTAGTCCATTGGATTAGGAAATCCTAAATTTGCCACCAAGTTGTATATGATCTTGGACAAGTTGATTTATATCCTTTGACTTCAGTTTCTTTTGAAAAGTGAGAGTTTGGACTAGATGGTCTTTAAAGTTCTTTTTAGCTTTTGCCAATCTATTATGCTAGAAAGGTTTTATGAATGAATGAATCTAAGTATTTGAGGACTAATTTGATTTCGGGCGCAGAGATTTGTCATTAGAAGGTCTCTCACAAGGTAATGATTTCTTTGGACTTGGTAATCCATGAAATAAAACAAGAAATGAACCTTAGTCATGTGTGGCTTCCTTGTGCTTCTGTAGGAAAAGGGTGGAATGGTAGAAAAGAAAGCAGAAATTCTAAGAGTCATATAGTTTTTAAGTTGATTGTAAAGGTCTTAACTGGAGGTATCCTAAATATGTTGATTTTGCCTACTAACATCTGTTGCAAAGACTGAAGGCAAAGAGAAATATGTGAAGAATTTGATAAAATCACTTAAGAAGTTGGTAACTGTTGGAATCCTTACAAAGTGTTAAGTCATTAGAATTGATAGAGACAATGATTATCTAATTTAGCATGGTTCAGTATGATTGATCTGATCCTACAAGGAGATGCTATGGGCCAAAACTTGGAAACAAAGTACTAAGTGAAATTGATGGAAGCAATGCTTGTGTGCTTGTGTTTGCACCTTTAAGAATTCACACATTAGAGCTCACACATTGGAGATGTACAGGAGATACACAAAGTTAACTTTGTAACTTTGTGAATTCACACCTCCCATAATCCCACTCTCAGAGGAGGAGTCAACCTTTGAGAGAGCATAAAAACAGCTGAGCTCAGTCAGCAGCATTCAGTTGAAAAGATTCAGAGTGGAGGAGTGTCAGTTCAGAAGAAGCCAGGAGTTGGATTTGGAGTTCAGCTAGAGCCAGAAGTCACTTCGGAAGATTGACAGAGTGAGAGTTCAGTTTGGGAGATTGAGAAGCTAATCTGCAGTCGGGCAGAACCAAGATTCAGAGGGAGGCTGAAGCTAGCAACAAGAGCTCTCGCAACCAAAGAAAGCTAACTGGGCTATTTTGGGAGAAACAATAAAGAACTACTTTAACTCCTGGCTGCATTTGGAATGATTATTACTCTGAACTCAAACTAAGGCTGCCTCCAGAAAACCTCCCCAAGAAACCTGCTCCCAGAGAGAACAATCATATTATACAAAAGAAGAGAATACCACAGGTAAGTCACACCAATGTATCCTTTGATACTCGGAGACCTTACTACGAAGGTGGGCACAGGGAAGGATGGTGAATGATATGTTGAAAAACATGGTAGAGGCTTGAAAAAAAAAAGAGGCCTAGGATTATTATAGACTTCATAACTATTATCATTAATTTTCTTCTTGATGCTAGACCTGATGAACCCTAAGCTATATGGTAGAAATGAAACTGACTCCATCTTAACAGATAGGAAGTGAAGAGTTACTGATAATGAAAGTCATAAAAATATTAACCCTCTATATGCAATCATATCATCCACTAAAAAGCAAAATCAACATAAAATTTCACACATATTTGTAAAACACAATAGAATAAGGTAAAAGAAAATTATGAGCAATATCCATTTAAGAATAGCAAAAAGTGGTAGAAGCAAAAAGAAGTTTATAGAAAAGTTGGCATGAAATTCAAGTGAGCCACATCATTGGAAGAGCATTCATAGATGAAACTGGCAGGAGAATAACAAACGGAACAAATTTGTCAGTGTTTCTATTTTCATCAGCAGGGACAGTGGAACCTTCAGAACCTCAGTTCTTAATGTAGCTTACAAGAAGATAAAAACACCACTTAAGTTGATGAAGTTAGGATGAGCAGTGAGCCCTGAGATCAGACTAAGTATCCACTAAAGACATCTGAGCCAGAGGTGATATAGTCTTGAAAGCATTGAGGGATCATTTAGCAAGGTGTCTTAGGAGAGTGGAAGATACCAAAGGAATGGGGAAAAAAATCACAGACATAACTGCCAACTTAAATGTCACCTGTTTTCACCATGTTATTTTTATGAGAATAATCTGATGAAAATAGAAGACAGGCTTTTGCAATCAATTCTCTATAGATGATCATATTTCTATATTTATGAAATTATTTGAAAGGTTCAGAGAATACAAGAATGTTGTATTTATTGCTTGCCAAAAGATATTTGTCTCCATAGAGTGTCATGCACAAGTTAAGACCAATAGTGATTCCTTGATAAATACAGCCATTCTGTTCAGCAACTTTTTTGAGTATTGCCAAATGAAGCATGTATCAGGGAGATGTGTATTGAGCACTGTTATAAAGGATGTCTTGTATAAGATCCAAGTGGAAGAGAAATTCCCTCTAGGAGTAAGTCTTCCAGATGCTACTGTTTGCAGATGATATTGTTCTGAATGCATTAGGTCCCAGAGGTACTTAGTGAGATCCATTATTGCTAAGAGGTGATTGGCCTATCATTCTGTATGGGAAAAACTAAATGGATGAAAATTGTCTATTGTTCAGATTATGATGTATTGTTGGACAGCTGTTCCATTGTGTGTTGGTCTACTAGTGCATATATTTGGGAGAGGCACTGCAGATGGAAAATAAGCTGAATCCAGAAATGAACAGGAGAGAATAGAGGAGGGTTGCATTTTGGAAACTTCACATGTGAATCTTGCAGTAGCACAATCCCTTAGGCAAGTCTCATCCTCTCTGGACCATAGTTTTCTTGTCCTGAGGGGGCTTGTGTTCCTTCTTCTAAATATCTTTGTTAATGTAATCCAAAGACTCAAACGTTACTGATGACCCACTGGCTGTGGCATAAATCTGGTGTTACAAAGGCCTTTGGGAAAATGTTTGACTAGAAAAAGAGAATGGGGGATGAAACTCCTGAGAGTTCCCCCTGAAACCCAGAAAATTTAGAAAAGCCTAGAAGGTTTCCAGAAACTTGGGTAATCCTTTCTGAAGGATCTGTGGGAGAACATGGACAGTAATCACAGAACAGGAGAGCCCAAGGATCTGCTCTTAGTGGGTCGCTACAGCAATGAGGTCACAGATCTCCCATAGTTTGTAAGGGGGCTGAATGTGTAGTTAAGAGGCCTTGGGAGTGAATCCCAGCTGTGCTTTCTGCCTGCTTGGTCCAGGGCAAGTCATAGAATCTTTCCAAACCTGTTTCTTATGTAAGATGAGATGGTTGGGCCCGATGATCTTTAGGGCCTCTTTCAATTCTAAATCTATAATTAGTTCCTTTAAGGAGACCTATGTAGACAGGGAACCAGTCCTTTCCCTTTCTGTATGCCTGTTATTTATATGAGCAGTTTCAGGATATTTTGACAGAATTAATCTTGCTAATATAGAACCCTGAGGGACAACAAATTTTTTTTGCCCTTGATCCATTTATAGATTGTGGAAACTGAGGCATAGAATTTATGGGCCCAAATATTCCATCTTGAGGC
The DNA here is from genome assembly GCF_902635505.1 of Sarcophilus harrisii. Lineage (NCBI taxonomy): Eukaryota > Metazoa > Chordata > Mammalia > Dasyuromorphia > Dasyuridae > Sarcophilus > Sarcophilus harrisii. Next base: position 478,135,712 of record NC_045427.1, on the reverse strand, counting down.
TTGAACTGATGAATAAGTTCTTGAAAGCTAGACCCACAGTCCTCCAATTAGGTCATTCCACATTCCTGTGAATGCTAATTTAGGATACAGTGGTGAGAGATTTCTTGGGGTGAACAGAGTCCCAAATTGTTCCATGGCACATGGACAACACTCGGTTTGGTTATATTTCCTGGGTAGAGGAGGGAGAAGAGTAGCAGCACATCCTCAGCGTTGTCTGCTGACCTGAAAATGCCTGGTTTGAGGTTCCCAACAAGTGATTTAGTATTGCTGCCAGGGTCAGATTCAGAAGTAGCAGGAGAGAAGTGTAATTACTGTACATGGCCAGTGGAGCAGGTGGTGAGAAATAAAGCCTTTTTGTAATCTGGGGTTTTAGGGAAAGAGGAAGAGATTTCTACAGCGAAAAGAGACTGAGTAGGAGTTGAATGAACTAAGTGGGACAGGCTGGATAGCTGTAGTTGAAAAGTTCTGTTGTTTAAAAACACATACAGACAAAAATCAAACTTCAAAATAAGTTTTAGAGCTTTGTATGCATGTGGTTCTTGGTTCTGGTATGCCAAGATTTAAAAATGAAAAATGGTATTTTTTGATGGGATAAATGGATGACAGCATCCTTCCTCCTCTCCACAATTTGGACTCTTTATTCACTGGGTGACTTGGTCAAATTATGCAGCCTCTTTGGACTTCAGGTACTTCATCTGTAAAATGAAAATGAGAATATTTGTCCTTGCTCAAGGTGGAGCATTGAATGCTTATAGGACTTCTTAAAGTTTTTTTCCAGCCAGATATGTTTCCTTTGGAATCAGGGAATTGAAAGCTATGAGCCAACCCCTTTTTTATTAATTCAGCCATGATTTAATAAGTACTTATGAAGTACCTACTATGTGACAGGAACTGTGATATGTGCTAGAAATATAAAGACAAAAATGAAAGAGACCCTAATCTCAAGAGAATTCTATTCAATTTTCAATTCTACTCCACACACATAGACAATTAAATTAAAAATGCTTATGTAGTAATTTTAGGGAGAGGGAAGGTACCCTGTAGAAAATTCTTGGTCTGAGCTTTAGAGGAAGCAAGGGATTCTTTGAAATGGAAGCGAGGAGGAGGGAGAACATCTCTGACAAGGGAGATGACTTTCACAAAGGACAAGGATGAGAGAATAGAATGTTGTATATAGGGAATGGAAAGCAAATCTTAGAGTGTATTCAGTAAGCCTGAAATGGAGGCCGGAGTAAGATTTAAAGGATTTGAATAGCCAAGTAGAAGTGTTTGCAGTTTGTCTTGGCAGCAAGAGACAGAGAGCATGAAGGAAGACCAATTCGGGGGGTATTGCAGTAGAACCAACTAAAGAATGATGAGGATCAGAACTTAGGGCAAATGATCACATGAATGGAGCGGAAGGTATGAATTTGAAATTCACTGTGGCTATATAATTGGCAAAACTTGATCACTGAGTAGAAATGAGGATTTAAGGTCATGATAATAAGAATTAGCATTTATATAGACTTTAAGGTTGGCAAAGTATTTTATAATCATCTCATTTTATCCTCTTAACATTGCTGTAAAGTAGATGGCCAAGGTAGTGAGTAATAGTGGTTTGACTTTTCTGGCATATGCTGCCTGCTGTCTTGCCCTCAGAGTGCTTGGTTGCTTCAGTTCGGCTGGCTTACCTATGTAGCACTTGGTGGGGGGATTGGCCCTTTTTTTTTTTCACAAGAGTTACTTCCACAGATGATACCTGTGAGAGCTCTTATTCCTGTATGCCTGCTGGTGGCAGTTGGTCAGCAGTTTGTACTACTTGGAATTTCTTCCTAAGAAATTTCTGGCCTATTTTTTTTGCCTTCTTACTTGATGTGGAGAGTTACTTGAAGGGACCTCAGAGGTCATCTCATTAACTCCCTCATTTTATAGATGAATCTGTAATGGCCCAGAGAAGTGAAATTACTGGACCAAAGAAAGTAATTTAACAGAGCCAGAGGATTCAAACCCAGTTATATTTAGATTCCAAATTCATTGTTTTTCTGATAGAACCAGAGCAAGCAGTAACCACAACTTCATTCTGGACATTAATTTGCTTTTTAAGGCATTCTTCTCATTAGCTTTTTGCGTTTCCTTTTGCACCAATCTCAATTCTTTTCCTAATTTTTCCTCTATCCCTTTTACTTGATGATCAAAGTCCCGTTTGAGCTCTTTCATGGCCTGAGTCCAATTCTTATTTTTCTTGGAGGCTTTGGATATAGGAGCTTTGATTTTGTTATCTTCTTCTGAATGTGCATTTTGATCTTCCTTGTCACCATAATAATTTTCAGTGGTCAAAACCTTTTTGTTTTTTCTTCATTTTCCTAGCTTAATTACTCAGCTTTTAACTCTTTGTTAAAGTAGGGCTCTGTTTCCAGGGTGGAAGTTATACTCTCCCAGGCTTCAGGGATTTTGTGCAGCTGTTTTCAGAAATCTTTCTAGGAATTTGATTGCAAGTCCTCTTTTCTGTCCTGAAATTGTTAAGTCCTTGCCCCATTGTAGCTGTAAAATTTGAGTGTGCCCAGGCTGTGCTAGGACTGCACACCAAAGTCCCATCCTATTAGCACAGACCCTCTCCACTGACCTTTCGATCCTCCATGGTGTTCCCCGGCCAACAGGTCCAGAAGTGTTGTTGATTCAGAGGTCTGGCTGATGCTGGGGTCCAGCTGAGACTAGGTCTGGGGTAGGAAAGTCTGTGCTGGGATTAGGCACTAGACCTGGTTCCTCAGACCTTTTATGCTGACCTTCCAGGTTCTCTTTGGTGTCTCTGAGCTGAGAGGTCTGGAAGCCACTGGTATTGCTGCTGATTCATTGGTTGAGCCTGCTGGGGCTAGGGGTGAGTCTGGGGCCACACCATACTTTTCTGCTGAGCTTCTAAGTTGCCTTCAGCTGGAAAATATTCTACTTCTTTTTGGATGTTCTGGTGCTCTAAAATTTGTTTATAAAGTCATTAATTAAAGGAATTTGAAGCAGTATGGGGGAGAGGTTAAGCAAGTTCCTGTCTTTATTCTCCTAGACATTAATTTAAATTCTACTGTACTATTGGGGAGATTATTCTAGTTTTTTTTTTTTTATATTTAGGACTCTGTCTCTTTTTAGGGAGAATGCCATTGAAAGGTGACAGCTATAAGGAAAAGAACACAATTTTAAGTGGAAAGTTTCTTAGACACGAAATAGTATGATCCATATACAGAAATCCTCCTCATCACATCTTCAAATCATCGTTTAATTTTTGATTAAATGATTCCATGAAGAGACAACCCATTGCATGTTTCCATGCCTTTGTGGTTATATCAACTTTTTCCTTACATCAAATCTAATTTTGCCTCTTTGTAACTTCCACTCACTGATTCTAATTTTGCTCTGTGGGCCAAGCAGAATAAGTCTAATCCCTTGTCTATCATGTTCCTCCCACTTCCTGTCCCTCCCATTTCCTATGCCCAAGACATTAAAAAAAAAGATCAACAATCCAGTCCAGTTTCACAAACATTTATTATACACCTACTAGGAATCAAGAGTACAAAGACAAATAATTTCAGCTGTCAAGGAGTTTACACTGGGGCATGGAATGGGTCAGTGGGATACAACATGTACTGCAATAAGTAAATACAAAATAATTCGAGGAGAAAGATGATATTAATTTAGGGAATAAGAAAAGTCTTTCAATAGGAGGTGGTACTGGAACTGAACCTCTAAGGAAGCTAAGAATTCCAAGAGTGGAGGTCAGGGAGAGCATTAAAACTAGTAGGTATGAGATGGTATACACTCCACTAGTTCCCCTATGGCATGACCTCAGGGGCATTCTGGTAGCTCTCTCTGCATGCTGCCCAGGTTATCACTGCTCATATCTCAAGCTTTGGACATTGTGCCTCTCAGTGAAGCCTAAGATTGCTGCCATATAAGACATTGAAAAATATTGAGGTTTTTATATCCCCCCAAACCCAGTGATCCTTTCCAGATAAGTTGTTGTTAAGCTAGTTATGAGGCTGTTACTTTGAATTTGAATATAAAACTTGACATCAGTCCATATTAAATTTTCTCTTGTAGGATTTGGCTCAATAGCTTAGATTTTTCTCCACTCCTGAACCTAAATTCAGGCCTTTATTATTACCTCTTGCCTAGATTATTAGAAGACTCCTAAATGGGGTCTCTTCTTCAAGCTCCTCCTCAGTGCAGTCCAATTTCCTTAAGTATGTGTCTGAACGAGTGAATCTCCTACTTAACTAACTATAGTGACTTCCTATTGCCTCTAGGATAAAATAATGTTTAGGTCTTAAAGCCCTATACAGCATTCCCCCCCTCCCCCCCAGCCTTTTTTTCCAGCCTCATTGAACATTACTTCTCCTCCCACACACTGCTATCTAGCCAAAAAGGCCTTCACTCCATGTTCTCTCATGCAACTCCTGTGTTCCATTTCCATGCCTGGAATGCCTTCTCTCCTTACCTCTGTTTAATAGTCCATCTCTTTTTAAGATTCAGTTGAAGCACCATCTTCTGTATGAAGCTTTTCCTGATGCTACCAACTGCTAATGGCCTCTTCCTTCCCAAACCATCTTGTTTTTAACAACTTTGTGTAGATACATGTATGTATTTATTAGCTTCATATTTATGCTGTATTTTTATATGTAATTATCTCTCCTATTAGAATCAATCAATAAAAAAATATTAAGTACCTGTTATGTGCCAGTCACTGTACTAAACCCTGGGGATACAAAAAGAGGCAAAAGGGATTCCTGCCCTTAAGGAGCTTACAGGCTAAGGGGGAAGACAACATGAAAGAATTAGGAGAGATTTGAGAAGGCTTCCTGTAGAAGTAGGGATATTAGTTGGGATTTAAAGAATGTACACTTATTGTAAGTAGGGATTGTTTTATTCTTTGTATTTGAATCCTCAGCATCCATTGTATGTAGTACAATAGGCATTCAATAAATACTTGTAGATTGTTTAGTTTCAGTTTTCCTTTTCAACCTCAGTTCATTTTGAGCACTCCTGACACTATTCTAACAAATATATACCACATTTTGTTATTTATTTTGTTACTTGTCCTTTTTTTTTTCATTTTTTGCATGTATCTTTCTAAAAAGCAAATTAATTGGTGGATTTCCTCTGTATCCATACTTAAGACGATCATTCCTTTTCTTTCTCATTGATTCCTTTTGGGATTTCAGAATTTTATTCTTTAAGAACTTCTAATCTCTCCTGGACTAACTTCCCCAAGAGGATTTTTCTTTTTGGTCCATTTTATCCCCGTCTGTCTTTGAACCCTTTGAAATCTGTTCTCTCAAAATCTAGGGTGTATGTGTGATTATCCTTTCTTTGGCCAGAAACCCTGAGGATCTTCCCCTCCCAGATTAATTCACTCATTTATTTATTTAGATTTTTTTTCTTTTGGATGAGGTGAAAGAGAGATTCTTTGCCTCAATTGTTACCTAGCCTTAATTACTGAATGGTGTGGCCTCAGTTAAACGGAGAGCTGTTGAAAGCCATAGTTTAAAAAGGCCAAGGTTTCCCTTTGCATCCAGGGCCGTCGGCAGGCATCTTGACCTACATCTTGCCATTGGATCCAGATGTCTCTGGAGGGGAAAGTGGGGCAGGTGACCTTGCACAGCCTCCCTCAGTTAAATCCAATTCACTTGCATGTCAATGGTATCACCTTCCTGATGTCATGGTCCTCTGAAAAAGGACAACAACAACAATCACAGCCCGGATTTCTTATTCTTTATCAAAAATTTTAAGGAGTAGTTAAAGTTTCTTTTCAGGTGTTGATTACTCCTATGTTAGCAACCAGCTTGTTAATAAGAGCTACATTCAAAATAGGTATTTCTTTTGTTGATTACTCTACCTTTTGAGGATGAAATTATTACTTACCTTAGCAAGTCAAGAAATCATTTGCTTTTGGCAGAGATAACTGGATAATTGAAGTTCAGCAGACATCTGGATAATTGAAGTTTCCTATCACTTTTAGGTCAGGCTTCTATGTCAAGGTTGTGCTCTATTTCTTGAATTCCTCATTTATGCCGTTTTCTTGTCTCGAAGGTCTGTGGTAAGCTCAAAGCTCAAATGACAATATCACTTTTGTTTATGTCTCTGATGATTTACATTCAAAATGATCTTTGAGCTTTATTATGCTTCTTCTACTGGTTCATAGATTTTTCTCGCAAGTGTTAGCACTTTAAAAAAATTTTTCCCCCTCAGTTACATGTAAAGATAGTCTTTAACATTTAAAAAAATCTTCAATTCCAAATTTTATCTTTCCCTCCTTTACCTTCCTTCTCCCTGAGATGATAAGCAATTTGATATAGGTTATATGTATTTTGTTATACAAAACATTTTGCCATATTAGTCATGCTGTAAAAGAAGACATAAACTTAAAGGAAAAAAGTACAGAAAATGAAAAATAGTATGCTGTAATCTGCATTCAGATCTTTGTTAAATTGTTTCCCAGCTTTCTGTTTCTCTTGGTTACATTGGTTTTTTTGGTGCAAAAAATTGTTAATTTAATGTAATCAAGATTATCAGTTTTGCATTTCATAATGTTCTTTATCTCTTATTGGGCCATAAATTCCTCCCTTTTGTAAATATTTGTAAACAAGCTATTTCTTGTTCTCCTAATTAGCTTATACTATCACCCTTTATGTTTAAATTATGTACCTATTTCAGCTTTATCTTGATATAAGACAAGTCTATCTTCTAAACATACAAAGTTAACTCATTCCCCCTACCTTTGTCCTTTTCCTTTTGAATAGGACACACCACCTTTCCAGAGCCATATTCCTATCATGGTTCTCATCCTAATAGGTCTTACTAAGACCTGTGGCATCAAAATTGCCTTTATGTTATGATCTCTAGTTCACTTTGTTATCCATACTTTGTGAATTTGTGTATAGAATCTTAGGTTTCAGATCCTTCTCATTTGTTCCCTCTTTGTTCCTGCAGATACAGGAAACACTAGCAAAGGAAAATCCCACATAGGCCTGGGGAAGAAATCCAGACTGATGAAGACAGTGCAGACTGTAAAAGGCTGTGGTAACTACCAGAACTGTACCATCATGAAGCCCCACAGCCCACACTCAAGCTATGGCACCTATGTGACACTGGCTCCCAAAGTCCTGGTCTTTCCTGTTTTCGTACAGGTGAGATGGTGGCTCCCGGAGGACTGGTGGTGGTCATTCTGGAAGTTTGGTCTGAATTGTCCCTGAGAATTCCGTTTTGAAAAGGATGAAATCATGGTGTAAAGCTATAATAACTAGTGAGTGAGGATTCTGCACTGGACTAGGTACTCCCCTCTAAATACCTCCCAAAATTTCAAGTACCTTATGGGGAAATAAAACAAATTTTTCTTTATCAAATTGCTCATATTATTGAGTGTAGGGAGAGAGGCAAGAGGTATTAGGTGAGGAGAATAGGACTTTGATTGGCTAAGGGGAAACTGTCTTATCTGTTTTGTCTGCTGTACATGTGAGTCCTTTTCTTTTTTTATGATCTCTTTGGGAGATCTGTTTCTGCATGTCTTTTTTTAAACCTAGATATCCCTATCTGAATTAGGTTGGAAATGAAGTTGCTACTGATGGGCAGAATCTCATTGCTGATCAGCATAGGAGCTTTATCTTGTTCAGTTCCTTACTTGGGCCAGGGGGCCAGATGAATCTGGGAACTCATTATCCTGGTACCAGGCTTAGTGCAGATACCTGATGAGCCTAGCCCAATCCAATTTAGGGATCTTTCAAGCCATTCACCAGCCTTAGTAGGGCTTGCCGTGTGCACCAACATGTGTGGCCTCTATTCCTCTTCTTTGGGGATTTTTATTTTTGCCCAGCAATTGTATTTAAAGGCAGAGTATGATTTCATGCTTATTTGGGAGCCAGTTCTTCCATATGTTTCTCATTGTAAATGTTAAAGGTTCTCATTCCTCTGGCTTCTGTGCTGAGCACGAGTAATTTGTCTTTTAGAAATTACTGAGTAGGAAGGAGCCTTGCGAGCTTTCATAATGTGATTCCTACTTTGCTCTTCTCATTTGATCTGATCTCCTGGTTCCTCCACTTTATGATTAAAGTTGTCTTACATGGGGTCTAGCCATTTTCCTTAGACATTGTTAGATTGTAGTCTTACTTGCCCTTGCCCCTGACCGAGGTTTCTCCAGGCCCATTGGTTATTTTGGAGCCAGTACTGTCTAATATACCTTAGGATGCAAACACATTTTGACAGCGTATAGTCTATATCTGTCCGTTGAACTTTATCAGCCTCAAATATATCTTTATATATGTCTGAATGCTCTTTTTTCATTTCTATATGTCTGTTTCAATATACTGACGTATCTGTTTTAAACTGGAAGGTATAAATATGTTAGGGTTAAACTATGTTTTTCTTTAAGAATCTCACTCCAGTACTAAGCATCTATTGATAAACCTCAATAAATATTGCTATATGAGTATGAGTACATATATTGTCACTATCATATGTAGCTTCATTTGGGCTGAATAAAGAAGAGAACTTAAGAGGAGACATGGGGGGCGGCGGGAGTATAGTTAGCACAGTGATGCATTGACCTAGAGGGCTGAGATGCTCTGGAAAGTCCTGTGAGAATCAATCAGTTTGATCAAGAAAGTGCAGGGGGTACAAGAAAGGGCTTCTTGGATGAAAGCTAGTAACTAGTGGAGTAAGAATCTGTTGGTTTGTGATCAGGAGATGTGAGGATAAAAGAACCCAGTAGGTATTACACACTGCCAGCAGTCAGTTTGTGGAAGGAGCTAATCTGACTCCCAGAGAGATCCTCATTGTAATTCTCCCTGTATGGGGTGAAGAGGGTAGGACTGTGTGTGGCATGAAGCCATTGATGGTGTCTCTGGCAAAGCAGCGGGCAGGCTTATAGGAGGGGGCTGGACCTCGAAAGGACCCACACTGTGTGGTTTTGCTTCCTGCCCAAAGAAAGCAGCCTCATTAGAGTTGGCTCTGGGCTGTCTGTCAGGCTGCTTCCCATGAGGACGGTGGTTATATTTTTTCCTCTCTTTTGAGGCTGTGGGGCTGTGTAAGTGTTGAGCACAAGTGGGTGGTTTCTCCCCATTTCTGTTCCAGCCAACCGGTTAGCAAGCTCTCCTCCTGATAAGAATTGAGTCTCCAGGTGGTTTAGCTGGCTCATATCTTTCCCAGGCCCCCATGGGGCAGCCTGACTCTGGGGTTCCCTTCTCCCCCAGTCCCCATTGGGATTCTTCATCCCTACCCTGTGAGTTCAAACTCTACTTTGTTTTCAGCCTCTAGATCTCTGTAACACAGCTCGGACTCTGCTGCTGGCTGAGGAGCTTATGCTTTATGAGGGGAGAAACAAAACTTCCAAGGTAAGGTACTTAAGTGAGTTCTCAATTGCTCTTGTAAACCATTGAGGTGCCTGGTTGTCCCCCTCATCATTGCTAGACTTGGGGTACCTCCATAGACGGAGAAAAGAGGACAAACTGAGACTGACTCTGTTGAGAAGTTTGGGAGGAGGGAGAAATCGGCGTTATCAATTAAGTGAAATGGAGTTTTTAGCTTAGGTAGAGAATGGTTATCTAGGCTTCTCTTGTCCATATTACACAAATCTAGAATCTGCTCTATATTTGTAGACTCTGACTTCTGTTGGGCTCTAGTTCTGCCAAGATAAAATTCACAACACTGGCTTGTCCATCTCATCCTCCATAGCTGAACAGTTATTTCTACTTGTTTTACACAATTTTCAGGATCACTTCCAGCTAACACAATTTGTGATAATTTTCTAAAAGGGAAATCCCTAGAATGCTATTGGGCATAGCAAGTTTCATTTCCAGGATCTTGTTCCATTTTAGCCTCAAGATCAAGCTAAACTTGATCTTGGCTACCAGAAGAGAGTTTTTCTGGGAGTTGGAAGTTTTGTGTCTATTTACCAGTGAATCTGGGATTCATCTAGCCTTTGAGCTACTCTGGCGCTATTACATCATGCATTAAATCTTGAGCTTGACTTTGCTGCTGGACCAATTAGGTTTTCATTCCTGGAATTAGAGATGGACTTTAGCCATACTTTCTTTTGTGAAGGGAGGCTATTATTCTGTGTATTTCCTTTGGTGTCATTCAGGTAAAAATAGATTAAGAAAAAAAACAAAACGAAATAGCCTATTCATTCAAATGAATGCTGCTCCTCTCGGATTTACCATTTTGGAAAATATTCATCCCAGTGATGAATTTCATTAGAACATTTTGGGCACTGCTCTTTAGGAATGGCTTTTATGGTCTGAAAAACACTATTTTGAATGCCTTCAGTGAAAAAATCTTTGACTATAGATTTGATTTTTGGAAATGGTCTTAAGCTAAGGCTTCAGTTTCCTCATTTTAAAAATGATGAAAATGGACTAGATAAAACTGGGCATTGAACTAGATAATCTCTAAAGTACTTACCATTTCTAATATTCTGTGTTTTTAAAATTCATTTGGAGCTGACTTTAGTGAATAATGTCAGATTAGAATGGGTTGTATTATTTTAGTTTTTTAAATGACTTTTTTTTTCCAAATTATGTGTATAGAAAATTCATTTTTCACAAGATTCTGAGTTTCACATTTTTTGCCCTCCCTTTCTTTTAGTCCCCCTTCCCTGAGAAGACAAGCAGTCTATCTTAGTTTTAAAAATGAGGTGTGACAAACTTACAGTATCCAAAGCAAGAGTATAGAAATATTTGAAAAAAATTGGCTGTGTCATTGTACTAAGTGTACATTTTTCTCCAACTTCTGGGTAATTACTTTGAAGGAGAGCATTTATTGGAATATATAAGCTGTATATAGAATCAGTAGAAAAAGAGCTGGTCTTGAAGCTAGGAAAATCTGAGTTCAAGTCCCGTCCCTGAGACATAATTGGCTAGCTATGTGATCCTGAGCAACTCACTTAACTTCTCAGTTCTCTAGGCCAGTGGTGTCAAACTCAAATAGAAGCCAACATGAGGATTCCAGCTTGCTCACATTTTAGTCTGGTTTGGGGACAGAGCTGTTGGACACTTCCACTCTAAGCAACTGAGACCATAAGTTACAGAGGAGCTGCTGACTTGAATTGATAAAAGGAGTCATTTTCATCTTGTAATTCCTTATACCAAAAAAAAAAAAAAAATCTCAGGTTCAGGCCTTTAGTCTGTTAATAAGCTTTTATTAAGATCTTATTATGTACCACAAAGGGATGCCAAAAGTCTCTGCTGCTGAGGAGCTCACATTTTGTTGGGGCAAATAGCACATAAATAAGTAGGTCTCTACCTACTTATATGTATATGTAATATATGATATATATTGTATATATGTATATATGTACATATATGTACATAAGTAGATATATGTAGAGTAGATGGAAGGCAGCCACAGAGGGCAAGGCAGCAGCATCTTGGGAGAGCAAGAAGGGCCTTTTGCAGAAGGCCGGAGAACTCTTAAGAGGCCAAGATGAAGAAGGAGAGTATTTGGTCCTGGGGCACAAACAGTGCAGAGGTGTAGAGACAGGCCTATAAGATGCAATGCTTTATAGGAGGAGGGAAGTGAAGCTGAAAAAGATTGAGGAGCTAGGAAGTGTTTCAGTACTAAGCAGAAGAGTTCATTTTTGCTTCTGGAAGCGGTAGAGAGATGTTGGAGCTCAGTGAGTTGGAGAGTGACACAATCAGCCCTGAGTTTTAGGATGATCACCTGGGCAGCTGAGTTAGGATGGGCTAGAGAAGAGAGAAACTAGGTCCTGGCAGACCCACCAGCAGGTTTTGTGCAATAGTCCAGCCCTGCACCAAAGTGATGAGAGTGTCAGAAGAGAAAGTTTTTTTTCCCCTTGAGGCAATTGGGTTAAGTGACTTGCCCAGGGTCACACAGCTGGGAAGTGTCATGTGTCTGAGATCAGATTTGAACTCAGGTCCTCCTGACTTCAGGGCTGGTGCTCTATCCATTGCACCACCTAGCTTGACCCAAAAAAGATGTTTTCTGTAAGCAAAAAGATTTGCTAATGAATTGAATGTATAGGGGTGAGAGTCAGGGATGATACTAATATTGTGAGCCTAGGAAACTGGAAGAATGGTGGTGCCCTTGGTCCCATCCTTATCCTCATCTCTGTGGAATTAGAGCATTTTATTGTTGTTGTCTTTTTTTGTTCAGAATCAAGTCTAACCTTTTCATTTTACAGATATGGAAATTGAGACTCAGAGAAGGGAAAAGCAGGGTTATACAGTGAGCTAATGTTAGAGATGAGAACCTCAGCCTTTTGGTTCTCATGTCATTACTTTTTGGACTACACTGCCAGTCTCATTACTTTTATGGCAATTTCTTTGTTAAGGATTTCTGTCAATTTAACATACTTTCAAAGACTGTGGATATACTGAGAGCTTCTCACTCCATTGCCAATGTCATTTTTAAAAATAATTTAAAAAAAAATGCTGAGTTATTAAGGCCCCTGTAAAAGATTAACTGAGATATAAAAGAAAAAAGTATATGCTTAAAATTGAAAGTAGGAAATATATGGAGCTTATTAATTGGAGAAGTTGAAAAATCAAAAATAAAAACGACTTGAGAAAAAGTTAAGATAAATTTTTAGATGATGGATTTGTAGTGAAGGTCAAGGAGAAGGTTGGGATATTCTGGGTGTACCCCTAAGCTTTGGGAGCATTCCTTTACAAAATTGTAGTTATTTATTAGGTAAATAGATGTTTTCTTGATGAAATAGTGGTGGGGGAAAACAAGAAATTGTAGCTCATTGTGATCCTTGGGAAAGGAGAACTTGTTGAGACTTATTTAAAAGTTGCAGGGTTGTGTTCCTTAATGTTCCTTAGAGGTGGATACTAGAGTTTGCTTGGTTGAAGTTAGTTCTGTTATGTCTCTTCCTGGATCTTTTTTTCAGAGGCCCCTTGGTGGGGTTTCAACCAAGACTAGCCAGATGAAAGTGAGATTAAGGAACTGTTTGGACTCTTTCTACTATTTCATTCTCTGTCACCATATCTAGACTTTTGCCAGCTCTGTCCTTTTCCCTGACCTGACCTTTGGGGAAATTCTTTATTCAGTCCTTAATCATTTCCTGTCTAGACTACACTGTGATTCCTGTTTTAACAATTTTCTTAAAACCATGTTTTTCCAATTTGAGGCTCTGGAGAGTTCATAAACTAATTTTGAGCTTTCTTCATCTCCCTGCTGTCTTTTCCCCATTTGCTGTCCACTTCTGCACTTCCATGACTTTTTTGGCTTGCAGAAGGTGTTTCAATCCTACCCATCAGTCACTGCTATCTATTTGTGGCTTGGATTGATAGGAGAGAGAAAGGAGTGAGTGAGAGAGAGAGAGAGAGAGTGAGTGTGTGAGTGTGTGTGTGTGTGTGTGTGTGTGTGTTGGATTTTTTTTTCAAATATAACTAACCTGAGAAACTAGGTGGAGCAGTGGATAGAGCACCAGCCCTGAAATCAGGAGAACCTGAGTTCAAATCCAGCCTCAGACACTTAACATTTCCTAGTTGTGTTGCCTCAGGGGAAAAAGAAAACAGAAAAAACCTTCAAATGTAAGGAACTTAACCTCTTGCTTCCACCCCACCTCTCATCCTAAATCCTTTTTTATATTCATGTGTGTTTTCTTGTCTTTTCATACTCCTCCTTCACTCATGATATTCATCATTTTTTCTACTTCCTCTGCCACCATAACCTTACATGTTATAGCCTTACAAAAGGCTATAATCATGTGATTTTTTGGCTGCTGCTGCTAGGTTGAACAGAGATAGGATGGTATAGATGTAAACACTTGAATTAGAAAACCTGGGTTTAAGTCCAAGCTCTGTCTTTCAATAGTAAAAAAGATGGCTACAGATCAGGTTTTAACCTTGAATTCATGGTCCAGAAGCACCTATGAATAGATTCATAGTGGGTCTGTGAACTTGGAAGGAGTAGAAATGAAATGTTTACTTTTACTAGTTTCTTTTATTTTTTTCTTTTTTTTTTTTAAATTTAATAGCCTTTTATTTACAGGATATATGCATGGGTAACTTTACAGCATTAACAATTGCCAAACCTCTTGTTCCAATTTTTCACCTCTTACCCCTCCCCCCCTCCCCTAGATGGCAGGATGACCAGTAGATGTTAAATATATTAAAATATAAATTAGATACACAATAAGTATACCTGACCAAAACGTTATTTTGCTGTAGAAAAAGAATCAGACTCTGAAATATTGTACAATTAGCTTGTGAAGGAAATCAAAAATGCAGGTGTGCATAAATATAGGGATTGGGAATTCAATGTAATGGTTTTTAGTCATCTCCCAGAGTTCTTTTTCTGGGCATAGCTGGTTCAGTTCATTACTGCTCCATTAGAAAATGGTTTTTAGTCATCTCCCAGAGTTCTTTTTCTGGGCATAGCTGGTTCAGTTCATTACTGCTCCATTAGAAATGATTTGGTTGATCTCGTTGCTGAGGATGGCCTGGTCCATCAGAACTGGTCATCATATAGTATTGTTGTTGAAGTATATAATGATCTCCTGGTCCTGCTCATTTCACTCAGCATCAGTTCGTGTAAGTCTCTCCAGGCCTTTCTGAAATCATCCTGTTGGTCATTTCTTACAGAACAGTAATATTCCATAATATTAATATACCACAATTTATTCAGCCATTCTCCAACTGGTGGACATCCATTCAGTTTCCAGTTTTTAGCCACTACAAAAAGGGCTGCCACAAACATTCGTGCACATACAGGTCCCTTTCCCTTCTTTATAATCTCTTTGGGATATAATCCCAGTTACTTTTACTAGTTTCTTACTGAAATTTAGCATTTCTTCCAATTATGAATGCAGGCAATGAACATTATTCTGAGAAGGGGGGCTTGTAGCTATCACTAGACAGCCTAAGGAGAACAGGACAAAAAATGTGGTGTTTTTCTTCTTTAAAATATAATGTTTTTCTTTGGGAGCAGGTTTCTTGGGGAGGTTTTCTGGAGGCAGCCTTAGTTTCAGTTAAAAGTAATAATCACCCAAATGTAGCCAGGTGATAAAAGTTCAAACGTTTATTTTCTCCTTCCAAAATAGCCCGGTTAGTTTTTCTTGGAGGCCTATCTCTCTGCTTGGTTCCAAGAGTTCTTGCAGCTAGCCCTTTGCCTCTGCTCCCTTCAGCCTCCAGCCAGCACAAAGATGGAATGATTCTGTCTTCGCTTCTGAGAGTGGGCTTCTGGGCTTCTGTATCTCCTAGAGTGCTCCTGGCTCTCAATCTCCCAGAGTGCTCCTCTCCAACTTTTGTTGATGTTTCAAAGTAACTCATCTGCTCTAAGAACTTATATATATATGATCTCCCAAAGGTTGACTCTGCCCCTCGGAGGGAGGGATTAAGGGAGGTGTGAATTTGGTTATATCATACTAAACCCTGAAATCTCCCAAATGTGTGAACTCCAATGAGTAAAGGTGTGAACACAAGCATTGTATCAATTCCATTGAGTTAACACTAGGATTCTAACATCTCTCTCTCCCTTGAGTTATCACCTTGTTTCAAGTTAACACTAGGATTCCAACAAAAAAAGATTAAGAAGTAAAAGTAAAAAAGTAAAGATTAAGATGGTAGAGAACTAGGATGTTAGCGAAAATGATTAGGACAAACAGAAGGATCCTGATAACACAATATCCAAGAGTCAAAAATCCTGTGGTCTAGATTTAGATTTGCTATTGACTGTGTGACCCTGGGCAGCCACTTACCCTCACCAAGCCTCAGTTTCCCCATCTTTAAATTAAGGATGATAACACTGACCTCTGGATAATTGTAATAAGATCCAATATAATATTATAAACTATAAAATTTATAAAATAATATGTTTAAGATAATATTAACACCAGCTCATGTGTCTCTTAAGCACCAATAATTGAGAGTAAGTCCTACAGTTTTTAGCGTTCCTAGAAGAGTCTCTAGTTCAAGTACTAGAGGGGCAGAGTATCATCACACAATGTTGAGTAATGCTTTCATTCCAGGATCTTAGGTTAGTTAACATTTTGTTGCTTTTGGCCAAAGAAGAAAAGGTCATATGCAGTTTAATCTTGCATGTGGCTGGTTAGAATGACTTTCAGAATGTGGAAATAGGAAATTAAATCTTTCAAAAATGATTAATAAGACAGAACCATCAAATAAATACATTGCTGAGTCAGTTTAATTGTGATGTAATTTGAGGGCTGATTTTTGAAGTGAACATTACAAAAAGAAACTATATAAGTGACATGCATGTTTTTGTTAGATTGTAAATAATTGAAATGGCAACCAGAGACCTAGGATAGTGGAAAGTATACTGTACCAGTTCTGGATAGTCCTGGGGGTTCCAGATCTCTGGAGACATAGCTGGATGACCTCCTTGAACTTCTGTTTCATTGTCTGTAAAAACAGAGCTAATACTCTCTCTTCTGCCTTTTCCTACAGGGTTATTGGAAAATCAAATGAGATGATATATATGAAAGAGTGTCGCAGATTGAAAAGAGATACACACATGTAGCAGATGAATACCATTGCTTTTCTAGAAGTGTTTTTGAATGAATGCTAGTTAAAATTTGTCTGAGAGACTTCTAGATTAGCTCTAGATGGCATAGATGAAAACAATAGATAATAGTAAAGCTCCTTTAATGTAGGAGTTCTGATATTCTGTCACTCAGCTGGAGGAGTTTGGTTGTCATGGCAGTGGACATGGTTATCAGAATAGAAGAAATGACCTGGTAAAAGGCCTGGAATTAGGGGAAGTTTCCCTGTTTTATGCTTTGAGGTATTAGAGGAATCAGAGACCTGTATGTTGTCCATGGTATCATAATTAGTGGGCCAGGGATTGAGAAGAGGGATAATGATCTCATAGTTAGTAGTTTGTAACAGTGCTGAAGAAATTGTACCTTCCTCCTTTGTTCAATCAGATGAAAAAATCTAGTAAGTCAGATTATGACTTTTATTCACTCGTCTATTCAACAAGTTAGTAATTCAGTCAGCCACATGAAATGCCTGCTGTGTAGGTAGAATACTGTATGAGGTACTGAAGGTATACAAAATTTATATAAGACTCAGTCCCTGTCCTCGTAACTGAGAAGGCCTTCTGAGATTTTGCTTATTGGCAAGTGCTTTCCACAGTTCTTCATCTTATCCTGTGTGATTTTTTTTTTCTTGCTCAGGTGACATTATTTGTGTATTCTGATCTGTTGCTCTTCACTAAGGAGGATGAGCCAGGACGATGCAATGTCCTGAGAAATCCACTGTACCTCCAGAGTATAAAACTGCAGGAAGGTAAGTGTGGGAGAAGTCCTCTACTTTTTTTTCTCTTTTTCTTCTCCCAGGAAGCATAGTTGCACCAATGAATACAAAATTTAGTTTGGCCCACTTAATAGTTTGGGCCACTTGGGTCTGTCTTCCTAGTACACACTGGTAATTGTCAATAGTGCAGTTTACAATTCTCAAACTGATCGGTTCATCATTTCATTTTGTTCTACATGAGCTTCCCTTTATACCTGCCCATCTACCTACTCTGCCCCACCTTTCCTAGAGTTTTGTTTTGTTAGTGGTTTCTAATGAGAGGAGGACTATAGGAGAGAAGAAGAGAGGGAAAAGAAACTGGCTTGTTCTCCTGTGGACATGTCTCAAGATCCATAGACGGGGGAGGGGTGGAGAAAAGGAAGAAATGGAGGAGACAGAGAGTTAAAGGCGGGGAGAGAGAAACAGAGAAAGAGGGGAATGAGATGTGAGTGTGTGAGGCTGTGAAATGGGTATTAAGTTCAACCTTTCCATCATATCCTTCTATAATCTGGGAACTTGGATCCAGCTGGGAATATCTTTTGAGTTTAGTTTGGCACCTGAGGTCTCTGCTGTAAAGAGGCTTGATTTCCTCTTTCAAATTATTTAAAAGAAAAATAAATCACCCAAAACCAACAAACTTGTTTGTATAAGAGTGCCAAGAGATGGAAGGAAAATATTACCAAGTGAAAATAATTTTGTTTTGATGGCTGTTGCTGGAGCTGGATATTTGTTAGCTCATCTTGTGTAGTTGTTGATTGAGATTTTTTTTTTTTTGCTCCTTAGCTATATAGTCAATGTGTGGAAAATCTACTTATATTTCTTTGAAAGAAAGTAGTCTTTCTTCTTTCCTTGATTTTTTTCTGCCTATTGTCCCAGGCATCTAGGTAGTGCCTATCACTGCTTTTGGTGTACCTTGAAGAATATAATGTAGTTTTCTTTTAATCTTTGAGATTTAACTGAGGGAAAAGTTGATTGTATCTGGAATAGACATTCCCCCCCCCTTTCTTGGCCACAATTCCTATCACTTCATTCATTCTCCCAAATTCTAAATAATCAAATATAGGTGCTGTCTTGGCCAAGGAACTTTTAGCTTTATTGATTTCTAAGACATAGATACACTGTGATATCAGGGAGGTGATGCCATGACATGCGAGTGAATTGGATTTAAGTGAGGGAAGGCTGTGAAAAGTCACCAGCTTCATTCACTTTTAGACATTTTTTCCTTATTTGATTACTTTGTAAAGTATTATGACACTACGACACTAATATTTGCTCACAGATTGTAAGAATCTTTCATAGAGTCCTCTCAGTTATTCAAGAACTAATTATCTAAAGCCAGAGAGTTTCTTCTCCTAGCAAAGCTCTACACATTTTCTTGTATCCTTACTTTACCCCATCCCATTTCTTTCTTGGGGAAACCAGTTTCTTTTCTGGTCTCTACATTAGGAAGAAGAAAACTTTGGCACAAATAGTTTCCCAAACTAATGGTAGGACTAGTCTTTGCCTACTCATTTAAGATTGTCATTAAATTCAGACATAGTACAATTGTTGTTGTTGTTTAATGAGGCAGTTGTGTTTGTGACTTGCCCAGAGTCACACAGCTAGTGTCAAGTGTTTGAGCTAGATTTGAACTCAGATCATCCTTACTTTAGGGTCAATGCTCTTATCTACTGTGCCACTTGGCTGCCCCTATAATAGGTTTTAAAAATTGTTTTTATCTATTTTTTGTTACCTTTTGAGTTCTGAATTATCTCCCTTCAACCCCACACTAGAGAAGACCAGTATTTGATTTGGATATATATATATGTAGAACCATACAAAATGTATTTGGCACATAACAGTTCTTTCTTTGGAGGGGAAGCATTTTCTTTCATAAGTCCTTCACAGTTGATTTGAATAATCATATGTTTATACTCAAATTATGATAAAAGTTGATAATATTCAAAATAACCTAGTCATTCACAGTTACTCTCTGAATAATATTAGTGCTACAGTATACAGTATTTTCTTGGTTTTGCTTGTTTCACTCTGCACTATTTCATGCAAATCTTTCCATGTTTTTCTAAAACCAATCTGCTCATTGTTTCTCAGAGCATGCGAAGAGGCCATCTCCAGTTGTCTTGATCTATATCTTGACACTGGACCCAGATGGCTCCTCCAGAGGGAAAAGTGAGGCTGGCCACCTTGCCCAGCCTTCCCTCCCTGAAATCCAGTTCACAAACACAGCCATTGGATCACCTCCCTGGTGCCATGGTCCTCTTAAAGAATGAAGGACAAACAACATCATCAGTATTCCATTACAATCATATACTACAACTTATACAACCACTTCCCAATTTATGGATATCTTCTCATTTCCTGTTCTTTGCTACCACAAAGAGAGCTACTGCAAATATTTTGAAACATATAGGTTATCTTCCTTTTTCTCTCATTACCTTAGAAAACAGATCTAATAGTTATTGCTGGGTCAGAGTCTGTGCAGTTTTATAACGTAATTCCAAATTGGTCTCCAAAGTGATTAAATCAGTTCACAATTCCACCAACAGTGTATTAGTATCCTAATTTTTCCATATCCCCTCCAGCATTTATCATTTTAGCCAGCTTAATAGATGTGAGATGACAATTCAAAGTTGTTTTAATTTATATTTCTCTACATTTCTGATTTAGAGCATTTTAAAAATATAACTGTATATGACTTTTGATTTCTTCCAAAAACTGTTCATATTCTTTGACTATTATATTAATTGGGGAGTGACTCATATTCTTGTAAATTTGGCATAGTTCTCTATATATTTTAGATATAAGATCTTTATCTGAGAAACTGACTATAAATTCCCCCTACTCCCTCAATTTTCTGGTTTCCTTTTTAATCTTGGCTACATTGGTTTTATTTATATAAAATCTTTTTAATTTAATGTAATTGGAGTTATCCTTTTTACTTCCCACAAGGTCTGTCTTTTATTTATTCATAAATTTTTTTCTTATCCATAAATTTGATAGGTAGTAGATTTCATGCTCTTCTAATTTGCTTAATCTCCCTTTATATCTAACTCATGTATCATTTTAACCATGTCTTGATAAATGTTATAAGATATCAGTCTATTCCTGGTTTTTGCTAAACTGCTTTCCAGTTTCCCAGCAATTTTTAAACCAAATAGTTCCAAAAAGCTTACATCTTTGTGTTTATCAAAGTAGCAAAGTCACTATTATCATTTATTCTTATATATTGTATACCATTCTATTTCTTTGCCAGTACCAGATAGTTTTGATAATTACCACTTTATGATACAGTTTAAGATCTGGTACTGCTTTACTCCCAGGTATTTTATATTGTCTATGGTTATTTTAAATGAAATATCTCTTATTTCTTCTTGAAGGGCTTTTTGTCATTGATATATAGAAATGGTGATGATTTAAATAAGTTTTATTTTATATCCTGAGACTTTGCTCAGATAAATTTTTTCAATTAACATTTTAGTTGTATTTCTATTTTCTTTTTTTTTTTTTTTTGCCCAAAATAGATTTTATTCTGTGTCATCAGAGGGTGTACCCACATCAGGGAATTCACAAATGCATTTGAATGTTGGTACATAACAACAAACTTTATAAAACACTTTAAATTTGATAATGACTAGGTCTAATTTTAGTTTTTTTTTTTTGTATTTCTATTTTCTAAGTATATTTCATCTTGCCTGCAAAAAGAGATGATCTTACTGTTTTCATTGCTTATTCTGATTCCTTCAATTTATTTTCTCTTGATGCTAGGCTAGCATTTTTAGTACAAAACTGAATAGTATTGGTGATAATAGGCAACCTTGTTTCACTCTTATTAGAGAGGCTTCTAATTTTATCCATGCTTGCTGATGGTTTTATATAGATGCAGCTTGTCATTTTAAGGAAAAATCCACTTATATCTATGTTTGTAATAGGAATGAGTATTGTATTTTGTCAAAAGCCTTTTCTGACTCTTGATGTAATCATATGATTTTTTTGATTTGATTATTAGTATAATGAATTATGTTAATAGTTTTCCTTATATTGAACCAAACCTGCATTACTGGTTTAAAATCCCACTTGGTCACAATGTATAATCTTTGTGCTATATTGACATAGACTTTTAGCCAGTATTTTATTTCGGATTTTTGCATTAGTATTCATTAGTAAAATTGATCTATAATTTTCTTTTTCTGTTTTTGTTTTTCCTGGTTTAGGTAGCAGCATCATATTTGTTTCATAAAAGGAATTTGGTATTATTCCTTCTTTGACTATTATTCCAAATAATTTATTTACTAATGTAATTAGTTGATCTTTAAATGTTTGGTAGAATTCACTTGTAAATCTATCTGGTCCTGATTTTTTTTCCTTAGGAATCTCATTTATGGCCTTTTCAATTTGTTTTTCTAAAGTAAGTTTATTTAGATATTCTATTTCCTCTTCTGTTAATCTGGGCAGTTTATATTTTTGTAAGTATTCTTCCATTTCACTTAAATTGTTAAATTTATTGTCATATAATTGGACAAAATAGCTCTAAGAATTGCTTTAACTTAATTTTTGTTAGTGGTCTTTTCATACTTTTTGTTTTTGATATGGTGTAATAATTGTTTATTAAGTAGACATTGAATTGGAATTGTAAAAGAATCCATCTGCAATACAGGGCAATTATCAGTTGTCTTAGTAGTTTCTAACTAGGTGTTGATCCTTACTGCAGAATAAGATTTGGATATCATAAGACAGAATGGCAAACTGTTTTTGATATATCATGCACACCCCAGAGCTGAGAGGGACACAATTAACCATTGAAAAAATGCAGAGAACTCTCTAGTCCCAGGCCTTTAATCCCTTTCTTTGGAGTCCATGTAGTCCTAGAAGGAGAAGAGAAGAAAGGAATTGGAGTTTCTTTTATTGTAATTGGGCGTTCTGTTGTTCAAAGAGCAAGTAATGACCACTGTGGGAGCTTGGTTTAATAGAAGTATGACAATCATTAATTTCAAGAAACTCAATCCTACAACTGGAATTTCTGGATTTCAAGAATGTATCATAGTGGTATAAATTTTGTTTGTAGGTTACAGAGCTGAACCCATTTGACATACTTTATCTCCCAGCCCTATTCCCATCCTTTTAGCCTGATAGCATGTAGGAGTGGAATTATTTAAAAATTGGTCAGACCTGCACTAGGACAGGGGTGGAGGTTGTAGATGGAAGTTTCAACTTGGTTCACTTCTATGACAATCTCTCTTTAAAAGGGATTTATTTTGTAAAACCTGAGTGGGCCAATGTAAATTCAGTGGTAGCTGCTTAATGTTCTTTTTAATCTTTAGGGCTAAACTTGGGGTTCAGGCTGAGTGTGAAAGGTGTTAGTTATAAAAACTATCAGTGGAATATCTGGCAATTATATACCCCATAAGTATTGTGGGTGAAAGAGAGAGGCCAAAAGGTTTCACACATTCATGATAGAAGAAACACCTTCTGAGAGAGGTTTCATTTCCTTCACTATTCTAAGTAAATTCAAGTGACCTTTGCATGTGTAACTTCTTTTTTTGGTTAGAGACCACTTCCTTTTCCTATAGGTGAGGGTAGGTAGAGGTAAGGTTTAGGGGGTGCTTGATTCAGAAGTAAATTTGTCAATCTATAGTATGAAGCTGGAGGAATAAACAACTTTTATTGAGTATTTTAGAGCATGAAGTGTGGTGTGTTTGTGCACACATGTGCATGCTCGCACACAGTAGATTAGATCTTAACATGATTGTGTTTGGACAAAAAAATCCTACCCCACTTTAGTCTTTCATTTATCAAACACTAGAATAGTGCCTCTTAGAGGGATAGGGAGTAGTTAAAAGCGGAGGAAATGACTTGATGATACTAAACATTTATGTAGCACTTAATAGTTATATTTCTCATGTTGCTGTCCAGTCTTTGGTCAATATCATTGCCCCTCCCTCTTTACATCTCCTGAGACTGGTGCAATAAGTCCAGAGACACTAGGAACTCCACTCACCTCATTTCCTGAAAATCAAGAAGGATAATCATGAACCAGGCTCTCATTTCAACCTTGCTCCATTTCACCCCAGGAACTGTTAGTGTACCCTGCAGAGACTTGGGAGATAATTTCCTAATACAGAACTGTTGCGGTATCATTCAGGCAAAAACAAACATTGGTAGAATTGTTCCTTGATTTAATATTGCTCAAAACTAGATTTTTTCTTTCATCTCTTTTTTCCAGTTCAGTTCATGTTTTAAAAAATGTTTTATTTTGTACTATTTTTTGCTCTATTTGCACAATTTATTTTGCAATGAGCACCAAATAAAATGGTCAGTTGCATGTACGTGGTAGAACAGAAGAGAATTGTATTTGAAACTGTAGATATTTCATACCTCTTGTTTTGCTTTGTGTTTTCTGACCTTCTTTCCATTCTCTGCATTTCTAAAGGTGCCTCAGACCCTCTTTTTTTTTTTTTTTTATATTCTGTCCCCATTCCCTCTTACCTTTGCAACCTGTTCCCTCCCTTAAAAAAGAAAAAGAAAGCCCTTGTTACAAATATACATAGTCAAACAAAACATTTCTACTTTGGCTTTGTCTGAGTTAGCATCTTGGTCCTCTCAAGTTAGAGAGCAAATAGTAATCTTATCTCCTTGGGAGTTGTGGTTGATCATTGATTGCATTGATTAGAGTCCTTAAGTCTTCCAAAGTCACTTTTCTTTAACATATTGTTGTTACCCTATAAGTTGCTCTCCTAACTTCATTTTGCCTTAGTTCATTTTAAATTCAATTCAACAAATATTCACTAATTTTGTGCCAGGCACCAAGTTCAGAGCTGGGGATTCAAACATAAAAGGAAATGTTTTTGTCCTCATGGTCATTTGCCAATATATTTCCTTCCATAGAATCCTCTTTTGGAACAAAGAAAAACAGTTAATAAAATAACTGCCATAGGTGGCAAATAAAATATTTGTTTCCGTAATTACAAGTCTCTTCCCCAAGATGGGGAAAATGTGTTCCAGTATCTGTTTTCTGGGTTTTAGGATTGGTCTTTAAAAGAAATCTGAGTTTAATTGACTTGTATTGACATTTTTATTTCATTGTGGATATTCTTCTGGTTCTACTTTTTTTTTCCCTCTTCATCACTTCATACATAGCAGTTTTTCTGTTTCTTTTGACTTTCTCATCTTTGAAATTGCTTCCTGTGCAAAATTTATTACATTTGTATGCCATAATTTGTTCAGCCATTCCCTCATCAGTGGGCACCTTGGTGCTGCTCCTATCTTGTTTTATATGAAAGGTCTTGATTTTACCTCTTTGGTGTATTAGTCCAGTCGTTGGGATTACAAGGTCAAATTATTCATCTGTTTTAAAAATATTTAACACTATACAGTGAAGATGATGAATACCACACCGTCTCCTTGCTGTTAAGATGGAGCTTTTCCTTCTACTAGAAGGGAGGGGTGAGAGGGAAAGGAAATCCAGTGACCAAAGGTTTTAGTGAAGATATTTGGCTAATTGTTTTTCTGCTAAATACACTTAGCCCTACTGGCTATCTGGAGGCACTTGCTCTTTCAGATTGACTACTTTAAGGGGGAATCTTCAGGAGAGTTAAAAGCAGATGGGGCTCGGTTGACCTTTGAACCATTTGTTACTTTGGTCTTCACTAGCATTTGTCCAACCTTTCTGTCTCACTTGGCAAGCACTTTCTCCTGGACTTCTGAGTGACTGAGCAGTGCTGTAATGGGAACAGGCGGAGGACTGACTCTAACAATTGAGACATCTCCGGTTCTCAGAGAGCCATTGTGACGTTTCCTGTCTCTGCAGTGCTCTACACCAGTTGCTAGAGCAAGTCTGTCTCACAATGCACTGTGTTCCTGTCTCTAAGGCCTGACTGAGCTGACCCATGTTTCCCTGCCCCCACTTTTTCTGTTCCCCCTCCCCCAGTGTTGCTTCTTTGAATGGAGCTTCTATTCTCTTAGGACAGGGCTGGGAAATTTCCAGCTGTTTCTTTGGGGCTCCACCCATGGGGGGGTATATGTATGCTTAGGGGGGAGAAGGGGCTCAAGCCTGGGAACTTGGCTCAAGTTCCAACCTCTGGGAATCTCTGAGGTGTAGCATCTATTACTTTGCCCATTTCTCTGTCTCCTTCCAAGATTGGGACTTTCAAAGGCTAGGCTAGGATCACCTCCTTGGGTATTCTCCTGGGGTGAGGGTAACAGACAAGTCATCCTCTTTAATAAGTTTTTAAAAATCCTTTTGTCTAACTGTTATATAATACTAATGTACAACTTATTTATATAAAAGCACTTTTAAGATCTTAAAAGTTTCCCCCTTAACAACTGTTTGTAAGTATTATTGTCTTTGCATTACAGTAGAAGAAAATAAGGTCCTTAAAAGTTGTGATTTGCATATCTTTACATAGTAAGCATCTGATGTGGTGTTTGAACACAGGTTCAAACTCAAAGTTCACTGACTCCTGACTCAAAGCTGGTGCCCTTTCCATTATACCATATTTTCTCTCCCTGTGTTAGATTTAGTGATGAAAAGGAAAGACAAGACATAGTCCCTGCCCTCAAGATGACTATTGTCTGATTGTGTCCAGTTGGAGACATAAAGGCAAAAACATATTAAAATAAAATAAAAAAACCCAGGGAAACTTATGTGTGAGATGAGTGTCATGGTATTTTACAAGAAAGAACAATAGATGGTGGGCAAAATGATTAGGAAAGGTTTCACAGAAGTTAGATTTGAATTGGATTTTGAAGGGTGATTAGATTTTGATAGAGAAGAGACACAATGTACAAAGAAAAGATGAAGCAAAGGTAGGAAGACCACCCCAGGAGAGTGAAGAGATCAGTCTGCATGGAATTAAGAGTTCCTATAAGCATCTAGGGACCAGATTATAAAGGGTCTTGGATCCTATTCCAAATACAGACTTATTAAAGGTTTTTGAATCATTTTTCCGTGAGAGTCAGTTGAAAGATAGCTCACTAATTTATAGTTGGGTGTATCTCTACAAATTGTGAATAATGTTCTTCATAAGACATTTCTTTTCTGTGGGCCAGCACATTCAGGAAATCTGAATGACAGTTCAGAAAGTTGTTAAAATTGAATCAGAATGAAAGGAATTAGATGTTCTCAAATGGCATTTTAACCCTCCCCTAAAAATTTATGCCCCTCCATTCTCTAGAATTATTTTTGTCAAAAGAAGAGGACTTTTTGAATTCAGGACACCCTCTCTCCCTTGGCCAGGCCTGTTGCCACCTTGACATGCTCCACTATGTCAGCTGTCCTTTTCTTGGATTCCATTTTAACTCTGTAGTCCTAATGGGGTACTCTCAAGTCTGGCATATGTGTTCCTGTGTCTCCAAAGAGTTCATTTATGATCTTTAATTTATCTTGTCTGTTATTTAATTTTTTAAGTCAGACCCTTACAGTTGGATGTCTTAATAGCCATTCTCTGCTCTCTGTAGTTGCCTTTTCTGTTTCTTTTTTCCTCTTCTACTTATAATCTCCTTTGATTTTTCTTCTTTGACCAAATTATGTCATTTTAGTTTTAGGGGGTGTGGGTAATGCATGTTGTGGTGTAGTTCATTTGGCGCTCATAGTGCTATTCCTCTGAAAATCTAAACAACTGAAAGTTATATATACCATAGGCACACAAGGAGAATACTGCCCATTGTAGGCTGTGGGATGTTGTTGCCTTAAGAAAAAATAGTAGCATCTTTAAGTGGCATCTAACATAGGGTTTTTTCTTTTTTCTCTCTAAAGGTTTGTCAGAAGACTTGAAATTCTGTGTACTCTATTTGGCAGAGGTAAGTATTTTTTTATTTGGGGTCATTCTCTTGAGCAACAGGTACATGTCAGTAGTGCCCTTTATTCTTCAATGATGGTGGGATGGCCTGTGCCTTTGATTTGCAGAATCTTAGTCAGACCCATCAGTTCTGCTACCATAGCATGTTTGTGAGGCAATATGGTTCAGTGGAAAAGGAACTAAATGTAGAACAAGAGATAGGAGTTTAAATCCAGTGTGACCTACCTTTGTGACATTCACAGACAAGTCTCTCCCTTTTTGGAGCTTTTGGGTTTGTTTTTTTAACTTGTAAAAGTTCCACTAACTCAAAGGCAGAGTGAAGAGCACTTTGGAAACATAAAAAGAACGAGTAAGATGTTTAATCTCTGTGGTCTCAGTTTTTGTTTTTTTTTTTTCTTTTAAAGAAAGGCATAATAATCTTTGTCTTTGTCTTCCTAGTAGAAGTGATAATAGGATAAAATAATAATAGATGTCAAATTTTTTCAAAAGTCTAATGGTGTTCAGATATAAGGACAGAATAATGCCAAGTATATAGTAAGTGCTTAATAAATACTTGATTTATTGGACTTGATTTATATTGTTTTTAGTTTTTAGTTAATTGGATAGTTCTGGCTTCTATCAAGCATGTATAACTGAACAAATAATTTCACTTCTCTTGGTGTCATTTTCTGTTTCTGTAAAAGAAAGGGCTTCAACTAGATAATTTCCAAGGTCCCTTTAAAGATGATAATAACAATGATAGTAAGTAATAACTATTATTATAGCTAGCTTTAATGTAGTGCCTTGTGGTGTACAAAGTACTTTTTGTATGTTGTTTCATTTGATTCTGACAACAGCCCTATAAGGTAGATGCTATTATTATCCCCATTTTATAGACAAAGAAACTGAGGCTGAGAGAGGTTAAATGACTTGAACAGGGTCACATAGCTAGTTTCTGAGTCAGGATTTTAACTCGTATCTTCCTGACTCCCAGTCCAGTGGCATTCTTTGCATCATGCCTTTTACTTCTAACTGTGCCTTTGAGCTTTAACATCTGTGATTCTAAGAGGAAATGTTCTTAACGTGAAAAAGGAGAGATTTGGGTCATACCAAAGGGAGTATTTCTTTAATGGCTTGGTAATAGCATTAAAATAGAACGGTGAAGGGAGGGTGTAGAATCTTTCCCTGGAGAGCTTCAAGATAACCATTCTTCCTGGGTGATTTAGAGAATTACTTTGTTTTGAAGTTAGAAGATTTGATTAGATGACCTCTCAAGGTTCCTTCCAGCTCTATGATTCTGTGATTCCAAGTCTCCTGGATAGCATCTGGACAGAGACTCTTAATTTCTTTAATAGTCAGCAAAATTCCATTCTGCTGGACTCAATTTGTTTTTCACAAAGAAAAACACTTTTTCTTGGGTCATTGATCTCTAGGGGCCTGTAGCCTGCCACTCTGGTAATGATTGATGAGTGCATATTAGTTTTGGGCCTTTCTCTTCACTGATGTACAGAAAGCATTTTTGCTGATCTGATACAGAAGGATTAGGGATGGAAATTTTGTAATGACTGAAAAATAATCTCTTTTCTCTTAATGGAATAGTAATTATAATAAAGGGGAAGGGTAGAATGATGGGAAGGAAAAGAGAAAGAGGAAAGGAGAAAAAGGAGGGGAGAGAACTTGGAGGGGGGAGTGAAAGGGAAGAGGGAGGGAGGGAAAGACACACACACACACACACACACACACACACACACACACCTCTCTCTTGCTCGGGATTTTCCAGGAAGAGTTTCCATTAAGTGAATTACATTGAGAGTCCTACAAATGAGCCCATATAGTAGTTTTAAGTGGCCATACATATTATCATAGAGTGACAATTAAGGGATTGCCCTCCTTTTCTCTACCCTCTTGTAATAAATATGCTGCCAGTGTCTTCTCCTTTAAGGTTACCTTGTAATCTACTTTGTGTGTATTTTCTGTGTGTTTGTACATTATGTACTATATATTATAAAATACTACACATAATATGCAAATTATATTGTTATTAATATAATATTGTATATATTACAAACATAATTGATGTTGGTAATTATATTAATATATTATGTATACATTGTTTTCTCTGTTAGAATATGAGATTCTTGAGGGTAGTATTGTTTTTTCTTTGAATCTACATTAGTATAGTGCCTGGCATATAGTAGGTACTAATTAAGTGCTTATTGATTAATTTTTTGTAGAAGAAACTGGAAGTTTTATGTTTTTCCATTATGGAAATAAATGATTAGATTCTACTTATGTTTAGTATGAGGCAAAGATAGTTGTTACTAGTCAAGAAATTGTGTGTTGAAGTCTCCTGAATGTGCTTTAGGTACCTGTGTCTTGACCTATTGGAGAAATATTTTTTAGCCATCACAAGCCCAGGAAATAAGCAAAATTTTATGCCCAACTTTAGTTGACCGTAATACATATACATTCATTGAAGTTGGCCAGAGGAGCTGTGGTTGGATTTTGGGTTCCAACTGAGAGTAAGGTTAGTACTTTTTTTTAATATATCACTACTGGTAACCTGCAGAGCCATGGCAACAAGATAGAAAAAACAAAAAACAAAAAACCCTTTCCCTTCCCTCAAACAAACAAAAACAAAAAAACCTCAAAACTGACAGTGCTTCAGATTGCAGGAAGGCTGAAAGAAAGTTTTGGTCTCTGACAAGTACCAGCCATAAGACTAACCCCCTGGGACAATATACAATGACTATATGTTGTTCTGGTTTAAAACACGTTGTCTCATTTGCTTATTATTAAAAATGGGTCACTCTTAAGCAATTGTGGAAAGAACTGATGAAGTTTAGGATATGTTAGAAAGACTGTGAAAAGTAAGAACTGGGAAGCATTATTTTTACTTTATCTCCTATTTAATATTGTGACCCTGGGTGCTCCTTTCCCTCTCTGGGCCTTAGTTTCTTCACTGGTGAATGAGCATTAGACCAGATACTTTCTAAGGTCCCTTCTGCCTGAAATTGTTTGATTGTATAGAATGCTAAAGAGCTAGTCTCTATGTCCTCAGTCTCAGTTGTCTCCTTTTTATGGAAGACAGAAGAACAAGAGAG
This sequence comes from Sarcophilus harrisii, assembly GCF_902635505.1. Lineage (NCBI taxonomy): Eukaryota > Metazoa > Chordata > Mammalia > Dasyuromorphia > Dasyuridae > Sarcophilus > Sarcophilus harrisii. The sequence continues at coordinate 478,105,595 of NC_045427.1, read as the reverse complement.
AATTAGACTAAATTAAAGGGGGGCTAGGTGGCACAATGACTAGAGTACCGAGCTGAGCATCTTCACTAGTTCAAATCTGACCGCAGACATTTACCATGGGCAGGTAACTAACTCTCTTTTGTCTCAGTTTGCTCATCTGTAAAACGAATTGAAGAAGGAAAGGCAAACCATATCAGTATTTTTCCCAGGAATACCCCAAATGGGGTCACAAAGAGTAGGGCATAACTGAAATTTCTCAACAACGAGTTGTCCATAAAGATGAATTACTCTGACTACCAAAGTGATAAAATGTGCTCAAAGTAAAGAGTGAGGAAAACACTGCCGGTGGAGTTAGAAAACCAGAATTGGGAGCTTAAATCCTGGTTTCACCATTTGTTCGTTGTGTAACTTGGTGCCAAGGTTTTACAAACCACCCCTGAGCCTCACTTTTCTCACATGTAAAATGGGCATAGAATTTGAAGTATTTATAGGTTTGTAAAGCCAATGCTTTATTAACTTGAGAATATGAAGCCTTCTGAGCCCTTGGAAACAAAGAGTAATTGCTCCCTGATGATGATTTGGTAGAAAGCAGATTTCTATCATATTTGATAGGGGGAAAAAATGGCCTTATTCTAGGAGAGAAACTATGCATTGATTGGTGAGCTAATTCTAAAAGGAATTAGGTCCTAATTCGAGTTAGGCTGAAATTGTTTTTAACATTCATTTTTTAAAATTGTGAATTCCAAATTTTTTCCTTTCCCTTTTCTCTCTCTTTCTATTTGAGAAGGCAAGCAGTATTATATCACTTATATATGTGAAATCATGTAAAACATATTTCTATATTAACCATGTTACAAAAAAAACCACATATAAAAACAAGAGAAAGTAAGTGAAAAAATCTGCAATGTGCACTCAGAGTTCATTAGTTCTGTCTCTGGAGGTGCATAACTTTTTTTTTTTTTTTTTTTTTTTTTAGTCATGGGTCCTTTTGAATTGGACCATTGTTTCAGTGAGAATAGCTAAGTCTTTACAGTTGGTCATCATCACAACGTTGCTATTATGTAATATGTAATGTTCTCTTAGTCTCAATTCTAGCATTTCTAATACCATATTGAATAATAGTGATGATAATGAACTTCCTTTCTTTATCTCTGATCTCATTGAGAAGGTTTCCAGGAAAACATGTTTTTGAGGAAACGCAGACAGTCCCAAGTATAGAACACCTGGGAGAAATCCTGGTGACTGACCATTTTATCTAATGGTAAAAGGGTGATGTCCCCTTAGCACCATGTGCTCTTCAGTATTTAATAATTGCAATTTGATTGTTTCATTACACATACTGGCAACCAAAGCTGTTGCCACCTTCAGAATTCCAAACAATAGAATCTATTGTTTGTAGTTGGAGACTGCAGTGGGCCCAACAAAATATCTTTCTTTTATCAGTATTCCTTTTTCACCAAGGAAATGATTTGGAAAAATTTTGCATTCACTACAATATCATGATATTGCCTTTGGAGCAGGTGTATTTTTTTAAACTTTATTCCCAGTTTATTTGTCACTGATGAGTGTTTTGAAAGGAAGGAACCCCATTTTTACTATATAGAATCCTTTATGTGCTTTCTTTTCTAAGATGTACATACTTCTGTTTAAATGCATAAAATTAAATACATAGAATTACAAAAGAACAAATTATAATAGTTAAAATATTTAAAAAACAAATGCAGACTCTAGATTAAGAATTCTTGCTTTAACTAGTCTTGTAAGTTAAAGAGTTTTTGTTTACTTTGTAACATGTTATTCCATGTTTTCTAATTTTTTACATACTTGCTTTTTCTAAATTTCTAAAATTAAAAAAAAATTACTTTCAGTAAACTTTTTTTCTAGCCTTCTGTTTAGTTTGTTTGTTTTCCTTCAATTCTTACTATTCCTGCTTGACTGAGCAGAGAACAGGGGAACTATTGTCTCCTTATTTCTGGAAACTATGCCTCTTTTCTTGTATGTTACATTTTATTACTGAATTATTTTTGAGCATATAGTCCAAAACCCTCCAATTTTTAAAAGAGAGATAATTATCCACATTTTACCCACCCTTTGAAATTTATTTTTAGTACTTTTTCATTATATTCACATGCTCTTGCTCAGATATTGCTAAGTCATTGGATACATACTTTGTTTCCATTTTGTAGTAATAACAAAACTATATTATGAATGATTTTTTTTTGTTTTTTATTTTTGTTGGATAGATAGAACTTCTTGGAGTATAGTCCCAGAGTGCAATCTGTGCATCAAAGAAATGATTAATTTGATATTTTTTCTGGCATATTCCAAATAGTTTTCCAGATAAGGTGAATTTATTCTAACCTGCTAGCAGTAAAGTAGCATTCTGTCTTTTCATAGCCACTTTAATAATGAATTTTCTTATTGTTTCCCATATTTGTTAATTTGATGGTTGTGAGATAATATTCAGACTGACCCTAATTTGCATTTTTATTCGTTATTTTGAACAATTTTTCAAATGGTTATTAATAGTTTGTATTTCTTCTTTTGAGAACATTTTGATCATATTCTAGACCTACTTGTATACTTGTATATTAGAAAATTGTCCTTCATATTTCAAATATGTTTCAATTTCCCATAGATTTTGGATGTCTGACCTTTAGAGATATTTAATGCAAAGATTTTTTTCATATCCATAGCTTTTCTTTTGCATTAAATAGCTTATGGATTTTTGACCTTTTGAGATATATATATATATATATATATATATATATATATATAGTGATAAATTCCTCCTTTCTTATTTGTTTTCTTATATATTCTTCACTTTTCTTCCCTGATGGCATGATTTCTAGCCTATTTTTAGGATCTCAGTAAATTATATTTGATTATGATGGTACATCAGAAGAAAAGAGTCCTTGAGAGCAGAATTAAATTCAGATTCTCCCCTGCCAGGCTTTGCAACCAAGTACCACTTGTCCCATTTTCTGTGGGATAAGAGTCCCCCTGTATCTGGGAACAGTGGGGTTAGAGTGGGATTGGAGACTTTTCAGATTTTTCTAATTTCTCTTATCTAAGCAATGAATTGAACTAGTTGTGAATGGCTATGCTTGAAAGGCCCACATATTGAGATGGATGTTTGGCCTTTCATTAAGACTCAAAATGCAGCTTTTTCTCCTGAGCCAGGGAAAATTCTATGAATTTTCTCTTGTTTTTGAAAAATGCAGAACATACTTTAAAAAAAAAACTAAACCTGTCAAATTCAAAGGGAGCAAGGCTAATCCTTTGCATATGTCTTTAGGAATATAGTGGAACTTCTTTACAAAGCTAGTGTCAGTAGCTGGATTAAGATCATAGGCTAAATGTGTCATAACAGGATTTAACTTTATGCATTTATTATTTGGTCATATTATCTGTCAAAGCCAATGTAACAGTGAACTGTATTGTATTGGAATTATTTTGAATTGGGGACATTACTTAATTCAATTAATGTTCCAGGTTTGACTTTACCAGAAGAAATAGCACTTTCAAGGAGTGGACCTGGAAGGTGGGATCTGAAGGAGGAGACCATATTAACATAGCACTGAGCAATAGTAGTTTATAGTTTCCCTGAATTAATAGTTTACATTCCAAGTACTGGAACATACATTTTGATTAAGTTCAAGAGAATGGATAAAACTCATTCTTATTGTGAGAGACCAGGAAATGTTTATCCAATATCATCCCTAAAAAAGGAACTGCCAAGTACTTGTTGCTAGAGGGCAGTTGTACATGAAACAACCCTCCAGGTGACTACATTTGTTCTTAACCCTATTAAGATTCTACTGATTTTTCTTTTAAATAATTTGAGTTCCTGCTACCCTTTAGGGTCTAGTCTGTAAGGAACATCAGCACTGCCCAGTAAATGAAAGCTTAATGGATTTTGAAGAGTTGCATGAAATTCTGGCAGGCCATTTTTAAAGAAGGGAGCACTAATTCTCAAGAGGGAAATGGGAGAGGTCACATGTTAAGTGTTAGGTCACATCCAGTCAGGGAAGGATACTGTAGAAGACAGTATAAGATACTGTTAAAGACAGTTCAGGATACTGTGAAAGACAGGAAGGATTCTGTCCTTTTCTCTGATTCCCAACTTCTTTTCCTAGGATCTACATTGTAGATTTTAAAAGTTTTCTTCCCAGTCAGTTGCCATCAGAGTCTATCCTTGTTCCTAAGAGGGCAGGGTATCAGTTGACAGTAGGAGCTTAACTGATACTTACATTCTGCTACTGTTTTACACTGGGGGAGCCTTGCTCCAGAAGCTAAAGATATATAGTTCCCTGAATCTGGAATGGAGAAATTTTGTTTCTCTTTCTTTTGTTCTTTTAAGACATTTAATATTGCTTAGGGATATGACTGAATGTTTTTTGATGTGAAGTGAATGGTACATTTGGGATTTATCTTTTAATGGGTTAGATTGCTTAGATCATGAGTATTGAACCAGATCACTCTTTTGAAGCATCTCTTACTTATTATGGACCCCAAATGGCAGGACTAGAGAAGAAAGATATCATCCAGACTTTGCTGCTGCCTCCACTCAAGTGGAGTTTTTTAGCCTGAAGTTTTGAACAGTTATCTGTTTTCATGGCACAAGTAGAAAAAATGCTTGAGGACCTGGGATCAGAGTCAAACTCTGCTACTTATCACTGTGTGACTTTGAGCCTCAGTTTGGGCTTCAGTTTTCTCAGTGAAGAGATTGGACTAATGACGTGGCAGGAGTCTTTCAGCTTTGAATCTATGCTTCTGAAATCATGGCCCTGTGATGTTAGTAACTTTTGTTACTAACTTACAGGCTTTGTATGTCAGATTCTGACACTGGCTCTTCCCTAGACGGTCAACACCTTGCTATTCAGGATCACATGAATGCCCTCAGGAGCCCTCTGTCTAACCCAGCTGCCTGTGTCTGGATTTCATCTTATGTCCAAAATTGCTTAGCATTGTGCTGTGGGACATGGAAATGGGATAAAGAAATATATAACTTGTGAAAAGTGTAATTAGAACATAACTATGAAATAATAGTGATAACAATATAACCTTATTTGAATAGTGCTTTATGATTTACAACATAATATTTTCCTGTAGATTTCATAGATTCCTTACAACAACCTGTGAGTTAGATGATATTATCTGTGTTGAGGGTGAGGAAATGGAGGCTCTTAAAGGTTCATTGATTTGCCTAAGGTCACACAGATAGTTGGCTGAGAGTAGAATCCTGGCTATCTGGCTTCTGATTCTGGGCTTTTCATTACAGCAGGCTTCCACAGAAACCAAGAAAGATCCCTGTTGGGCTGGGGTGGGGCTAGCCTTTCATGACATTGGTACAAAATACCCAAGCACTTTTATTCTTCAGATTTTGCTCTAGCAGCCTTCTCCATTGTGCTCCCTGTCACATGGTATGACCTCATTGACATTTGCTCTCTACCTCATTATACAGCTTTTCTCTCTGGGGAACTGAAAAGCCATTCCTCCCTGCTGTCCCTCCTCTCCCCCTTCCCCAGCCTTTTCTAGGGACTTGCCAGCTGGCCACTGAATCAGTGAGCTTTCCCACTCCTCTTCCCGGCCTCTGGGTCAACCAAGATTAATGTGCATTTGTGGCTTTTAACGGACACTTGCTACTCTCTCTCTGAGATGGGTGCTGGGTCTAAGATGTTAAGAACTAAACAGCAACGGGGCATTAGTGATGATCTTCTCTGTTTTCCTTGACGTCAGAAGGCGGAGTGCTTATTAACTTTGGAAGCCTACTCTCAAGAGCAGAAGAAGAGGGTGTGTTGGTGCTTGTCCAAGAACATTGCCAAGCAGCAACAGCTGGCAGCAGCGCCACAGGAGAGCAAGGTAAGGATGCCTCACTTTACTTTTCCCCAGCTGTCTCACCTTTCATAGGGCAGTGCTATGTTGGTCACAGATTGGTAAGTACTTGATCTGACTGTGAAGTTCTCAGAACCAGAGCATTAAGTTTGTGGGAGAATTGATCAGAGCTCCAGAATTTATTTACATCTGCCAAACTAGTTTCTGGCATAGATGCTTTCATAGTCTTCCCCCCCCCCCTAGTATTTTATTAGTCAGCTGAAGGGGACTAGCTATGCTTACACACAAGACGTTTGAACCCACTATTCTCTAGTGGACCCAAAGTGGCAAGTGCAGAATGAAAACAATGGAATAATTTTCTGTTCATTACTTATATTATCTAGTGCAGAATTTAATCTGGGCTGATTCCCTCTATTCCCTTCCTTCCCACTCCTCCACTTCCTCTGTTGTTATTTGCTCCCCTCACCCCCTCCCAAAACAGCATACATCTTCTCTTTGTCATCAGTTACTGCATGGTCATTCACTAAATGCTATTTAGGAGGATCCTCAGAAAGGCATATTTTAATAGGTAATATTAATCTACATCAAATGTAATTTGAAGAATAAATCAGTCGCAAAATAAATCACATGATTTAAAGACAAACATGGGTTAAAGACAAACAGGAAAAAACACATGAGGTTGTTTTGGATTATCCTGGTCCACTTGATGATATGGATAATTATAGTTACATAGCAGATCTGTTTTTTCTAGGCCATTTGACTTGGAAAGTACAGGAAGCTGGGCCAAGGTCTGAACACTATTGGTCTGAACAATTAATCTTGAAAATATAGCCCCTAGCAAGTCTGTAGAATAATGTTCTTTGTTCATGGTGTAGTGAGTTTCTGTCTCTTAGAGTAGCATCTCTTCCTCTGTCCCATCTCCTAAGAGGAGTGTAGCATTTCTCTTCCTTTCTGTATGATGGTATTTTACAGTAATATCTTTTCAATAAGATCTATATCTTAACAGGGTTTGAAATCTTGAAAGAACGAGGCTGTAATATAGAGCTTTTATGCACCAGCTAGTGGGTAGTGGATGTTTTTGGTTTTAAACAGGAAGGTTCTGTGACAAATTATTAGTGTAGGGAACCAGAGCCTTTAAGTTCTAATACAGTTTGTGCCTCAAATTTTTCCACTAATCCTGGGGATTTTGCTTGTGATTACAAACAAAGAAAATTACCATAGGAGGATTTTTTTTTCCATGCTGGTGAAAAGCACCATCTTAACTGACTTGCCTCAAAGATCCAAGAGAGTTTACCTCCCTTCTCCTAAATCAGCCTTTTCTCATCTCTTTCAAAATGTGACTAAAACTACTTTTTAACTTGCCTTATGCTGGTCAGAAAGTGGCATCCTACCTAAACTAGGATGGCACATGGACAGCAGGATGCAATTGTGTGAAGAGACAAGTTGGATAAAAGGCCCAAGAATTCCACTGGCTCCCTCTTCCCATCTCCTTATCAGCCCTTATTGTCCCAGAGCTAACAGGTTGTCCTCTTGGCCTCATTCTGAGGTATTAGATACACATGGCAGCAGAACTGTAGGATGCTAAATAGGGGTGTGATAATTCGGACATGGCTATCTGATAGGAAACCTTGCCTAGAAGGTGACCGTGGCTAGAGCTAGCAGGGGATGGAAAGAGCTGTTCTTCAACTTCCTTGAGAATTTCTCTTATGGAGTTATAAAATCATAAAATCTCAACATTAGAAGGGACTCTAAAGGCCAGGAATTGTTGACTCTAATCTCTGTTGTGCCACTTTCATATTGGATAAGCCACTTGGCTCCTGTGGGCTTAGTTTCTTCATATATAACATGAGGGAATTAAATTAGATAATTTCTAGGGTCCCTTTTGGTTTGGACATTTTATGATTCTGTGCAATATCATTCTCATGTCATTTAGTCCAGCTTTTTATCCAGTTTAGGAATCCCTCCTACATCATCCCTGAGAGGTAGTCATCTAACAACTACTTGGATACCCATCAGGAATTACGATCATACTATCTCCCTTGGTATCCTGTTTGTTTGTTTGGAGATAGCTTTAAGTGTGAGAAAGTTCTTCATTATATTGAGTTAAAATCCACCAAACTTTAACTTCCATTGGTCTTGGTTCTTCTTCGGAGCCTCACGGGACAAGTTTGTCTCTACTTCCACCTCATGACCTTTCAGATATAGCAAACCAGTTATCATGTCAATTAGTCAATTAAATATTTATCAGGTTCCTACTATGTGTCAAGTACAATGATAGCTAAGTATTGAGGAAACAAAGACAAAAAAATGAAATAATTTTTACTCTTGAAGCTTACATTCTTTTGGGGGTGTTAATATGTACATATACAAGTATATATAGTATTAGCATATACAGAATAAAATCAAGAGAAGTCTTGAATAGGAAGGGATAGAAAAAATTTCATATAGAAGATGATGGTTGAATTATGTCTTAAAGGAAATGAGGAATTCTTTGAGATGGAAGTGAGGAAGGGAGTATATTTTAGGCAAGGAAAATAGTCATTGAAAAGGCATAGAGAAGAGAGATTGAGTACCATATGTGAGGAACAAAGAGAAGGTCAGTTTAATTATATTATGGGGCACAGAAAAAGGAACTTATGTAAAGGCAGTTAGGTAGAACAGTGGAAAGAGTCTTAGACCTGGAATCATTAAGGCCTGAGTTGAAATTACTAGTTGTATGATCCTGAGCATACAGTTTAGAGCTAATTTACCTTAGTTTCTACATCTGTAAAATGAACTGGAGAAGAAAATGGCAAGCCATTTCAGTATTTCTATCAAGAAAACCCCAAATGGGGTCACAAAGAATCAGATATGACTGAAACAATTGAACAACAACATATATAATAAAATTGGAAAAATAGGTTGGGACCAGGATGTGAAGAACTTTTAAGAGCCACATAGAAGACTTTATATTGTATCCTGGAGACAATAGTAGTAGTATTACTGTAGTATTGAATAGAGAAGTGGGCATGTTGGATCTTAAGGAAAATCACTTTGGCAGCTATGAGGACAATGTTTGGTGTGAGACAGGGAAACCAGTGTGAAGTCATTGCAGTGATTCAGAAAGGGTGAGCTAAGATGGTGGCTCTGGCAGGAAAGAGAAAAAGGCATATGTAAGAAATATCATGAAAGTAGAAACAGCAAGATTTGGAACTGATTGGATATTTGGGGTAAGGGAAGAATTAAGGATGATGTTGAAGTAATGAATGTGGGAGCCTGGAAGAATGGTGGTGCCTTTGATAGAAACTGGAAATTTGGTAGAGATGTGAAGTTGAGGGGATAGATAATGAATTCTACTTTGGAATTATGGAGTTTGAGATGTCTCTAATTTGAAATGTCTATAAGTTAGTAATGTGAAACTGGAACTCAGGCAACAGAGAAGGGCTGGATACATACTCTTTGAAACATATGCCTAAAGATGATAGCTAGGTCATGTAGTAGAGAGAGTAGAGTGCTGGGCCTGCTGTCATAAGAGTCAGAAAGACTTGAATAAAGAGAAAGGGGCATATGTAAGAAATGTTGTGGAAGTAGAAATGGCAAGGTTTGGGATCTAACTGGATATTTGGGGTAAGTGCCTTGACACCCTTACTAACTGTGTGAGCCTGGGTAGGTCACTTAACTCCATTTGCTTCAGTTTGATCATTGTAAAATGAGCTGGAAAAGGAAATGACAAACCAAGAAAACCCCAAATGGAGTCATAAAGGGTTGGATATGACTGAAATGATTGAACAACAACAAATCTTTGGAAGCTGATTAAGTCAACAAAAGAGAAAGTGTAGAGAGAGGAGTCCCGCCTTGGGGAACACCTACAGTTAGGAAGGATGACATAGATGATGATCCAGCAAAGGAGACTTGGAAAGTGGTTGTACAGATAGGAGGAGAACTAGGAAAAAGTAGTGTCCCCAAAATCCAGAGAAGAGAGAATATATAGGATGGTCATCAACAGTATTAGATGTTGCAGAGAGATCAGTGGGAAAAGACCATTAGATTTGGTACTTAAAAAATTGATGACAAGTTAGGGAGAGCACTCTCAGTTGAGTGATTAGGTCAGAAGTCAAATTGTAAAGAGTTGATAAGAAAGTAGAAACATTGAGTGAAGACAGCTTTATCTAAGAGCTTAATTGAGAAAAGGTGAGAAAAGGGTGAATGGTATGGATGAATGATAGCTTGAAGGAATGATAGATCTAATGCAAGTTCTTTATGTATGGGGACCATTTGGGCATGTGTGAAGACAAGAGGAAATGAACCAGTAGACAAGAGTTTGAAGATTGGAGGTAGAAGGTGATTGAACTTGCAGTCTGGTGGTAAAGACAAGAGAGACAGGATCAAGAGTACATGTAAAGGGGTTGGTCTTATGGAGAAGGAGAACTGCTTTTGTTATTAGAGACTGGAGGAAAACAGCAAATGATAATGTCAAGGGGATTGGGAATGAAGAGGAGGGAAGAAGTAGCTCCTGGTCAGTATCCAAGAGAGACAAAAATGAAAGTGAAAGACTTCAGCCAAGGTAAAAGCAAATAAAAAACTCTCAAATCTACTATACCAACATGGAAAAAAGCTCTATTATTTTGAAGAGGGGGGGAAAGCTTTTATGCAGTCTGCCAGTTGTTTTTTAGAGAAGGAAAAAAAAGGGATGGGGGTTGGGGAATGAATGATCCTTAGTGTGTTGTAGATCTTAATATTCCAAGATAAAAAAGTTTCTATTCCCTATCCCTCGTGGAAAAGGCTTCAACTAGATTATTCTACCAGAGGAGGGCAACCTTAGATTTAACTGAGCTTTAAAGAAAAGGCCTCTCCTTCCTTTCTCTCCTCATCTAAAGGGCTTCAACTAAGACTGATCAGGAGGGGAGAACTTTCGTAATTTCTTAAAGGAAAAGATCCAGGTTGAAATTCTACCCTAAAGAAAGTAAGCTCTCCCCAGAGTTGGGAAATCTAGAATTAAACTCTTGAGGCCTCAACCACAAAAATGAACAAAGCAAAAAAGAATAAAGGACTTTTATGATGTCAGAAATGAGCCCAGAAGAGAATAACTCCAAATTACTAACTACAATTAAAACCTCAAAAAAAAAAAAAAAAGGAAAAAAACTTGCTCACAAGAAAAATTAGAATTCTTTGATGAAATGATTAAAGAATTAAAAAAAAATATGTAAAAGTGATTTTGAAAAAAGGACCAGCAGCTTAATAGAAGAGGTACAAAAATCTTATCCTGGTAACAAACTCCTTAAAAATAAATAAAACCCCCTCTGTGAATATCATATTTCAAGAAATTATTAAACAGAAAATGACAGATATGTTAAAATATAGAATATAGAAAGCACTATTCTCCTAAAAGAAACACCAAAATAAAAACTCTCAGAAATTTCATTACCAAAATTCAGAACTTCCAAGACAAAAGAAAAAATAATGCAAGCAGTCAGAAAGCAAGAATTCAAATATTCAAAAAAAGCCACAGTCAAGATCATACAAGATTTTGTAGCTATCCCTTTATTTATTTATTTTTTTGTCTTTTTTTTTTTTTATTTAATAGTCCTTCACCCACAGGTTACATGTATGGGCAACTCCACAGCATTGACAACTGCCAAACCTCTCATTCCAACCCTTCCCCTCCTACCCCCCATCCCCTCCCCCAGATGGCAGGACGACCAACAGATGTCAAATACATTAAAATATAAACTAGATACACAACAAGTATTCATGACCAAACCGCTAACCTGCTGCACAAATAGAATCAGACTCTGAAACACTGCACAATTAGCCTGCGAAGGAAATCAAAAATGCAGGTGGGCAAAAATATAGGGATTGGGAATTCAATGTAATGGTTTTTAGTTATCTCCCAGAGTTCTTTCGCTGGGCGTGTAGCTATCCCTTTAAAAGAGCAGATTACATGGAGTAAGAATGACTTTCTGAAAGGCAAAAAAAAAAAAAAAAAAAAAAAAAAAAAGATATATAACCAAGAATAATTTTATCCAATGAAGGAATTCTACAAGGAAAGAAAAAATAGAACATGAGTGAAATGGAAGACTTTCAAATATTCTTGATGAAAAAAAAAATGGAGCTGAAAAGGAAAATGCTGAAATCCAAATACAGGAGTTTAAAGGAAAAAAATATATAAATACAAGTGGACAACCAGAAAGTTCTTTATAAGAGTGAACTGTTACATTCTAATTTATGGGGGATTTTAAATGGGTTCTTTCAGAATCCTAATGTCACAAGAAATCATACATTTTTATTAATTTTTTGTTATGTTTTGAAGATGCTATAAGAAAAAGAAAATGAGAGAAGGGGAGGAGGATGCAATAGGAAAAGATGGAGAAACTTAACACATAATATACAAATGAGTTGCACAAATAGAATATATATATATATATATATATGTATATATATATATGAACATGGAAGGAATGAGGAGGGGGAAACGCATCACTACTTTCATATGAACAAGTCAAAAGAGTACAGAATGCAAATAACAAGAATTTAGCTTAGAAATATGTTCACTTAATAGGGGTATAGGGATATAGATAGGAACAAAAAGAGGGAAAAGAAGTAGTAGAAGGAAGATACATTCAAGGAGAGATTAATCAAAAGCAAAACAGGGGATAGTGAAGAGAAGTTTAAAAGAAAAAAAAGTAACAACTTGAAATAAATAGAGCAAAGCAGAGAAGAAAAAAGAAAATAAAAAGGAAATATCTATCATAACTGAGCAAAATCCAATGATAAGTCATTTTACAAGAAACATACTTGAAACATAAAGACTAACAGAGTTAAAGATGTTGGATCAAAATCTATTTTGCCTCAGTTGAACACAAGCAGAAGTAGCCCTTATAATTTCAGACAGGGCAATGGCAAAAATTAACTTAAATTAAAAGAATCAATCAAAGGGAGCCAGTGAAACTTAAGGGAATAGTGTGTCAGTATCATGAGGTCTGAGTTTTAGTCACAAATTTCCGTATCACAAACATTTGTAAAAAGAAGGGATTGAACTAGATGATTCTTATGAGGTATTTTTCTAGATCTAAACAGTGACTTTAAATAATTAGGCTTAAAGGGGTCTCCATAAAGGTTTAGAGTCAACTGCCTCAGTTTTAACAAATGGTTCTAAACTACATTCCCTTTTGGAAATGTTTAATATCATGTAGGGAGGCTGCAAGAAAGGAAAGCCAAAGGGGAACTCTGTGCAAGATTATTGTGCTATACCCATTTCCTGTTGGCTATAAGTTTTTGTGTATATGGGGGCCCTGTTTTATGGCAATAGAGATTCCTAGTTATGATGGAGAGAGTATTGGCAAAGCTAGGTAGTTCTGGGACTCTTTCCTTAGGAGGCTTAATTCTTTTTCTCAGGTTCTGATTAAGTAAGGAGTTGCTTAATAGTTTGGGGTAAGTTTTTTTTTTTCTTGCTTTTTTTTTTCTTTTGTTCTAGTCTCTTCTCTTCACAGTTCTCTCATTCAACTCCTATATACTTTTTCTTTTACCTTATTGGAAAATGTCTTTTTCTTTCTTGAAAAACTCATATAAAATTCCCATATGTTCATGATGCTTGGTACAATATTCCCTCGAACAGAAATGTCAGAAATGTAGCCCATCATGTTTCTGAATGTGGCATGAATCTTGTAGTTCCTTTTGGAATTTATAGTATTCACGAAAAATTAAATTATATAAATATGTATGGTTTTCCAAGTTAGTATGTGACCTCTGGGGTTTCTTATGTAAGGTTTAGTGGGTTCTGTTTCTATTTGAATTTGATATCACTGCTCTGGAATTCCTTGCTCAAAAAAATTTCCTGCCCTCCATCAATTTAAGATCTAATGTAGAGTGAGTATAGAAAGTATTTGTTATTTTGGACAGTCACCAGATATTTGTTTTTATGCTATGTAAGGTGCTATTCCAGATATTGTGTGAATTACAAAAGAAATCTAATTTGGATTCTGCATTAAAGAGCTTTATAATCTAGGGAGATGTTAATGTGGAAAGATAACTAATGAGATAAAACAGTGTGTAACAAGTATCATATAAATTGGGAAAGATAATGAGTTTTTTTTTTTTAAAGCTAAAAAGAGGGGGGAAAAATCAGAGATCTTCTTATAGAGGAAGCAAGATTTGAGTTGGTCTTGGAAGGCTAGGCCAGGAGAGAGGCCACTCTGGGAGGGGAAGATGGTCTGGATGATAGGAGGCATGACTAGGCAAAATCTAATTTAGCTGAAATATAGAATGTGTACATAGAAGTACTAGGAAATAGATATTACTGGAAAAGGTGGGTTGTGACCAGATTATAGATAACCTGGAAAGACAGGCAAAAGAATTTGGGCTTGCTCTTAGAGGCAGCAAGGGGTCTTGAGAATTTCTGAGCATGCTGAAAGGGCACTATAAGAAGATTAGTTTGGGGAAGACATTTGTGGTAAAACCTAAACCCAGAAATAAAAGGATAGATAGTTCCATGTTTTTCCTGTTGCACTGCATCATTATTTTTGAGTATCTGTATAAAAGTGGGGAAACTGAGACTGTAAGATGTCAAAACAGGATACTGAACTACATATAACACTAGGGCTTGATTTCATTTTCCTCTGAGTTAGTCTGATCATGCGGCTATTACTATCTTGTCATTCTCCTGCAGCAGCTAGGGAAGGGAAAATTGAGAATGATAACTGTTATCTAATTACTCAGATCCTTCTGCTTGTGTTTAGTAGTCTTACTAGTTATAAATTTGTAGAAAATGGAGATCAGCAAGAAAGGCAAATTCAGATGAGATGAAGTGAACTCACTGAAATAGACGGAAAGCTAATTCCAGTTCTGTCTGGTTCCACAGAAACTCCACCCTCACAGCTCTTTCCATCAGGAGACAGCGCAAGCCAGCTCAACCTGTGAAACTCAGCATAGAAGCTTTACATCATCAGGACAAACTCTCATTGGATGATCAAACCCAAGGGCAGGACTCTGCTTCTAACAACTTGACCCTTTTTTTGGGTATCCTCCACTTGAGTATCCTCCATTTCACAATAACATCATCTCAATGTGGAGGACTAAGATGTGACCTCGATGGTGTGCAGGGCTATCCCAAGAGAGGGCCTCCAAGGCACTGTGCAGATTGGTACCTAATGGTCCACAACAGAGGAGACTCAGAGGAGACTTGATGGAGCGCTTTCTGATGAGGAAGAAATGAATAAAATCTCATCTATCCTTCCTCATTCCCTGTGATATCTCCTTCTCTACTGGAAGGGCAGGAAATGGCTAGAGAGTCTTTATAATCCAGAGTAGTTAGCTTCTAGGAAGCTTACCATTTTCTGAACGCCTGGATTTAAATATGGGAAAAAATCATGTAAGCATTGAAAATTGTAGGGACTTCTAGATCGGAAGAGATTAAACATCTCTCCCAGTTTCCATCAGTACAACTAGCAGATGGATCAAGAGGGTTTTTGGATTTTTCCTTGAACCTTCCATATTTTGACAAAGAATATGGTCAGTGTCATGGAAGGTAGGAAATATGCTGACTTAGTTCAAGTGAATTTAAGTTCTCTGAACTGAATTAATCTATTCATATCCCCGAGAGTGTGATATATCCTTAGGCCTTAGCAGGAAGTGATTTTTCCCATTGTCATTAAAATGAATTTTAGAAAGAAAAACAAATGGCAGCATTTGTAGAGTAGTTGAGGTCAGGAACTACTTCAGGAAAGCTCTTTGCTTCCTTTTGGATTAAGAAAGGTTCAGTTATCTATCATGAGTGGACTTAAACACTCCACAGATTGTAGATGCCTTGCTGTAGGCCTTGGTTGTTAGTCTTTTGAGTTTGGAGGACAATTTACCTTATAGGTATATTTTAAGAAGAGTATTTTTCCATAATAGCCTCTGACATCTCTCCTGCTGCTGTCCTTTATCTTATTCAGAATGCTAATGAAATTTGGGGGAGCTATTTATTGTTTGCATTTCACTGTAATTATCTGTCCAGAACTCAGAGGAAAGCAGGAAAGAAAATTTGAGTCTCTGGGACTCAAGCACACTAACCATCTAATTAGGGTTCATAAACCCGTAAGTTTTAGATGAAATAAAGTGATTGGTCTGCATGTCATTTTGTCAGGCCATTGCATTATCCCTGGCTCTCTCTGTATGATGCAGCACAATGCTGGGCCTTTGTTGTCATTCTTTGTGGGATTCTACTTAGCGTATTGCCCGATTTATTTTTTAAATTTTGGGCTGCTTTGCTCAAATGGGTATATCTGTTGGAATCCCAGTGACAGTGAAGAAGAGATTGATCCCCTAAGAAAGAACAAAGTGAATTATAAGGATCTTGTTCTGGGGAACTAGGGCCCGAGTTAATGTCGATCCATGGGCTCAGGGAAGAAATTAAAGCCAGCTCTTGCCAGTGACCAACTGTTCAGGGTTAATGCTAAGCTGCTTCAGGTGAATGACTGAACAATGAAATCTCTAAAGAAGTTTTGCAGGATCTGCACAGACAGTAAGATGCTCTTTGATTTAATTCTGCTCAGAAATGACATTAAAGGGAATAACTGAGTAAGACTCAGGAAAATTGCATTTCTGGGAAAGCAGGGACAGGCTGCCTCCCCATGACTCCACTTTGCTTCTCAGTGGAGGCATTCTAGAAAATCTTCATGAGCATTGGGCATAGGACTTGGTCAGGACTTGGAGAAATAAAGGAGAATATTCCAGGACCTCCAGGTTTGGTGTCCTCATTACTCACCACAATTGAGCTGGGGCATGAAACTTTCCCATGGAGTTCTGATTAATTGGATCAGAGCATCATAGATCAAGAATGGGAAGGCATCTTGGAGGCCAGTGCAATTCTAGTACAATTCCCTCATTTGTTAGATGAGGTACGCGGGTCCCAGTGAGCATGAGTTCCCAAAAGTCAAATGGAAGAAGTAGCAGAGGTGATATTTGAACTTAGGTCTTCTCCAAATTTGTTGCTTATTCTGCTTTCTCATGCTGAATGACCAGAGGGGAACACAAGAGGCTTCCTGATAAAGTAGGGGTTTAGTAATTAAAGCCAAGTACAAGAACTGCAGGGACCATCCCTGTTCTCTCTCAAAAATCAATGAACCAATCTTGCTCGTTTCATTTGCTGTGGAAGAGGAAAGATGACCTGGTATTCTTTGCTGTTCATCATCTCAGTCTATCACAAATGTCTAGTCATGATATGTAGTCTATCGAAATGGATTAATTTAAAATTCATAATCATAACAAAGAACCAACTCCCTCTTTTCTTCATTAATCACTTTAAAGGCTCCATAGCAGTGTCTTTACTAGTTGGTCAATTGTCTTAGTTCAGTGTCTTAAATCCTAATAGTTAAGATGAAGGGAACACAACCATTTGTTCTTGAGGTTATTTGTGCTATTTGAACACAGTGATTATTTTAGTCCCTGGCACGCTGATAAGCACTTGATAAGATTTTCATGTATAAGCAGATGCCAGGCCAATGTTACCTTTTCTATAGACAGTACTGACTGGGTTATTTGTTGTTTTGCCCTCTTCTGGATATGTGGAGAACATTTAACTTCTCTTTATGATGTTGTCTGTTTGTATTTTTGTGGGTGTTTTTAAAAGAAAATCCTGCCATCAAAGTCTCTATGGCTCATATATAGTAGTGCCTAGAGAGCTAGCCTGGCCTCTGAGTGGAGAAAATTTGGGTTCTAGTCCTACCTCTGACACACTGCTCATCTGGAAACCTCTACATCAATGAAATTACAAGGCTGGACCTGAAAAAAAACCCGATTCTTCAGCACAAATTAAAGATGTTATTTGTGATTCATCGGGACTCTTTATTCTGAAAGGACAATCACAAAGAACAGATTGGTTAATTAATCAAGTATTTTATGAGCAAAGGAAACTTCTTCCTAACTCACCAGATGTGGGGACATGAGACCTTCCTAAAAGCCTGAAATAAATAAAGTTAGGTAAAGTAAAACAAAGAGGAATCTAGAAGTCCTAATTTTAAGAAGAAATAGAAATTCAAGATAAAACTAACTTTGAAAGAAATTTGTGGATGGCAGCTTCATAGCGGGATTTTAATGTTAAGGAACGTTTAGGTTGCAGTTACAGGAGACTAGTATACCCTTCTCTCTACTTCTTTATAGGAACAAGTCCTGGACTGTATGGGCAGGATTCTGATATTCTGATGTTGGTTAGAAGTAGGAAAAAAAAGGCTTCTGACTTTCATGTGTATATGGCACTTAGCAGAAATCTCATAAAGAAGGCTTTTAAGTAGAGCCTTGCTCAGTGTGATGGAAGGTCCTCTGCTCTTCCTCTTCTTTGTGTTTAGATTTTAATTGTCAGTCATGGTTTAAATGTCAGTCTAGAATTCTTAGAAGTATTGCTAACTGGCCAAGCTAATGTCAGTTTAATCAAACTGAATTTCAGATTCTCATCTAAGGAAGTAGAAATGTTTTCCTGAAAAGCATTAAGTACTGCTGGCATTCTCCTCTAGAGCTGTAGAGAGAAAATAAGGATCTAGAAATATCTAAAGAAAGGCCTTTTGTTCTGCCAAATTTTGCTCCCAGTCCAAATTCATTCCCAATTCAGTGCATAGAGAAGAAGAATTTGAAGAATTTGGGGTCAGTTACAGATTACTTCAGAAATTTAATCCTAGATATTGTTGATCCTGCCTCCAATTGTAGATGTCTTGTTGCTTGCTTTGCAATTCTAGAAAACAAAACCTCTTCTTTCCCCCAGTCTTGTTCTTGTTCTCCCATCACCGTTCCATGTCAAATGGAAATTTTGGCTTCTAAAAGCATTTCTGCAGATATATAAGGCCCCTCAATTAAGGGAGTATCGGGTAGGAATCTTCAGATGTCTCATCTCAAAACACATCTGCATAGTTTGAGGCAGTAGCCACAGCTCTTTCCATCCTCATGGTCATTTCTGATGTTGGGTTTGCAGTCCTTCCCTGTAATTTTTGGATAGTTCCCCATTTTCTTAAAGATTTCTGTGAGCAATTCCTTCCTGTTTCTTGCCTACCTAGTGACTTTGAGACTTCAAGAAAATAAAAATTCTCCTTTCCACAAAAATTTAGGGATGAAAGAATTTGATCCAGTTTCTTTATCAAAAAGAAATCAAAGGGCAGCTAGATGGCATAGTCTATAGAGCACCAGCCTGAAGTCAGGAGGACATGAGTTCAAATCCAGCCTCAAATATTTAATACTTTCTAGCTGTGTGACCCTGGGCAAGTCACTTAACCCCCAGTTGCCTCAGCAAAAAAAATATATATATATTATATATTATCAACTTACAAGCATTTGAGGATTTCTAATCACATTTGTGTACTCTAAAGATTTTTAGAAAACTAGATTAAAGCTCTCTGACAACATTCTTGAAAAACATTCCAATGTTGACACTGGTACGAGAAGATTTGTCATTGGAGAGGGACTAAACTATACAACTCTGTATGCTCAGTATATATCCATAACCTATATGTATATATCAATACTCTGTATAACAGGTTGCCCTGACCAGAAATATACAATTGACATTATTAATACAGTATTGCTAAATGCCACTATGTAATCACCAAATGATGCTGTATCATTATTTTACCTATTATGCCTTTAAAGCATTGTTCCTATGGAACTATTTGTATTACTATTTCATTTAACATGATATTTTTTTCCCAAGTAAGTTTCTTTTATTTTGTGGTCCTCAGGGAATAACTGAATGCAATACTTTTTTTAATTCTAAACTGAATAATTATCTTTTTTTAAAATTTTTTTTAATTTTTTATTTAATAGCCTTTTATTTACAGGATATATACATGGGTAACTTTACAGCATTAACAATTGACAAACCTCTTGTTCCAATTTTTCACCTCTTACCCCCCCACCCCCTCCCCTAGATGGCAGGATGACCAGTAGATGTTAAATATATTAAAATATAAATTAGATACACAATAAGTATACATGACCAAAACGTTATTTTGCTGTACAAAAAGAATCAGACTCTGAAATATTGTACAATTAGCTTTGTGAAGGAAATCAAAAATGCAGGTGTGCATAAATATAGGGATTGGGAATTCAATGTAATGGTTTTTAGTCATCTCCCAGAGTTCTTTTTCTGGGCATAGCTAGTTCAGTTCATTACTGCTCCATTAGAAATGATTTGGTTGATCTCGTTGCTGAGAAGGGCCTGATCCATCAGAACTGGTCATCATATAGTATTGTTGTTGAAGTATATAATGATCTCCTGGTCCTGCTCATTTCACTCAGCATCAGTTCATGTAAGTCTCTCCAGGCCTTTCTGAAATTATCCTGTTGGTCATTTCTTACAGAACAGTAATATTCCATAATTTTCATATACCACAATTTATTCAACCATTCTCCAACTGATGGACATCCATTCAAAAACTGAATAATTATCAACACAAATAAACATTTAGGTAAAATTGAACCCTGGATTGTAAACTTTTTGAATTTATGCATTTTTCATATGTATAAAAATAGTTTCTTCATTATCTCTCCTTCCTGACAACCAACTTGTGGGCAGCAGTTGAATAGTCTTGAATTGAAGACAGTACCTACTACTTAATTTAGAGCTTCTGATGCAAGAGCTGTTCCATCATTTATTTTCTTCCTTTTCAAGATACTGTATGTATGTTGTTATTCCCTCTTCCCCCTAATCCTTTTCTTCTTTCACTGATCATAGCTCAATAATTTTCTTAATTTTGCTCTCATACATCCATATACATTGTGTGTATATATATATTCATACATATAAATATATACTCCTTTATTCTGATTTCTTTTACCTCTTGTTGAAGAAAATCTTTTTTGAACAATCCTTTTTTTGTCCTCCTTTGTTTCATTTGTGACTCTTTTCCCTCCAGACTGCATCCTGATTCTGATATAATGAATGGTATTAGATACTTTTGTCAAGGAAAAACCAAGTTATTCATTTTGTGAGTAAAATTATATGTTCAATTAATTTAGCAAGCATTAAGTATGTATCTAGTAGTGGTCAGTTCTAGGGATTCAAAGATGAAACATTATATATAAACCTTGTCCTTGAGTAATTTTCAGCTTAGTAGAAAAACAAGATATGGATGCAACCATGATACGTAAGATATGTATTAAATGTATTTTAGAAAATTATGTGTAGATAAGTGAAAACAGGGAAATCTGAGGAGGGAAGAAAACATGAACACTAGATTGGATCAAGAGCACTTAAAGGAAGAGGTGGTACCTGAATGGATTCTCAAAGGAAAATAGAGATTCCAAAAATAGAGCTAAGAAAGAAGTACTTTGTTGAAGTGGGGTGTGGCCTATGTGAAGTTTGACTGGAATGAGAGTATGTGAAAGGCAGTGCTTTGAAGTGAAGGTAGAAGGTAGTCTGGAATTAGGTTAGGGGTTAGTTGATACTGAAAGTTTGGGACCAGAAAGGAATAACAGCCAGGTGAGCATAGGCCTGAGGAGGATTTTAGCAACTATGAGGGCTAGCAGCAGATTTAGATAAGACAATCAGTTCTGTTACAGCTATCATAATTTTGGGATGGTGACAAAGCATCTAGGTAGCTATTGCAAGTTGGTGATGTGGGACTTGATTTTAAATGAGAGATCTAGGACTGGAGATAAAGATTTAATCTATATAGATTAAATTAAATTAAACCCCATAGAAGTTGATAAAATTAAAGGAGAAAATATATAGAGAAAAGATCTCAGGACGGATCTTTGGGAGATAACCATACTTACAGTAGCAAAAACATAAAAGGAATAGCTAAAACAGGTAGAAGTTATTCCAGGAGGAGGCATTGTCTAGGAGATCAATTGTATCCAAAAAATGCAGAGAAATCAAGGAAGATAAAAAAATTAGCAAAAGCCCATCAGAAACTTCTGGTAAGAATAGTTTCAACTAAGTGATGATGTTGAGACCCAGAATTCCCAGGAGTTAAAAAGTAGATGGTAAAGAAGTATAAATAGTGACTATAGATAATTCTAAATGTTTAGTAATGAAAAGGAAGAACAGATCTGATGGACGAGCTTTTAAGACAAGAGAGACCTGCATATGCTTTCAGGCAGTAAAGAAGAACTCATAGTTAGGGAGAGATTAAAAATGAGAAAGAGTATGAATGATCCATGGGTTCGGCTTCTTGAGGATATGGGAGGAGGAATCTGCTTAAAGATACAGATAGATACATTGGTCTTGGCAAGGAGAAAGATATTTTCTTCAAAAATTGGAGCAAAAGAGGAGGGGTAATATGGTGAATGGGCTTGATTTTCTGTAGGAAAATATCTGATAATGTTTTAGAATACAATTCATTTCTAGATTGGTGACTTGTACACATGAATAGATAATATGTGAGTGTGTATGTGTATTTAGGGCAACTGAATGTACAAGGGGCACATGCTTGGTCCAGAGAGACTTATCAGAGGAGATCAAATTTAGAGATTTAGTTCATACAGCAAAAACTTAAGTAGATAAAAAAATTCTTAATTTTTATACCAAAGCTTCTTAAACTTAAACTTCACCATATGGAGTCATGTAACTGAATGTGGAATTCATGAAATTATGATTTATTATCAGTAAATGTTTGCTTTGCATACCTATTTTATATACCTATATATTGAAATTGTATAAAAAATTTTCAAGTGGAAAGAAATCATGAATGGAAAAAGTTTAATAAGCCCTGGTTT
The DNA here is from genome assembly GCF_902635505.1 of Sarcophilus harrisii. Lineage (NCBI taxonomy): Eukaryota > Metazoa > Chordata > Mammalia > Dasyuromorphia > Dasyuridae > Sarcophilus > Sarcophilus harrisii. The sequence goes on along the minus strand of NC_045427.1, from coordinate 478,083,119 downwards.
GGAGTCACATGCAGTTTGATGAACACCTTATACAACTTGTCTATCAAGATATATCCCTTGGATTGTCCATGTAAAAAGGCAGAGAATTAGGCCTAAAATTAGGTAAGAGGAGAAAAACAAGCTGGATTTCCTATAAGAAACTGCAAAGCTTATTTAATAACTTTTTCTTGAAAGGAAGCTAGCTTATCACTGAAAGGAAAGTTCATCTTTTTAATATCAATATTTTTTCATTATTGGAAAGAGAGAATATAGGGAAAGATGAGGACACTGGACAATGTTAAGGGACATGTTCAAGGTTAAGGAATGGAACATAGATGATAATTTAGCAAAGGATACTGATATGGCATGGCCTGATAGGTAGGATGTCGTGAGAGAGCAGAATGGCAAAATCTACAGAAGAGAGAGTAACCAAAGGAAAAGGTGGTCAATCATGTCAAATCCTACAGAGAAGATGAAGCAAGAAGGATGATAACTGAGAAGAAGCTAGTACATTTAGCAAGTAAGACATTGGCAGCTTTGGAGAGCAGTTTGAGTTAAAGTGATAAAGTCAAAAGCCAGTTTGCAAAGGACTAAGAAGTGAATGAAAAGAAAAAGAAGTGGTGGCAATGACTGTACCTAGCTTTTTCTAGGAATTTGGCTATGAAAAGGAGTTGAGAAATAGGATGCTAAATATAATAAAGATGACAATATTACCTAAACTAATCTATTTATTTAGCGCTATACCAATCAGACTCCCAAAAAACTATTTTAATGACCTAGAAAAAATAACAACAAAGTTCATATGGAAAAACAAAAGGTCAAGAATTTCAAGGGAATTAATGAAAAAAAAATCAAATGATGGTGGCTTAGCTGTACCAGATCTAAAACTATACTATAGAGCAGCAGTTACCAAAACTATTTGGTATTGGCTAAGGAATAGATTAGTTGATCAGTGGAATAGATTAGGTTCAAGGGATAAAACAGTCAACAAATATAGCAACCTAGTCTTTGACAAACCCAAAGATCCCAGCTTTTGGGATAAGAACTTACTGTTTGATAAAAATTGCTGGGAAAATTGGAAAAATATGGCAGAAACTAGGCATTGATCCATACTTAACGCCGTACACCAAGATAAGGTCAAAATGGGTTCATGACCTAGGCATAAAGAATGAAATTATTAATAAATTAGAGGAACATAGGATAGTTTACCTCTCAGACCTGTGGAAGGGGAAGGTCTTTATGACCAAAGCAGAACTAGAGATCATTACTGATCACAAAATAGAAAATTTCGATTATACCAAACTGAAAAGTTTTTGTACAAACAAAACTAATGCAGACAAGATTAGAAGGGAAGCAATAAACTGGGAAAATATTTTTACAGTCAAAGGTTCTGATAAAGGCCTCATTTCCAAAATATATAGAGAATTAACTCTAATTTATAAAAAATCAAGCCATTCTCCAATTGAAAAATGGTCAAAGGATATGAACAGACAATTCTCAGATGAAGAAATTGAAACTATTTCTAGTCATATGAAAAGATGCTCCAAGTCATTATTAATCAGAGAAATGCAAATTAAGACAACTCTAAGATACCACTACACACCTGTCAGATTGGCTAAGATGACAGGAAAAAATAATGATGATTGTTGGAGGGGATGTGGGAAAACTGGGACATTGATTCATTGTTGGTGGAGTTGTGAACGAATCCAACCATTTTGGAGAGTAGTTTGGAACTATGCTCAAAAAGTTATCAAACTGTGCATACCCTTTGATCCAGCAGTGTTACTACTGGGATTATATCCCAAAGAGATTATAAAGAAGGGAAAGGGACCTGTATGTGCACGAATGTTTGTGGCAGCCCTTTTTGTAGTGGCTAGAAACTGGAAACTGAATGGATGTCCATCAGTTGGAGAATGGCTGAATAAATTGTGGTATATGAAAATTATGGAATATTACTGTTCTGTAAGAAATGACCAACAGGATGATTTCAGAAAGGCCTGGAGAGACTTACACGAACTGATGCTGAGTGAAATGAGCAGGACCAGGAGATCATTATATACTTCAACAACAATACTAGATGATGACCAGTTCTGATGGATCAGGCCATCCTCAGCAACGAGATCAACCAAATCATTTCTAATGGAGCAGTAATGAACTGAACTAGCTATACCCAGAAAAAGAACTCTGGGAGATGACTAAAAACCATTACATTGAATTCCCAATCCCTATATTTATGCACACCTGCATCTTTGATTTCCTTCACAAGCTAATTGTACAATAATTCAGAGTCTGATTCTTTTTGTACAGCAAAATAATGTTTTGGTCATGTATACTTATTGTGTATCTAAGTTATATTTTAATATATTTAACATCTACTGGTCATCCTGCCATTTAGGGGAGGGGGTGGGGGGGGGTAAGAGGTGAAAAATTGGAACAAGAGGTTTGGCAATTGTTAATGCTGTAAAGTTACCCATGTATATATATCCTGTAAATTAAAGGCTATTAAATAAAAAAAAAAAAAGAGAAATAGGATGCTAGCTTGAGGAAATGACACAATCAAGTGACAGGTTTTTTTTTTTTAAAGGATTGAGGAAAGCTGGGAATATTTGTAGGCAGAAGGAAGAGATTGAAGATAAGGGAAGAGGGTAGGGATGGTCATGGGGACAATCTGCTGGAGAAGATGAGAAGGAATGGGATCAAGGATGCAAATGAAAGAGTTGGTCTTGATAACGAAAAGGGCTAGAGTAAAACTGGAGGTAATAGTCATAATTTTAAGGGATTTTGAGTTATATTGGAAGGGGATAGAAGAGAGCTTATAGTGAATCTGGTGAATATTTTTTCAATAAAGTAAGAAAGTGCTCTTCTAAAAGGGAGGGGGGGAAGATATTGATATTGGGAGAATGGAGGAAAGAAGGGAAAATTTGGAACAGCTGGTATGGGGAAATATAATAGAGAATTAGGGAGTGAGAAAAGTCTTGCTTTGTATCGTTGAGGACCATGTTAGGAAACTATAAACTTATTAAAGACCTAGTCAGCACAGTAGCATGACTTTTTAGTTCTTTATTAGCAGAAGTAGAGAAGAAAGTTGGGGGAAATAGTCTAGAGATGAGGTTTGGGAAGATATGAGTGAGCATAGTACAAGGTGGTGAGGGATAAGAAAGAGGAGGACAGCATGAAGTTGAATTTCATCAATTAACTATGGGTTTAAGATGATGAAGAAAGTAAAGCTAGAATAGTGAGGGGCTTGAGAGACTACTGAGGAGTGGAGAGATTAGAGGTCATGGTGAAGACACGTAATGGGCTATGGAGGAGGAAGACGGAGGGAAAGATGGAAAGTTATGGTAGGAAAAATTTCAGAATTCTTGCTCATGGGAGTGAGATAGTTATAGGTAATAAGGAGATCAATATTGTGACTATTCCTGTGTATGACTGAGGTGGAGTGAAAGAATATGTTGTAGAAGTTGAGATTTTTTAAAAGAGTTATAAAGGCAGAGTGTTTTAGTAAACATTTTTGTCTATGTTGAAATCCTCTAGGTTAAGAGCAGGGATTAGGAGGAAGGGGAAATAATTCCTTGAGAAAGAATGGCCAGTGATTTAAAGGACCATTAGATAAATGCTATCAGGAGCTAGATAAAATAATGTATCTAGATAAAATGGATAGAATATAAGGAGAAGAGATTGTTGTCTGGTGGTGGCAGAGGGAGAATGTGGAAGGAGAATGGGGAACAGCTTATCTTACAGAAGGGGGAAAGGGCATGAGAGAGAATCAGCAGGGAAGCCGTGTCTTCTGGGGAGAACCAGGTCCCTGTGACCAAAGATAGAACACAAAAGAAAGAGTTTTAAGATGAAGGGGAGTTTGTTAATGGGAGAACATTGTTAGAGTTGCAATGAAAGAGGAAAGCAAAACTGGATTGGGATTTGGACTGGGATGAATGGGAAATAGTAATGGGAGAAGGGGTAGTTTTTATCATTGCATAGTGTTTTACACATAGTAAGTGCTCAATAAGTGTTTCTTTTCAGTCATTCATTCTCCATTGCCTTGTGGGGAAGTGGTGAGGAAATGGGGTGTGCAATGTATATTTGTGCAATTTTAGAACTGGAAGGAAATTTAGAGAATGTTTAGTCTTAATGCCCTGGTTTTAGAACTGTTGAAGAGCTGGGAGGTGAGGGGCAGAAAATGACTTACTCAAATTCACACAACCAGGTATATAGCAGAGCTGCATCTGTATAATGCAAGTTTTTGGACTGTTGTACCATTTCTGTGCTCTTTCTGCTATACTTCATTGTCTTTCCGTCTGATAATTTTTGAAAGCTTTGCCAGGGAGAGTGGAAGGGATAAATAGTGTCACTTAAGTTTTTTACTTTCCCATCTCAGCATTCCAGTATGTTGTTGTTGGGAAATTTAAGTTACCATTTCAGGCTGTAATGGAAATAATAAGAAATCATCTAACAAATCTGGAAGAGTTGGCCTAGCTGACTGGTTTACTTATACATTCTTGGCTGCTTTTGCTGGAACAGAATGAGTGGGGCCCAGATGAATCACCTGGACCTTGAAAACATGGGACTAGTGAAGAAGCACCCTGTGAAGTTTGCCCTAAAAATAGTTTTCAAGAATAGAACAATTCTAAGGAGGAGGTGGAGCCCTGCCTCGGAAGAGCAGTGGCTTCTCAACCTCTTCCTGCTCCTTTTGCTTAGGTCACAGAGTACACAGAAGCTTAGTTGGAAAATCCCTTTATTTGAACTGTAATCTATTTCCTCTATACCCCAGTGCTATTCAGAAGGGACCTGGCAGGATGAAGGGAAGAATTAGAATTTTTTTAAAACTTTTTCCCTTTTTTTTTCCCATTTAGGGTGAATGCAGGCTCCTTTGTGGGGTCCTCTTATTGACCCTGGACAAAAACAGAGCCTGGGAATTCCAGGGGGCCGGATGGGAAGACACTTCCTTTGAGTTGCCTTTCAGACTCCTAGTTCTCTGGCTAGTGTCCTTTTGGCCTTGACTTCTGCTCAAATCCTTCTTTCCAGCTATGTTCACTTTCTTTTGGAAATATTGCTCCTACCTTAGATGAGCCTTGTTTCATCTCTAGGCTTTAGGGTCAGGAGAGAGAGGAAGGAGATTAGTCTTTGATGGGACTAATATCTGGTGGGAACTTGGGAAGAAATCTAGTGGTCTTTTCTAGGCTTAAAGATTTCCCTTTCCAGCTTTCTAATTGTTCTTTGTCACATGTTGGCTTTTAGTGGGAACAAGTTTTTCTGGGGAAGCGGAAGACGAAATCTTTTCTGTTTCCTTCTGCTTCTTAAAAAGAAGCATCACACAACAAAATTGAGATGGAGAGATCAGACCTTGAAATTTGTGGTCTTGAGTCAATATTAGTATCTTTTTGATATATTCTATCTAGGAGCATCAGCAGGATGCTTCTCTTCTCGATCCCACAATATGAAATCTCAGGTTAGGGCTACCTGAAGAATGTTAATTTTTAAGGTTCATAGAGCCCTCTGACATCTAATAACTTCCCTCTTCTACCTTTCTTTTAATTTGGAAAAAATTAAAGATTTGAAAAAGGGTTGCACTCTTTATGGGACTACATCATCTTATGTGAAGATGTTGCTAGATAAGTTGTCTTATGAAATCTTAACCTTGAATGATTGGAAATCCATAGCGAGAACATGCTTAGAATCGGGACAAAATTTGTTGTGACTTTTTGGAGTTTCATGAATTATGTAGGATTCAAGCCCAACGCAATAGGCAAACAGGAACTATTGGACAAATCACTTTTGACCAACTAGCTGGTGATAAAAATCGTCATCATCAAAGATCTCTTCACCTTTCCTTCCTTCTGTAGCCAGATCCATATTGTCATTTTCCATGTTCCTCACCTTGCTGTTGATCTTATCAGTTTCTTACTGAAAGATGAGAATTCTAATGTAATATTGGTCATTTGTAAGCTGTAAAATCCTAAATGAGCCAATGAACAAAACTGAACTGTTTTGATAATGTAACAGTGAACTATGAAAGCCTAAGAATTTTTCAGGTTTTCAGTGCTAGGGTTAGCCTGCTTGACAATAAGAATGATTTTATTTGGTGAGTTCCTAGGGACTTTGATGGAAATCAGTGCTCTGAGAACTGGAGTCAGCTTGGGATCCATCCATTCATATGAAAGTAACATGATAAATTAATGATGCACAGCTTAGGTTTTCTCACCCACAAATAGAATGTAAGTTCCTTTAGGACAATAATGGTACTTTTCTTCTTTGAATGTCTTATTACTACCAGGGATAGTATTTCACTGGGAATCAATTATAGACTATTAGAGCTGGAAGGACCTTTGCTAATCTAGTCAAACGCTTTTATTTTTAGGAAATTAAGAGGAGGGGAGACTATGATTTACCTGAGTGTAATATCGTATGTAGGATTTCCATGAATATTTGATTGATTGAAAGGTGTATAGCAAAACAAGACAAATGTGAATAGTATGATCAAATAAAACCTTTGGTAGCAGCTTGGAGGCACATTCACCATTAATTTAGTAGAGTACAAGTTGGGACAGCTAGGAGCTCTGGGACAGAATTAAAGGAAAGCTCAAGCTGATTATCTGGCACATTTTCCTAGTGGTGATGAAGACAATTGGATTATGAAATGAACTCTCCAGGGACCAGGGTGGAAATCTCATTAATTAGGAATTGAGCACTAGCCCAGACTCTGCTACAGAAGGTATTCTGGTGAAGCTGTGGAATTCTCTTTCCTGGAGCTACATCAGAATTAGCCTTTCTAAGGACCGCCATTATGGGTTTAAAGTAGACTATTGAGTTTTATAGCCATAAAGAGTTTTCACCTCTTCATGTTTATCCCCAAATGTCTAGACATATGCAGTTTTTACTCTGTGGTAAGTTGACATTCTTTCTTTTTATCCTTTTGCCCCAGTGAAGCATGGTCCATTTATTTATTAAGTTAAACTGAAGGAAACTTTTTTGATGGCAGTTTGTAGGAAAATCATAGTATCATGGTGTAGACTCGCAGGGGTCCTCAAACTATGGCCTGCGGGTCAGATGCAGCAGCTGAGGACGTTTATCCCCCTCACCCAGGGCTATGAAGTTTCTTTATTTAAAGGCCCACAAAACAAAGTTTTTGTTTTTACTATAGTCGGGCCCTCCAACAGTCTGAGGGACAGTGAACTGGCCCCCTATTTAAAAAGTTTGAGGACCTCTGGGAGGCTAGATGATGGAATAGCAGGAAGGACAGCTGAGCTCTTTATCTCTCTCTCTCTCTCTCTCTCTTGGCTGAGGCCATTGGGGATAAGTGACTTGCCCAGGGTCACACAGCTAGGAGGTGTGAAGTGTCTGCAGTCAAATTTGAACTCCAGTAGTCCTGACTTCAGGGCCAGTGCTCTATCCACTGCGCCATCTAGCTGTCTACTGAGCTCTTTCTCATAGTATAACTCCCTTCATAAAGATCTAAAAAACATAGCAGATCAGGTTCTGATACAGAAATTAATAATTAATACAGAAAAAAACAAGGTTAGAATAAGTAGATTGAATACTGTGAACACTGAAGAGAGGATATGTTCAGAAGTGTCCTGCACTGAGCCTTCTAGCCCATAGGAACTAAAAGGAGGACCAAGGCTGTGGACCTTCAGGTCCTGAGGCCAACTTTGATACTTGCTACCCCAGTCTGGTTTGCAGATGGTGTGCCAGGGGGAGGTAGCTGTGCTGTTGGTTATGTACTAAGCAAGCAGCAAATTCAGAAACAGAAGTGGTGTGGCTATGACTCCAGGACTTCCAAGGTGACAAAAGCTCACCTCAGACATTCTTTTCGGAAAGTGACTTAAGCCTGGACCTAACAAAAAGTCTGAAGCCAAGAAGTAGGCTGGAAGAATGAATAAACAAAAACAAAATTCTACCATTAATAGCTATTATAGTGAAGAAAAACCTAAGACATAAATTTAGAAGAGAATGATTCCAAAGAAAAGCCTCAAAGGAGGAAACAGCATGGACATCAATCCAACCAGAATTCCTGGAAAAAAATGAAGAAAAGATTTTTAAAAGTTTTAAAAAATTATTTAAAAAATCAACTGAAGGCACTAGAGGAAAAAGAAAAGAAATGAGAGCTATGGAAGAATAATTTGGAAAAGGAATTAACAGCCTGGAATAAGAGGTACAAAACCTTGCCTAATGAAGGAAAACTCCCAGAAAATTGGATTTGAACAAACATAAGCTAATGACTCCTTGAAACAAAAAAAATAAAGAAAATTGCTCATATCTCTCACAGTATGCTCTTACAAAAGGGCAAAGTTGAAATATAAAGAATCCCATCAGTTACTGCCTAAAAGTCCAAAATGGAAACTCCCAGGAATTTACACAGATTGGTATTTATAATTTATAAATGCATTTCAACAGAGAAACAAGAAAGAAAGGAAAATAGGGAGAGATAGGAATAATAAATAGGATAGAGTAAAGAAGGGATTTATCTAAGCAAGAGAAACTCTAAAGAGGGTTTTAAAAGAAAATAATGGAAGGATAAGCACTCTTGGGTAAGTACTAGTTATTGGATCACAGAAAGAAGAGGAACGGTCACAGAAGCAGATTACACTAAGTCTAGAGCACTGGTGCTGAACTTACCCCCCCCCCTTTTTTTTTAACCTCCCTCTTATTCTTTATAAAGAGGGGAGTGGGAAATAAAGTAATATAAAATAAAAATAATAGTAATAAATAAAAGTAATAAAAAGTAATAATAGTTAATAATCACAACCATGGATGTGAATGGTAATACCCTCAAAATGGAAGAGAATAGCAGAATTGGTTAGAAAGGCTGATCCAATAATATATTGTTTTTTAAACATAATTGGAGATAGCAGGATGTCCACACGGTTAAAATTAAGAGAGGGAGCAAAATTTATTTAGTTTTAGCTGAAGAAAAAAAAGGCAGAGGAAGTAATTATGATTTCAGACAAAACAATAGAAAATACGTTTCATTAAAAGGTATACAGGAAAAATACATTTTGCTGAAAGATACCATATACAATGAATATTGATTTCAAACTCATATGTGCCAAGTAGCATTGTATTTAAATATGTAATGCCAATATTAATTGAATTACAAGGGAAATAGTAATACTTATATAATGGGGGATTCACTTCTTTCAGGTTCAGATTCAGACCAAACAAATTAGGAGTGAAGGACCGGAACTGAATTTTAGAAAAATCAAACATGATAGAATTCTGGAGAATAACTGAATGGGAATCAACCATTATTTAAGGCATTAAATTCATAAACATAAGCCAAAATATTAAACACATATTTTATGCACAACAATACAATAAAAATTGTGCTCAATTAAGGGCCATTTAAAAACAATTAAAAATTAATTGGAGATCAAATAATTTAATGCTAAAGAATGGGTGGGTCACAACAATAATTTTATTAAAGATAATGAAAACAATCAAATAACATTGGGATGCAGCCAAAGCAATCCTTGAAGAAAAATTTATATATTTAAAAACTGATCAAGAAAAGAGAGGAAGGAAAGATTTCAAATTGAACATGCAACTAAAACAAGAAAACAACTGGAAATTAAATCAAAAACCTCATTTAAACACCAAAACAGAAATCTTGAAAATTAAAGAATAAACACAATTGAAACTTAAAAATTGAATTAACAAAAAATAAAAAAGACAAACTATTAGCTAATTCTATTTTTTTTAAAAAAGAAAGGCTAAAACCTAATTACCAATATAAAAAATTAGAAAGTGAATTTACAACCAATAAGAAAGAAGTTATTAAGAACTATTTTTCCTAATTAATATGCCACTCTAAATTAAAAATGCCCAGATTAATAGAAACATGACATAGAGCAAGGCTTCTTAAACTTTTTCTATTTACCATCTTTTGTTTGCCTCAGAAATTTTTATGCAATCCGGGGTATATAGGCATATGAAATAGATAAATGTTTATTGATTATAAATCATAATTTCATGCCCTCCATATACCATATAGAGTTGTGAACCACAGTTTAAGAAACTGGACATGTAGGACTTAACCCAATCTCAGAAAAAGAAATGGAATAATCCATAAAAGGAACTACCAAAGGAAAAAAAAATCTAGAATCAAATGAACTAAAAGTGGTCTATCAAACATTTAAAGAACAGTTCTGATAATACATAAATTGAAAAAATTAGAAAATTATATATCCTAAGGAATTTCTTTTATGATATAATTATAGTCTTGATTCTGAAAGTCAAAACTGCAAAAGAAATTGTAGGACAATATCCCTATTGAATATTGATAACAAAAATTTTGATAAAAGAATTAGTAGAGACTTCAGTAACTATAAACAGAATGATTTTATACCAGGATACAGGACTGATCGAATATTAGAAAAACTGTAAGCATAATTGTCCATGTTAATGGTAAGAACAACAAAAATCATTTGACTATATCACTTGATTTAGAAAAGGTTTTTGCTCATATAAAACATCCATTCCTATTAAAAACACTATAAAGCATAGGAATAAACAAATTTTTCCTAAATACAATGAATAGTATCTTTCTAGAACCAAGAACTAACTTGGGAATAAACTGGAATCTTCTAAAAAGTTTAGAGATATAGCAAGGATGCCATAATCAAATATGGTATGAGTAATGCTAGCTATAGCAAAAAGACAATGAGCATAGAAAAGAGGAAACAATGACTTTTTTTTTTTTTGCAGCTAATAGGATAGATCAACTAAAAAATTAAAACAATATCTTTAGCAAAAGTAACAGAATATAAAAAAAGTTTACACAGATTTTCAGCATTTCAGTATATGACCAAAAAGGAAAAAATTATCAGAGATAGAGAAATCCTATTTTTAAAAATTATAGAAAATATAAAATAGTTGGGAGGCTTTTGCCATGTCATATATACAGGAACTATAGGAAACAATTACAAAATACTCTTTGAACAAATAAAATCTTTATCACAGGAGGAATATCTGTTCATAAGTAGGCTTAGCCATTAATAAAAATGACAATACTACTTAAATTAATCTACTTATTCAAAACCATACCAATTAAACTACCAAAAATGTATGGAGCTAAAAAAATAACAAAATTCATCTGGAGGAGTGAAAGGACAAGAATCTCATGGGAATTAATGAAAAAAGTAGAAAGGAGAAAAGGACTAGTAATACCAAATCTCAAATAATACTAAAAAAATTAGAAATCAGAGATACACACATAAACACACATATACAATATATACTACTTTAAAAACAAATATTAATCAGTGGAACAATATAGGTACACAATATACAAATGGGCATAGTAAATTACTGTCTGATAAACTCGAAGTTATTATCTATTAAAGTAAGAATTCATTATTCAACAACAACTGTCAAGAAAACTTGAAAGCAGTCAGAAGAAACTAGGTGTTGTGAGCCAATGTTTCACACTTTATGTTAAGATAAACTTCAGATGTATAGATGACTGAGAAAGGGTGACATAAATCAGAAAAACAAGGAGGAAATTATGTGTTGGATCAATGGATAAGAAAAGAGTTTCCTGATAAAACATAAGATTGGAAAGGCAACACAACACAAACTTTTGACTTTTCAAAATCAGTTTTTCTGATTAAGGTCTCATTTCAAAGATAAAGAGGGAATGGATTCAAGTTTCTAAAAATACGAATCATTCCCTAATAGCCAGTGGATCTGAACAGGTAGTTTCCACAGGAAAAAATGTAAGCTATCAAAAACCATATAAAAATGCTTTAAATCACCAATAATTATATAAACATAAATGAAATTCTACCTCACCATATTAACAAGAATTGATTAAAAAAATGAAAATGATAGATACTGCAGGGTTTGTGGGAAAACAGATATATTGTTGCATATTTGTAGATCTGTTGTCTAGCCATTTTGGAGGGCATTGGGTCATGTATGCCCTTTGACTGGTGGTGCCAGTATATGCCAGTACATATACCTCGAAAGAAATCAAAAGAAAGAAGAAAAGGCAGGGAATTGGAAATCGAGTGGGTGCCCATCAAATGGGGAATGGCTGAATAAGATAACTTATTCATAAAAGGTATAAGGAGGATATAATGGAATATTATTGTTCTATAAGAAATGATTTCAGCAGGATGAATTCAGAAAAGCTTGGCGAGACATGACCTGATGCTTGAATAAAGTGAGCAGGACCACATAGCAACAACATTATGTGGTCAACTGTGATGGAAAACTTGGCTCTTCTCAGCAATGCTGTGATCAAGACAATTCCAAAAAACGTGGGATGGAAAATGCTATCCACATTCAGAGGATTATGGAGACTGAATGTGGATCAAAGCATAGCATTTTCACCTTATTTATTTGCTTGCTTTTTCTTATGTTTTTCCCTTTCTGGTATGATTTTTCTTGTACAGCATGACAAATACGGAGATACCTTTAAAAGGATTGAACCTGTTTAACCTATATCAGATTGCTTGTTGTCTTGAGAAGGGAGAGGTAAGGAATAGAGGAAGAAAAAATTTGGAATACAGAAATCTTACAAAAATGAATGTTGAAAACTATCTTTATGTGTATTTGGAAAAAAAATGCTATTGAGGAAAAAAGAAAGAGGAAAAGGACCCATTGTACAAAAGTATAACAACTCTGTGGTAGCAAAGAATTGGAAACTAAGTATTAATCAATTGGCTGAACAGGTTATGGTGTAGGAATGTGATGGAATACTATTGTGCTATCAGAATTGATGAAGATGGGGGAATTAGTTTCAGAGAAATTTGGGAAGACTTGTATGAATTGAGGCATAGTGAGAATAATTTATATAGTCACAACAATATTGTGAAGACAATCAGCTTTGAAAGTCTTGGGAGCTCTGAGCAATTCAATGACTAGCCACAATTCCAGAGAATTCATGATATAACAGGATACCAATCTGTTGATAGATGATGAACTCAGCTCATATTGAAAGATGGAAGTGGGCAATACAGGAATGTTTTTATTGAATGATAACGTGTTTGTAACAGGGGAATTTTGTTTTTCTTGCTTCCTTAATGGGGTGTGGGAAAGGCAGATATTTGTTTGGGGAAAAAATAAAATTTAATTAAAAAAAAGTTGTAATAGCAGTCTAGCTAACCAAGGAACACACTTTGTGTTTAAAGAGTTTGAATAAGCACATACTGGCTGGCAGGCATTAGACATTGCTGCAATTCTACCTCAAAATCCTTTGCAGAGAACTAGGGAAAAACCTGGCTAAGAGTTATACATTTTCTAAGCATTTGCAGTCTGGTAGGATTATAGTTAGCATGGTTACCCCTATACTGAAGCTGTGCAGTAAGTCCTTGGTCTTTCTGCTATTCATATCCTGGGTTTGTTCCCAGGAGTTTTTTTGGCTCCTAAGCCAGAAATGGGAAGAACATATCCCTCCCCTATCCCTGAGTTTTTTCTCTTTCCCTTAGCTAGATAGTGGGCTTTTGACTCTTTAGTGGAGATCAGTCACTTAAGCCATATGTCATCCCTGACTCATTCTTTAACAACAGTACTAGCTTTGGTATAAACAAACATGGACTGAACCTTTGATGAATGTGATGGGGGGAGATTGAAGTAAGTAGATGTGATTTCTGCCCTTACAAAGCTTGCAATAAATGGACTGTGCAAATGAACCCTATAATAGCTCCATTTGGGGTTGGCTTTTTTACTCTTGGTCAGAAGACTGATCATCCTATCAAGGAGTTTTTGAGAGCCTGTTTAGTACTATTCTAGTTACAATCATCCTATTAGGTGATATTGTGAAGAACGGTTAGGTCTTTGTTTATGGAAATGGTCCCATTTACAATCATTTGGAGTTGTTTCTCTAGTAATGTGGATGGAGTTTATACCAACAATCATCCAGTATTTATTGAATTCCTATAATCGTAATTGGTACTGGATCATATGTATTGGAATCTATCCCAACTCTTTACTTACTATCTTTATGTGGCTATTAGCATATTTGTACACTACAGCTACTAGGGGTTGGATATGCAATCTGAGACTGTGAAAGAGTCATCTGCTATTTAGGAAACTGAAACCATAATTGTCTGGTGTGAGCTAAGTAAACCACTATAGGCTAGGCAGGTAACTATGGTGCAGTCCTTGGATCTAAATGGGAAAGTGTTGATTATGCAGTGGCCAAAACTTTGCCTCCAGTTTCTAAGGGGCCTACACTTAGAGCTTTTGAATTGAGATTTGTCATGGTCTTTTACCAGTAATCTGAGTTGTCAGAATTATTACAGTCATTTAGAATCATGACAATAATATTTGTTCAGTTTTTTTTCTAATGATCCTTATTAAATCTCTTTGTAAATGCTTTCCAAGCTGAGCTGAGGCCCAGAAAAACAAGAAGATTGTAACTTCTGCCTATTTTACATTACCTTCTTGTATTCCATTTTGAATGACATTGAACAAATGTTCTGAGGTAATGGGAACATATGATAGACATTCAGACAATCATAGAATCTCAGATTTTGGTTCTGACTAATAGCACATGATGACCACATAGTCATCAACCCTTTACTTGAAGACTTCCAGTGAAAAGGATCCCTTAATTTCTCAGCAGCCTACTTGGTGGAATTGTTGAGAAGTTTTTCTTACCAAATATCCCTTCCTCTTCCCATCTCTCCCCTTCCTTCCCTTTCTTCTCTCTCCCATCTCTCCTTTTCTTTCTTTCCATTACTTTTCTTAGTCCCTTTCTCCTCTCTCCCTCTTTTTCTCCTTTCTTTTTCCTTTCTGCTTCCTTCCTTGAACCCTACCTGGAATCCAATGCTCCTAATTGTGTCTCCCCAATAAAGTGGTATAAAATAGCTATTTTGGTTATACCTAAAAATCATTAAGCTAGTTATAGTTCATCTTTATATATTTTTTTGAGATTTAGGCCTAGTAAATACTAAAAGGGTAAATTCACTTTGGTAACTTTCTGGGCATAGTTCCAAAATGTTTTTCAGAATGTCAGGACTAGTAATTGATTCATAGTTCCACCCACAGTGCACTAGTTTTCCTATTTTCTTGTAGCATCTCCCACATTTGTCATTTTTTTCATCTTTGTCCATCTGATATGTATGAAATAGAGTCTCACAACTGCTTTAATTTGCATTTCTCTAATAGTGAATAAGAACATTTTTACATGATTGTTGATGGTTTAGATTCTTTCCTTTGAACACTTCCTGTTCATATCCTTTGACCACATAACTATTTATTGGGAAGAAGCTTTTTGGCTTATAAATTTAAATTAGTTCCTTATGTTTCTTGGAAATGAACCTTTATCAGAGAAACTTGTTGCACAGATTTCCTTCCAGTTTCCTATTTTCCATCTGATTTTTACTAAATTAGATTTGTTTGTGTGGAATTTTTACAACTTTACATAATCAAAAATGTTGGTTTTATTTTGTACGATCCTCTCTATAAATCTGAATGGTAAATTTTTCCTTATTCTTCGAATTTATTTATTTTTTTGCGAGGAAGCAATTGAGGTTAAGTGACTTAACTTAGGGTCACACAGCTAGTAAGTATCTGAGAGATTTCAACTCAGGTCCTCTTGACTCCAGGCTGCGCTTCTAATTTTTTTTTTTTAATGATGTGACCTTTTACATCTAGATTATGAATACATTTGGAGCTTTTCTTAGTTTATGGTTTTGAGTAGATTGAGTAGATAATTTCTATTAGATTACTAAATAAGATTTCAGCTTTCATATCATCAATTTTTGACATTCAACAATGTTGTCTTTTTTCCTCAATTGTCCCCTCTCTATATTTCCTGTATATTTTATGGAGTTAAGTACTTAGCTGTAGAAGCTTCACAAGTCAATCAACCACTCTACGTTTATTAATTACTTATTTTGTGCCAGATACTGTGCTAAATTCTGGGGATACAAAAAGAGGTAAAAGACAGTTTTTGCCCTTAAAGAATTTATGTAAGACAGCATGTGGACAAGTATATATTCTATAAGCTATGTGCAGTATAAATAAAAAATAACAGAGGGAAGGCTTTCCTGTAGTAGTTTGGATTTTAGTTAGGACTTAAAGAAAGCCAGGGAGGTGAATAGTCAGATCAGAAGAGGGAATACATTCCAGACATGGGAAACAGCCAGAGAAAATTCCCAGAGCCAAGGGAATGTTTTGTTTGTAGAACAACCAGGAGACTAGTACGTGTTGTGAATAAGGTGCAAAAAGAACAGAAAGGTAGGAGGGGATTAATTTATGAAGGGTTTTTGAATAGCAGAGTATTTTTGTATTTACTTTGTGGAGGCAATGGAAAGCTATTGGAATTTATTAAAAGAGAGAGAGAGAGATAGACAGACAGAGACAGACAGAGAGAGAGGGAGAGAGAAAGAGACAGATTCAGAGACAGAGAGGGAGACAGAGACAAGAGAGAGACAGAGAGACAGAGAGAGACAGAGAAAACATTGCCTGCTTATTTGCTGATTAATTGTCATCTGGAGCCATGAGGATCATTGGAGTTGGCTGGTTTCTGGCACAGACTTAACTCACTTAATTCACTATTATTGAATAAAGACAATAGAATATTGCTTTAGTGCAGTCACTGGGCTCAAGGAACAGCCTCTTCTACAGTGAGTGGTCCAGCAGGAACCTACAGATATACTGCTTCATCTTTCGTCCATCTCCATCTGCTAGGTCTCTTCAGAGGACCTTTCCCCAAGAAAGAAGAGATTCTTTTCAGGCTTGTGAGCAGCTTTAATTTGTTGTGATGTGGTAGAAAGAGCTCTGGTTCTGCACTCAGAGAACCCGAATTCAAATCCTTGTGTAATGTTGGTCAAGTCATTGTATTTCCCTTGGCTTCAGTTTCCTTGTTTATAAAATGCAGCTACTGGATTAGATGATCTTTGAAATCTCTTACAAGCTCTAGAATTATGATCCTAATGACCTTGGGCCATGCAGTTTTGTCAGAGATGCTGTTGAATAAATATCAGAAACTCTCATTATATCATATAACTGCATCAATACATGAGCTGGAGGTTTGGCCGTAATGGACTAGAGTCAGGGACTTTAGTCATTGGCTAAACAAGCTCAAGGAACATACCAAAAACAAAGACTTAAACATCATTCACTTAATTCTTCAGAGCTTCACTTTTGAGTATTGCCGTTTATCTTCTCAAATAAACATCAAGAAAAAGATCATTTTGAGACATTTTCCCAGAAATCTCACTGACTTTACCTCCTAAGCTAAAGGCAGAGACCTTGCTCCCTGAGTGACTAACAGATAACTGTTCCCAGTTGCTGAGAGAGACCTAAGCAAACCAGAAAAATTGGCGATTCTGGTTCCATTGATCCTGGGCAGGGTGCCGTAGCAGACTGCCTTTAAGAATTGGTCCATGCTAGGCCAATGCTAATTCTCTTTTGGGCTCTGCAAATGATTTCTCTTGCAAATGAGAAAAAACCTTCTACCTTCTAATGACAAGACAAGGGATCAATAAGCATTTGTGAACAGCTAATGTGTTTGAGGAAGCCTCTTGGATAAAACTGGCAATTGTCACTGTTTAGTTAAATCTTTTTTTCTGTATGAAGCTGACACTTAATTTAACACCAGCCTCATTTCTTCTATATAGCCTGTAAGTGAATAAATGACTGTAGATCCTA